>NC_041228.1:75356740-75480996 GCF_002837175.3 Physeter macrocephalus
GAGAGTGGCATGGACATATATACACTACCAAATGTAAAACCGATAGCTACTGGGAAGCAGCCGCATAGCACAGGGAGATCAGCTCGGTGCTTTGTGACCACCTAGAGGGGTGGGATAGGGAGGGTGGGAGGGAGACGCAAGAGGGAGGAGATATGGGGATATATGTATACGTATAGCTGATTCACTTTGTTATACAGCAGAAACTAACACACCATTGTAAAGCAATTATACTCCAATAAAGATGTTAAAAAAAAAACCCTGATGAATATAAAAACTGAAGAATAACCTTGCCTCTCATCGCTAATGATTCTAGTTGGGCTTTTCATAAAAGCCTAAACATCATTCCTTGTAGTACCTTCCACACCTGGGGCTGAACGGGGTCACCAGGCTCTTTTTGGGTCGGGGCAAGACAAACCCCATGTTTATTGGGTACGTGCCCCCAAGGCTCTTAGACAATAAATCTCTGTGACAGTGAGAAGGAGACTCAACTCCAGATGAACAATATTTTACATGTTCCCAAACTAAGGTGACTGGGTGATTGTGGAGTGACTGCAGCTGTATGGTGTTACAATGAGGACAGCTGCTTTTCAGTAAACTGGCTGGAACTCATACAAGTGAGGCTTAACTTCAGAGTAGTCACTGTGGGAGATGCTCTATGTATTCTCACAGAGGTGTCATTTCTGAAAATACTCTGGAGCTCTGTGTTTGGAATGATTCTAAGATACATTTTGAAAAACGTCCGAAGAACGATCGATGTATCATTTATTCTATAATTATATCTTACCCTAAAATAAAAATAAAGTTTGATCACTCCTATTATCTTCCTGTTGTTGTTTCCCAAAATGAATCCAATTTATAAACATGAGGATGATCCATCCAAAAGGAAATGTGTCCAATTTCAGATTTGTGGGCCCAGGTTCAAGCTCATACACCAAGGAGGACACTCCCTGTCTCGGAATGAGGGCCAAGGAAAGCCACTGTGCAGCTGAGCTTCGATCCTTTGGGTGGAAAGACGACCCCATCTTGGGCATCTTGGGAGAACAGAAACCAGTGGATGAGATCACTGCATCGGACATTTACTGAAGCTCAAAAGCCTAGCGAGTCTCTGAGCCAAGACTGAATGCAAGTCTGACTCCAAAGCCAAGTGCAGTGCAGAACTACACCTGAGCTTCCCCCGACTGTATCCTGAGATGCACCTGAGACAGATGGCCAAGCAGGGCTCGGGCATCCAAGGAGGCCTAGCTTTCTGGGTCCAGCAGCAAGTAGCCCCCGTTATCCCTGGGTGTCTTGCATATATGACGTTTTGTGGAGGCTTGGACAGTCTGGAAGTACTGCCTTGTGCCCCACCACTTCATTCCTTACTCACTCACTATTTTAATTGATTACTTACTATGAGGCAGGCACAGCACTAGATCTTGGAATTATAAGAGCGAAAAAGACACAGCCCCTTCTGTGTGTTTAAAGGGCATTGCAGGGAGAGACCAGAATTAGCAACCTCTTTACCTACATGTACAGTGAAAATTAGGGAGAAATGTTACTTTTTCTTTTTATTGTTTTTTTCCAGTTTTTCTATAACTAGGTATCACTTGTATGACCAGAACAAACAAGTTTATGTTTGAAAGGGCCCATCATGTCAGAGGGCAGATCACCTCCTGGGGAGGGGGCCCCCTGACTTGCGGGGGGCGCCGAGTGGCGCCCTTCGGCCCAGACCATCCTAACACCCGCTGATCCCTTGCCTCTGGACAGTTCTGCTCTGATGCTCTAAGAAGTCTTCATGTGGACAAAGTCCAAGGAGAGCAGGAGTCTAAGAAACTGCCTCCTGCTCTGAGCAAGCATTCACTGTCCTTAAACTAACACACTCTCTCAAAAGACACCATACAGAGGCCGGTAGTCAGAACCTCTTTGAAAGCCACAGAAAACCCCACTCAAACTGGTGCAAAAAGGCGGGGGCGATTTTCTTTATTTTTTGCCCACGGAACTGAAGGTCTGCTGGGTGTGGCTGGACAGAAACCTCCCCCTAGGGGGTGCCCAGCAGCCCCAGGCCCCCCAGGGCTTCCTCCCCCCCACTTCTCACTGGGGGACCTCGGGCTGGGTCAAGTGGCCCAGGAGTTGGGACCCTGAGTCACATACGAACCCCCTGCTGAGAGCGGATGGGGGGGAGGCGGCGGGCGGTAGCCTCGGCGTCTGGAGGAGGCGAGGGGTGCGCGTGCCCCTCCCGCAAAAGCAGGCGCGGCTTGTGGGGCACGTGGGCCAGGAGCGTGGCTGCGCGGACCGTTGCTAGTTCCCTCTGAGTGAGTGGAGCTGAGCACAGGACACCGGGGCCCCGCGTGTGTCCTGGATCCGTGGCCGTGCTCCGAGGCGGGCACCGGGGAGCCGTGTGGTCCCCGCAGGCCAGCCGCCCCTGCTCTGTGGAGACGCACTCGGTGCAGTCCTGCTGGAGCATCAGACATAATCAACAACACCTCTGCTGGCCAAAATACCTAGGTATTAATTTCGAGAGCGCAGAACAGTTGTTAGAGGTTAACCTGCTCTGAGCACTTAACGAATCAGAACAACAGCAACAAGATCAAGGCCAAGAGCATTACCTGACCTGCCTGGACCTTCAGTCCTGGAAGCGGCCTTGGCTCGCTGCCCTTCCCTTCTTCTGTCTCTAAATTTCTTGGGTGTGTGTGGGCTCTCTGCTCGCTCCTTCTACCCCCGACCTTGGGACAGACTCTCCCCTCTGTCCTGCGGGGAGCACGGCACCCCGTTGTCGGCGGCCTCAGGAAGTACCCGCCTCTACCGAATTCAACAACTGCCGTCATGTAAGAGATGCCACCTCACGCAGAGGTCAGTGATGCGGGAGGCTTAACGGGCTCTGCTGGACACCGTGTGCGCTTTGGAGAGAAAAGGCCATTGTTTCTGCTGGTCTCTGACTGGCCAGTGTGTAGGGAGGGTGTCTGCAGCTCCCCAGGCAGCCTTGTCTTATCTGCAGGGACATCCATCTTATCTGCAAGGTCTCAGGGTGGAAATGAGATCAGCGTGCCTAAAATATCAGCTTGGATAGAGCAAGAAGCAGCAAACAACGCCCACAGTGCAGAGGCTTGCACCCTCTAGTCACACTTTCCAATCCCTAATTACAGAGCACAACTTCTCTGATGAAAGTATGAACACACACACACACCCCTAGAAAAGCATTCACACAAAATCCTTTGGATGTAACACTTCTAAGCCTTCCAGGGTTCAATTTCCCACAGTATCTAGAACATCACTCAATCTCGTTTGGTGGTCTTGCAGCCCCTCAGCCCTCCTGGGCTGCTGTAGGAGAAGGATCTCAGGTGAGCTCTGTAAATGTGTTTTTCACTCAGTTGCCACTCTTGGTCTGTTTTGCAGCCAGCTGCCTCCTTCTACTTCACGTTCAGGGCCGTAACACCATGCTGCACAGCTGAGCTCCGAGCCACGGTGGGTAGGTATAAATGCTCGTCTGCTAGGTAAGGTACGGCGTGCTGCAGAGTTTTAATACCAAATGAGTTCTACAGAAAGCTTTATTGCAGTAAGTCCAGCACACAAGTGTATACAGCGCTCAGGGAAACTCCTCTCTCTCTGTCCTTGGTTTCCCTCCCTCCCTACCCCCCCAACTGAAGTTCCTATTACTGTACCAATGCAGCACAATGGAAAGCAGAATTTAAAGCAATTAAATGATATTGGACTGCAGGCATTCACAATGATGCATAATGAAAGGAATGGCAACGTTCAATTCAGAGCCTGGATGGTCTATCTAGGTCTTTAATTAACTGCACGTGTCTATGCCTCTACACCCCAATGGAACCACAATTATTTTTAGAACTACAGTTACTTTTATAGATAAACCCACACCGGAAAGTCTTAGGAAGTCAATTTGCATGTGAGTTAATGCCAGGGCAGCGCGTATGCAAAGTGGGTTTTCCCAGATGAAGCCGCAGTGTGAAAATTTCCATGGGTGGGTTTTCCCATCGCCTTCCCACTGGGAAAAGTTAAATAGACTAAGGTAAGATTTAAACAACAATTTCTAACAACAAATTGAAACACTACAGAAGACATGCCACAAGGCCACCCATGATTTACTGCCAAATGTTCTGTGCAATGAATAACTGTCAGAAGCAGAAGCAAGGCCGCTTCCTGCTGGGAAAGCAAGTGTGGCAGGGGGGTGGGCGGAGCTCCAGACGCGATGCCCCGCCCTCTCCTCTGCTCACCTGTTTGACTCCTTTCCGGGTTCCAGACTCAGGCCTGCAGTGGTAATTCTTTTGTAAGTGAATGAAAGCCATTTTCCTGTGGCTAATCCTGTCCTAAAGTTCACCCCCTTTGTGGTGACACTACATTTGGTCTGTCCTTCCTGGAAGGAAAGAGCACAGCAGGAAGGAGGCGGGGAGGCACCGCCCCCTGTGCATACAAATTTAACCCTCGCACCTCCGGGGAAGCAGGCAACAGTGTATCCCCTTCATGGATGAGGAGACTGAGGCTCAGCCAATGTGAGTGCGTTGGTGAAGGCTCACGGCAGGAAGGGAAGGCTCTGGGAGTCGGGGAGGGTCTTGGCCCTGCCCAGGAGCAGGTCGGAGGTTGGAGATGTCTCCGTGGGCAGGGGCTGGGAGGCTTGAGCTCTCGGAAGAGCCCCAGCCCCTGTGGTCGGCTCAGCCTAGGTCACTGCCTTTCTGGCTCTAGGAGATTTCACCCTGCTGATCGCTGGTCTCCATGGTTTTGATGGTTCCTGTTGCCTTTTCTTCTCCAGGTTGGGCTGGTGGCTAATGCCTCCCCCAGCTCACCGCTGAGCTCTGAGCTCAAGCAGGGGGACCGGCTTGTACATATACATATACAAACACACACGCACGTATAGGTACATGTACACACACATGTACGTACACACATACACAGATACACACACATGCACGTACATACACATATACATGGTATATGTATACACTATATATACATATATTTATAAATATATTTCTAGTACATGTGTGTATATTATATATGTACATTTAGCATAGGTTATATATGTTATATATGTATAATACGTTTATAGTATATGTATGTTACATACATATATAGGTATAGTAGTACTCATGTATATATATATATATACTCGCATATATTTAAGGAAATGTATGTTATATATGTATATATAGTGTATGCTCACTATATATGTATATATACAATTATACACATATGTGTTATTGCTTTATTATTAAAGATATGAATACAGGTGTCTATTTGAAATTATATTACTCTGTATTATTTACTTTTCTGTTACACAAATGCTATTAATAAAGAAAATAAAAATAGGACTGGCCAGGGACTTCCCTAGTGGTGCAGTCGTTAAGAATCCGCCTGCCAATGCAGGGGACATGGGTTCGAGCCCTGGTCCAGGAAGATCCCACATGCCGCGGAGCAACTAAGCCCGTGCGCCACAACTACTGAGCCCACGCACCACAACTACTGAAGCCCACATGCCACAACTAATGAAGCCCGTGCACAGCAATGGAGACCCAATGCAGCCAAAAATAAAAAGATAAATAAATAAATTTATTTAAAAAAATAGGACTGACCAACAGTGCCAATTGGTAGTAAGGAACAGTGGGACTTAGTTCTATTCCTATGTGTAAGGAAAATGTCATATTTTTATGATGCTCTTTCTGTTGCCTGACACAGCAGCTCCCTCTAGCCCTCCCCCTCTTTCTCTGATGGTTGAATGTCTCAGGCTGGTTAGGGAACGCTGGGGACACAGCTGGGGGCCCTTAAGTCAGCCTGCACAGCCACCCGTCCACCCTCCTGTCCCTCAGCTTGCTTCTGTGATCTCTACAGAACTGAGTTTCCCCAAAAGTGGTTCTGGACTCACATTCACTTAGGAAACAGTTTGCACTAAAACTGCCTTTTGGAGATTAATGGCTCGATAAAGATCCCAGAGAACCAACTTAAGTTTGCTTAACCTGGACTTTTCCCTAAGCGGCATTTGATTTCTAGAACATTTTTCTTTCTTAGACACTTACCACTAAACAGCTAACGGGCCCTACCTGATCCCCCTTCATTCCCCTTCAGCCCTGTGGGCCAGCTTCCCACCGTGTATTTGCTGCGTCTGCAGCCTGGATTGCTTTCCCCAGACCTCTGCAAGGTTCCTGCCTCACTTCCTTCAGTCTTTGCTCAGCTGTCACCCTGAGTAAGGCCACTTCCTATCACTCATCCCTGTTTTATTCCTTTCTCCTAAACATGGGTCATTGTCTAACATTCTATGTAACTGACTTATTTAACTTACTTTCCAAGGGGACCAGAACTCTTTGTGGGTGGGCGTTCCATCTGGTGGGCTCGCTGCTGTAGCGCCAGGCCTTGAGCCTAGAGCAGACCAGCGACTCACGGCAGGGGAATGAGATGGAGGCGGCCGCAGGGAAGGACAAACGGCATGTGTGTTTGGGGAGCCCAGTGAAGGGACAGGGCACAGCTGATGGAACCACCTGCTGAGGCTTTCTGGTCTCTCCTCTCAGATTACACTCCCAAAGTGATCCTGGCTTCTCCCTACCACACATTCCTCCAACAGGCATCCAGCACCTACACCCAATACACACCAGACAGCGGTGACCCAGTAGTGGGGAAAAAAGCGCCTGCCCACGGGGAGGTAACCTACTGGCAGGCACGTGTGCAGGGACAGAAAGAGGAAAATCCAGCAGAACTACATCCACCGCATTAGCTGTAGGTTTGCCTTCTCACTAAGCAAGACGTTTGCTCTCCATTTTTTTCTTTTCCCCTAGAACTGAATGTGTGAAAAAGCAGCTCAATCACCAGGAAAAAGGGTTAAGAGCAAATCAGTGCTAAAGAAGAGAAGATGCTTAATATTTCCTTTTCACCTTGAAATCAGCCTCACTATCTGCTGGGCTGCATAGAATTTCAAACCCCTCTGAACAGACCTCCCCAAATCACTAGGATTCTAATTTAAAGAGATAACTGTGATGTGATGTGACCCTCCACACACTGGTCTGGAATAAATTCTTTAAGAAATCCAACGTGTGCATATGCACACGAACACACACTCATTTAAGCGCAGAAAGTACAAAAATCCAAAGAGGAGAAAACACTGGAAAAGATTAAGGATGCCTAGGAATCCTCGAAAGCTTCGAACTTATTTACACGTATGAAGGCGAAAACTGTGAAGCCAGGCGTGGTCGGACTTCCCTTCCCCCGTCGAAATTCCGTATGTTCTCAGTTACGAGCCCCCGTGGTTGGACTCCGTGGAGGGGGCTGTTACACTCACGCGTGGCTTTGCCTTTTTTTTTCTCTACCCCAGTGAACAGAACCGTCAGAGAACAGGATGGTGAACGCGCGGCTGAGACGTCAGCACACACAGGCATTGAGAAGTGGGAGGCGTTGCTAGGCCTTGGAGACAGTCGGCCAGGAGGCCTTCAACGGTTACTGCCCAGCAGCGCCGTGCTGACTATGTATTTTCACGTAAGGGGTAAGTAAGCTTTTGTATTTTGGCAAAGAAAAGGTACGTATGCTACTCCTCGACCTCTGGGACAAATGAGGGAGTCAAGCTGAAAATCATGTCTGCAGACTTAGATTTTTGTTCCCCTTCCCCTGTCCATCCCAATCAGTAGAGTTTTGAACTATAGTAATTAGTCCTGTTTATGGCAGGTAGTCTTGAATGTATTTTTCATTTCTGAAAATTAGACTCCAAAAGGCTAGTGCTGTAACTATGATTCTAAAATGTAACAAAGGTATTTTCAAATATCTGGCAACTGTAACATTTTCACCAGTTTTCTAGTTAGTAACACTGAAAGTTGATTATTTGTGAAAGTAGAGACTCTGGAGTTTTAACACCTAAGAATCTTTTGGAGGGTACTTGTAAAAAAAAAAAAAAGCAGGTTCCTAGACCTGGTGTGGAGCTCAGGAATTTGATTTTTACTGAGAACCTCAAGGAATTCAAATGTGTTTTGGGGGCACACTTTGAGAAATAATGTGTTAAGCCTGGCCATTTGATTCTGCTCCCTGCTGGAATACCACGGTGGTCTTTTATGTATTTGCTGCCATGTCTGTATTGGTTTTCCCCTGAGGCAACAGTCAGGATGGGCTAGGTTGTGCTGCAGAAAACAAAAAACAAAAAAACAAAAGAAAAACAAAAAACAATCATCAAACTCTCAGTGGCTTACAAGGTCAAAGTTCATCCCCTGCGTTGGGGGCAGGGCGCTCTGTTCCACATTGTCGTCATTCAGGGTCCTGATGGCAGCTCTGCTCTCGGAAATTTTGTTGGCTGCCGTGTTTGGGGGAAGAGAAGATGGCAAAGCTGGGACTGGCTCTCCCAGCTATAACATGTGTCGCTTCCATTCATGGTTCATTGGCCACGCCTAACGCTGTGGGGTGTGACAACGCAACCTTCTTGTGAGCCCAGAGGACAGGTGTATGGATACTGGAAACGGTGGCAACGTCTGCCCCAAGGGATACAGGAGGCAGAGGCATCAGGCCTGGAAAGATGGTTCCTAAGCTCTTTTTTTTTTAACTTAATTAACTTTATTTATTTTTGGCTGCGTTGGGTCTTTGTTGCTGCACGCGGGCTTTCTCTACCTGCGGCAAGCAGGGGGCTACTCTTTGTTGCGGTGCGCGGGCTTCTCATTGCGGTGGCTTCTCTTGTTGCAGGGCACGGGCTCAAGGCACGTGGGCTGCAGTAGTTGTGGCATGCAGGCTCAGTAGTTGTGGCGCGTGGGCTTACTTGTTCCGCAGCATGTGGGATCTTCCCGGACCAGGGTTCGAACCCGTGTCCCCTGCATTGGCAGGCGGAGTCTTAACCACTGCGCCACCAGGGAACTCCGATGGTTCCTAAGCTCTTGAGGAACACAGGGCATCGATGGAGGGTGAGGCACTACACTAATATTAAAATAGTGGTAATTACTTCCAAAATTGCCCATAACGTCCCTAGAGAAATTTCTTAACCTTTTAATAGTATTTTATATCTGCTAGGATTAATTAATAAATAGTTAATGTATGTTAACAGAAACCCTCCTAATTGAAATTCCTTTAAATATCTGATAGTTTTTGAGACAAGGAACACAGCGTAGGAACAACAGAGTTTATGGTAATCACGTCACATGATGGAATTGTTAGTGGTGCCCAGTCCTGCTGCTTCTTGAGCCTGGTACTTAGCGGAGGTGCCAGGGCACCAGGCTCCTCTGCTCTACCCCCATCTGCCACCTAACTGCTCTTCAGCCCTGGCTGAGACCCACCGCCGTATTTCTCTGCATCTGTTTCTTCCTCTGCGAACTGAGTTGGAGAGAGACAGTGGGTCACTAATGTCTCTCAGAAGAACCCAGAAGCTTCAGTCCTGATGTGATCAAATATGATGAAGAGTTTTGAGTCACTCCCTGTATGGAAAATCACAAACCAGGATACGCAATGGTATTTTAAGCTTCTGAGAAATATTCTGCAAGGTGACTTACTGCAAAGGAGTAAAAATGGTTCCTGCCACCCTAGATGCTAAAAATTCATTGTGGAATGAGTCTTAGGATGTGCTTTATTAACCTGGGTTTTCATTTCACTTTTCCCACTTACTGGATGTGTGCCTTCGAGAAGTTGGTTAATCCTCAGATCTCTCATCAGCAAAATGGATTCTAATTTATTTCCAAAGTTCTTGTGAGAGTAACATAAGATGATGTGGCAATGGGCTTAGCATTGCGTCGAAGACATCCTGATAGCTGTTTCATGAATGTGAAATGAATGAAATGCCCAGCTAGTGAAAGACTGTATCATTATTATCATCATCCGTGGAGCTTTGTACGTGGTGTGTCCCTGGCCACATTGAATTCTGCCAGCTTCTGACAACCTGAAAGTTTTCAGGAGATTCCTTCCATTCAGAGAAGAATCCTTTTATAGACTTCATTTCTTTCCCCAACTAAAACTCGCTCGGGCAGCTGGTGCACGAAATGCCTGTCAGTGACGTGTTTGGCCCCCATCAGGCCTTGCCTGCTGTCCTGCTTGCCAGGACAAGAGCAGCCTAGTCTTCTCTGAATTTTCATTCCTCACACCTCATCCTGATGCTCCCCAAACAGCCCTCGGTGCTGTCACAAAGCCCCGAAGAGAACACAAACATCAGCTGGTTTCCTCGAATTTCACAGATGAGGGAGTGGAGGCAAACTTTTAGGCAGATGGATCTCAGTTATTGAAGGAAGGGGGTTCCAAAGGGCTGTGGAGATCCCTCTCCCTCTGGACTTTCCTTCTGCTGGGTTTCTGCCAAAGCAAGGGCGTGAGCTGAACACCCGAGAAACCCTCTGTGCACCTGACTTGTCCAGAGCCAAATGTGTAGCCACGGAGCCTCTGGCCCCTGGCGGGGCGGCTCATGGACAGCAGAGTGGAAGCCGGCAGAACTCTCTGTCATCTTCTAGGGCTAAGTGGACAAGGAGGGTGGACATTTCACAAATCACGGTGAGGGCTTCCCTGGTGGCGCAGTGGTTAAGAACCCGCTTGCCAATGCAAGGGACACGGGTTCGAGCCCTGGTCCGGGAAGATCCCACATGGGGTGGAGCAACTAAGCCCGTGCGCCACAACTACTGAGCCCGCGAGCCACAACTACTGAAGCCCACGAGCCACAACTACTGAAGCCCGCGTGCCTAGAGCCTGTGCTCCACAACAAGAGAAGCCACCACAGTGAGAAGCCCGTGAACCGCAACAAAGAGTAGCCCCCATTCGCCACAACTAGAGAAAGCCCGCACGCAGCAACGAAGACCCAAACACAGCCATAAATAAATAAATAAATAAATAAATTTATATTAAGAAAAATCGTGGTGAGGTGAGTCGTCCTTTCTCAGTGAAGAATCTCTTCCATTCCTCTGGAGCACCCTTCGCCCATTCGCTCCTTCCCCAGTGCATCTTCTGGTCAGTACACACTGTGTATATCCCCAAGGCTGGGACAGGGGAGCGATGCTGAACACCGAATCGTCAAAACGTGTTTCCTCGTTGCTGAATCGTGGCCAGACCTTTCCCTCCACTGTTTGCCCTTCTCAAAGTCCTTGATCAAACAAGAAAGGACGGGGCTTCCAAATGGCTCGCTCAAGAATGAAAGAATGCGATTCTACAGCCTTGTCTCTTTGAACTCAGTGGGCTGAATTCTTTGTTAAAATTTTATTGGTTACCATTTGGGTGAGAGTGAAATTGCTGAAAATCTGACTGTTTGAGACATGCTTGTATACACAGACGGCAGATAAAATTATCCAGATGAATTTAAGGGCGCTTTGGTTTTTAGTACAACACACTCAGTCCGCCTGTGCTTGTCTTGAGTTGGGCTGTAGGGAGTGCAGAGCAGGAACCACAGAATTGAGTTCAAGTTCCCTCTGCCTCTTACTTCCCCTGGGATCTTCGTTAAGGGGCTTAATCTCTATGGAACTGAGGTTCTTCATCTCTAAAATGGGTCGGTAATTATCACCTTGGGGTCATTGTGATAACATTTGTAGTGTAACTAGTATAGGACTTAAATGAGATAGCTTAAAAATATCAACACTGATTAAGCATCTACTATACACCTTGGGCTTCTGTGCCCGACTCTTGGGCCATAGTTCACATTGTAACCATCAGAGATTTGTGCATTTATTAGGACAGTTTCCCCCCTTCCTCCCTGGGGCAGAAGATAAAATGTTTTGAGGAAAGTATACTGTCTCCAAATTCACACAAAGGCACCCAAGCAGTCTAGCAAAGTCTGGGTCCATGGTGATCTTGACAAAAATGATCATCTAACTGGAAAATGCAATGTCGAAACTCAAAAATATCGCAGTGGTTGACAGTCAAGTCTGTGAGGCCAAGGAGGGAGAAGAAAGCATTCCTCACAGAATAAAAAGCTATGGCAACTCAGCAGTAATGGTGATATTAAAACAAGTCCACAAATTCTTTGATCTTCCTTCCTTTAAAAGGTGGCGACTCATTCTCCTCTCCGTGAGCGTGGCTGCATTTACACTCTCCTGATGAACTGAGCACAGTGCAGGTGTGTGACTTAGGGTGCCAGATCACCAAAGGCACTGTGGCTTCCTCCCTGCTTTCTCGGGTCACTCCCTCTGGGGGAAGCCAGCTGCCATGTTGCAAGGACTCTTGCCAACACCATGTGAGCCGTCTTGGAAGCAGATCTTCTAGCCTTGGTCAAGCCTTCAGATGATGCAGCCCTGGCTGATATCTTGTCTGCAGTCTAACCAGACACCCTGAGCCAGAACCAACTGGCTAAGCCACTCCAGGATTCCTGATCCACAGAAACCAAGATAATAAATATTTATTGCCTTAAGTGGCCGACTACTGGGGAAATTTGTTACACAGCCATAGATCACTGATGCAGTGGTAAGAAGTCCCCAGTGGAAACTTCTCTCTGGTTGGAGCCTGGAGGCCTAGGCTGGGTGGCTGAAGGGGACACAGAAGATGAGGTCTGAGAGGGAAATGCCCGACTTTCTCTGTCAAAAAGTTAGGATTTATCCTATCAGCAACTTACTCAAGCTGGAGAATGTTTTTGCATAGAGGAGTGACATCATCAGAGTTGAATATGATATCCCTGGCATGAAATGGGATGGGAAGAGGCTGGTTGTGGGGAGGGGGAATTCCAGTTAGAGAGTTCTAGGAACAACAGTCCAGTTAAGAGAAGATGAGAGCCTGAACTATGGCAATGGCAGAGGCGGTGGATACGGAAGGACTGTCTTAAGACATGGTGGTTTGAAAAAAGAAACGACCAGTCTCCGGAGCCATCTAGTGCAATCCTGTGTCACTCTGCATTGTGTGGGGTAATAAAAGTGGGCTGAACTATATGACAGCCGTATAGTCACACCAACAGTATCATCATCATCATCACACACACACACGCTCAAGAAACTTAATCCCATGAGCTACAAAAGTGAGCATTTTGCAAAGAGGACTTCACAATTAGGAAATGTCTTACTCTCAGGATTTAATATGAAGCATTTGAAATTGTCTTTATAGAAGCTCTAATTTCAAGAACAAAAAGAAAATAATGAACTCCCATCTTCCATAGGAACCCAAAGCCTCACATTTTTCCATGGTATAGAGGCCCCAGAAGATTAGACTGAACTATAGTGTGGGGTGATTTATAGCTCTGTCGGAACACAGATTAAAGGTGGTTTTGAAGTGTTGGGAGATTCAAACAAAATCAGTATAGGCAGGGATATTAAATTCGCCAAGTACTCATCTGCCCCCAAAACCAGTTACCTTAGGAAAATAACATCTATCTTTAGTATTTCAATAGCCCCAGAAAGAGATGGATATATAAATGCTAAGCCATGAATATTTTAAATGGCCACATTTCTATCCAAATGGTGAGGGAAGAAAACGTGTGTGTATATAAAAATATAAAACTTCCATCCTATTATCTTGAATGCATTGTACTATCACCACTCATAGCAGTATTTCAAAGTCTTTCTTATGGAAAGGAGAGCTCTAGTTGAACTAGAAGTTAAGCAGAGAACCAGAAAAATTCAAAACCAGTGGAGAGTCAAGGAACCAAATTTGATTTTCAAAAGGAAAACGTTTGTGAACGGTAAGAGTTGGGAATCATCGTTTCTGTTTCTGAAACTTTAAAAATAATCCTTTCTTTTACTTTTACATGTTATATGGAACTTTAAAAGAAATGTTAATCTTCAAATAACTTGATTCATTAAATACCTGTTGAATACTCAATGTCCTAATAACAGGAGGTAAGACATGTCCATTGAGAGGAATGCTTCTTCTCCTTAAAGTAAAAGTGAAAATCTAAGTTCCTTGAGGCAAACGCTGTGTTGTTGACCACAGCAGTCCCGGGTCAACGGTGAGGCCGTTTACGGTGAGGGAATCACTCAACGAACGCCCTTTTGAAAGAGGACTGGATGAATGAATGAATGAGTGGACCAGTGTCTGAACACATGTAATGTTAATGACATTGGACTTGTACAAATAAGAACAAGGCTGTAAATTTCTGAAGTATGTCTCTACCGTCAGAACTCACAAATATTTACAACTGAAGAGTTTGGTGGAAGACGTGAAAAATTCTGATATTTAAGAAAAGATAAAAATGCTGAAAGTGTGAACTAAGTAAAGCAGCAGCAGCAGATTTTAGGAACCTCGATGAAACTCTTTTAGCAAAAAGCACGCTGCTCTAACTACAATGAAGAACACGGCTGTTCAGAGTGATTGTGTCATGGCGAAAATAACTTAATGGAATGCTGCTCCTTCAAGACCATCAAAAATCTGCTTCTGGCTCACGGTCCAAGGTGAAAGTTCCATGGAGGGAGCAAAGGAAAGGACAAAGAGACCACCACCATGAGTGCCTGCACCAGAGCTATTTATTAGAGTCACTTTTCCTTTTTTTCTTCTTAAAGATTTCATAACAATTGAAGTATGTACAAAGTCTTACAGCATTTACACCATAGAAAGTGTCCTATTAGCTGATGAAGCCTAAGGCAGTGCCGCTGGGAGCTCCAGGGCGTGTCTACAAGAGCAAGGAAGCTGGGCACCGGAGGTGGACCTCTCTGCTACAGCAGCTGATGGACACCTAACGAGACCACCTGGAGGACAGGTTATGGGGGCAAAGGAACAAGCTGATATGCAGCGCTAGGGACCACAGGCTGTTAAAGCTACCTAGAGTTGTGTTTCTAGTTTCCTAGAGCGTAACAGAGGTCCACAGCCTGACAGATTAACACATGCGCGAGGGCGCAGTCATGCTGTGCCCAGATCTGGTTCAGCTACCAAAGGTACTGACTTGTGAATGGGAGGCTCTATACCGATATGGCTGGCATTTCCGTTTGTGTTCGTGTCTTCAGATAGCTCCCACCTGCCCAAGCCCCACTCCCCTCTCCCTTTATCAACAACAACAAAGGGACGGAAGAGAATCCGCATGGGATTAGTTCGTGACCAAAAAACCAACTTAAAAAAAAAAAAAAAGACATTCAGTATCAGCTCTAGGGTGGCCATTCTGGCAAAAGATTAACAGTGGAAATTTCTGAATCAACCTAAATCAGAACAATATTAACAAACTCCGCCAACACCCAACCTCCGGATTTAATCACCTTCATTGTATCTGATTGTCTTTCCTTGGGGTCAGCATTACACAGAACCACCAACATTTTACACACCGAATCGGACACAAAACGTACGTAGCACCGTCGCCCCAACCCTTACTTGAGTACGTGGCGAGCGGATGTCAATACCTACATGATTAACACCGGGGTCCCCACTTTCTTCCTCAGAAAGCCCAGCCCGGTTCTCTCTTGGGTCAGTCACTATCTGTTTGGTAAGCAGACCCCATTTATTTTCCCACTGTTTCGGTCTCCAGTGTAGGCAGATTGGCTTTTTTTTTTTTTTTTTTTTAATTTCAAAAAGATGCTACTCCCACCTTAAAAGCCAGTGGATAAAACTTTTAATTAAGACACCATAGCGCGGGATATAAAAACACAGGAACCACATAAATATTGAAGAAGTTGTATACCGTTTTCCTTGTAAACAGTTTTGCTGAAGATCGAAGCCCTAGTGTGAATCTGGCCTGGAACTTTTGGCGGATGACGAGCGATCGGCCAGGTTCTGCAGCGATGGTGGCCGAGGAGGACGCCAGGTCAGTCCCCACGTTGGCGGGCATGCAACTTGAAAGACACTGCACAACAAGCAACACAAAGAGAGTGGAGAAGCTCACAACACTGCCAGGAGACCTCACAACCTCCGTAACTGCCGAGGCACGGGCAGAGACCCCCCTCCCTCCGCTGCGCGCGCTTCCTCTTACACGTGGGACACCTTCTGCGACTCTCTGGCTTGTTTGATGCTATACAACCACTTGATGATGCGAGCGTTTCTCTCGATCGCGGAGATGCCATAGGGCACCCGGTCATTGGCACTGTCATCGTTTCTAAGGTCACTGTTACTGTCCTGAGACTGTTCACAGTCCGAGCTGATCATGCTGGCGCTGCGGAAGTTGAGGGAGATGATGTCGGAGTTGGCGCGGGCGAAGTTCTCCATGCCCAGGGTTTCCAGCTCCTCGGGGTCCAGTCCGCAGTAGTTGAAGAAGCGCTCCACGTCGGCGTCCACCCGGAAGTACCTGTCGCTCAGGTCCGACTTGGACCGCTGCAGCGAGGGTCTCCGGCCCACCCCGCAGGCCGGCTCGGCCGCCTCGGCCTCGGGGGACCTGACCGCGGCCGGGGCGGCGACCTTGGGCTTGGGGGGCAGCGGCGGGGCGGAGCTGCTGCACGGGATGGCCTTCAGGGGCTTGGCGCCCGTCACCTTGCGGATGTCCGAGGAGCTGTGCGACACGTGCAGGAAGGAGTCGGGGGCGGGCTCGAGCGGCCGCCGGCCCACGTGCGAGCCGCCCTCCTGCGGGCTGCCGCGGCCGGGCGTGGGGCGCACGCGCAGCGACTCGGCGAACGAGTGCCGGTGCAGCTCGGCCGCGTCGGCGCGCGGCGCCGGCCAGTTCCGCGCGCCGTGCTTGTGGCCCGAGCCCGCGCTCGAGCCCTCCGAGCTGTTGAGGATGTTCTTGAGGATCTCGAGCTTCAGGGTCTCGCGCGGCGCGCCGCCCTCGCTCTTGGCGCCGCCGCCGAAGCCCTTGAGCGTGGGGCTGCCGAGCGCGCGCTTGGCGCCCGGGCACACGGGGGGCTTGGCCAGCACGGCCGGCTTCACGGGCTCCTGCTTGGCGTTGATGACCTCCTGGCTCTTGACGTACTTGGCCTTGTCGGCCTCCAGCCGCTCC
This sequence comes from Physeter macrocephalus, assembly GCF_002837175.3. Lineage (NCBI taxonomy): Eukaryota > Metazoa > Chordata > Mammalia > Artiodactyla > Physeteridae > Physeter > Physeter macrocephalus. The sequence goes on from NC_041228.1 coordinate 75,373,422, forward strand.
ACGGCGCTGAGGCGCTTGGGGTTGGGCTCCGCCTGGCGGCGAAAGTAGTCGGGCCCCTTGTTGAGGATGCGCAGGGGCACGGCCGACGTGAACGTGCCGGCGGCGCTGACCGGCTTCACCATGCTACCTGTCTGTAGGCTCTCCGTGGGCATGGCGGGCGCTCTCTCCCCGGCGGCCGTGGTGGATGCTCGTCTGCGCGCCTCCGGATGCGCCGGGCAGACACATGTGCGGGCGGCACAGAGGGCAGCGGACGGTCCGGAAGCGGGTGTCAGCGGCGGCGGCGGCAGCGCCCCATCTCCCGGCTCGTTCTCCGGCCCGCGGCTCTAGCTCCCTCGCCGCCGCGCCGGCCGCCCGGTGCGGAAAGGCCCCAAGCTCCAAGCTCCTTTCAGCTGCTTCGCCGCCTCCTTCCTCCTCCCCGGAGGATGTGGGAGTCTCCTCCAGGTCTTTGTGTTCGACTGCAGGCAGAGCTGAAACACACAACGACCAACCGCGGGTTAGGATGGGCCAGTGACATCACGGCTGTAGCAACAGCGGAGCCGCGCGCCCCCGCCCCGGGGCACCCCGCCGCCCGCCCGGGAGGGAGGCGATCCCGGCGGCCGCACGAGGCCCGCGCCCCGCGCTCCGAGAAAGGGCGGCAGAGGTTTCCCACGCGCCAACGCCTCCCGCCGCCTCCCGATCACGCCCGGCTCGCATCACTTATACCCAAGCCCCGGAAACGCCAGGCGAGTGCAGAAATGCGGGTCGTTCCCAGTTCATGAAATGCCACTGGGTTCCCGAGAGTCCCTTTGCTGCTTTAGGCTACAGCATGGGTGACGTCTAATATTGCCTCTTTTGCAAGGAAGCAAACCTTCAGACTTCTGTCAATCTCTCCTAACGCTTCGACAAGCACCCAACTCCTCAAAAACTGAAAAGATGGGCAAGAAACGGCAGTAGACACGAAAAGATTTTTTTTAAAGTCAACATGTTTATCTTATTTTTGCCAACCAATATATTTGAAAACACATTCTCCTGCGCATGGAATGTGTATGAAGTTCAACCCGTTAAACAAGAGCTTATTTTTTAACTAAAACAAACAAAAACCAAACAAAAAACCTAGAAATACTTCTAGATCAACCATATAAATAGATACACTGATTATAAACCCTCCACAAATTTTTCACACAATGAACAGAATCAAGTTTCTTTGTGGTATGCATTTTCCCGGATCCCCGAGAGAACTAAGAACACAATCTTAAGGTGTCAATCATACCTAAATATGTTACTTTATGGAAAACGTGCGTAATAGGTAAGCATTCATGGGGCTTATTTATGGCTCTCTGAACAACTTGACTCCCTCACCCCCCCCACCCAAGCCCACTATAAGGAAACACTCATCAATACTCCCAGTATAAATCCTGAGGGAGGCTTTCTACTTAGAGCATAACACAGTGAAACATTTGTCTCTGCAGCCCTCTGAACTCCAATCACCTCTGCCCGACGCTGCTGGCAGAGAGCACTGATGAACGCATCAGCCTTCCAAAGCACAGGTGAAAGACCTTTTCAGCACCTTTGGTTGTAATTAGGAGTATTAAGAGAATCGTGTAGTCAACTAACTTCTCAAATAACTAATTTACAAAATAAAGCGGTATTACTATAAAATGATCTGCTCTCACGGGAAGAAAAGGAAGTGTCTTCAAATAAGCTTGGGGTGGGGGGCCGATATTTTTCCTTAACATCTTTTAAAACTCTTAATCTGTGAAGTACACCCATCGTCATGTTTTGTTAGAGACCATTTTGGTAATCTGCAAAACGCTTCGTTCTAATAAAAATATTTTCCTATGCAAGAGGTAAGAAGCCCCAAGGCCATTCCTCCGTAATGATTTCCTTTCATTGTGCGGTTCTATTATGATACTTCAATTTAGTTTAAAAAAATCACCTCCACTTCAATATAGTTTAAAAAATCACCTCCTGGGCTTCCCTGATGGCGCAGTGGTTGAGAGTCCGCCTGCCGATGCAGGGGACGCGGGTTCGTGCCCCGGTCCGGGAAGATCCCACGTGCCGCGGAGCGGCTGGGCCCGTGAGCCGTGGCCGCTGAGCCTGCGCGTCTGGAGCCTGTGCTCCGCAACGGGAGGGGCCACAACGTACAGCAAAAAAAAAAAAAAAAAAAAAAAAAAAATCACCTCCTCTCATGAAGATGAAGTAAGATTGTTTCTTTGAACATATTCTGAGTGAAATACCACCGGGGGAGTGAGGATTTCTCTGCAGATCCTCGGGTCTGCTCATCCACTAGCCTGGGTACATGTCACCCGGAGGACGAGCCTGGTCCTCCAGGAGGGGGCTGGAGCCGAGCAGGCAGCGGAGCCCGGGCCCTGGGCAGCCCCGCTGGCTCAGCCCCAGGGCACCCGAGAGCCCCCCGGATAGGCGTTGTTTCTCCCGAGCGCATATAACATCTTCACTGGTTACCTCTGCAGCTTCCAAAATGTGTCCACGGAGGGGACAGCGCCAGAAGGTTCACGGGCAGAGGGAAGGACACCACGGAAATCTGTGCCTCTGACCTTTGTGCCTAAGGACCAGTGAGCTGCTTCCAGTTTCAAAAGAGGCCGCTGGGGATACTGGCCTGTGAACTCGTCTGTGCTTCCGGCATTCACTGCCCTTAGGAGAAGGCTCTTCACATGATGAGCCGGGGTTATCACGTGATGGCCACTGGCGGTAAAGCTCACGCTGGCCCGCCCGACCGTGCTCTTCTCTTAATTCCATCACATTCGGACCGGAAGCCCCACACGGCCACCGCTGCTGACCGACTTCCCAACGTGCCGAGCTGTCTGGCCAGGGGGACTTTGGTGCCGCTCAGAACTCAGGGAAAGTCATCTCTCTGCCCTCTCAGGACCGAGGACTCCCAGGCTACTTTCTAGGGAGCATTTCCCAGGAAGCTCGTCTTCCTTCCGCCCTGCCTTCTGTCTTCACGGAAAAGAAGGCCTGAGAATGGGTGAAGAGCGTTGCCCAGAGGAGCCCGAGGACGGCCCCGCCAAGCACCCCCATTTTGCACGCCATCCACCTGAGGAAGCAGTTACTGGACACAAAACCAGCCTGAGAGTTTATGTTAGAAAAACAGTAATTATTTGTAACTGATTTACACTCCATTTCTTTTCTGTTTCTACCCCTCTTCCGTCTGTCTTTCCTTTGTCATTCTCAATTTCCCTAATAACTGTCGACACACGGATGATGTTTAGAAATGACCGTGGTCACAGCTGAAACGCTCTAACCTAAACTCCTGGAGGTGGGGAGGAAAGCGTCTTATTAGGAGGCTTGAAAGCCACGGAAAAAGCTGTAGGAACTGGCTGGGTGCTACGGGATAATAATACGGTACAGTTGAGGTTTTCTACCTGTTTTCGCCAACGCACTACTTCAGAAATAATGAAGGTGGCAAAGGCTGCTCCTTCTGTTAATCGTGATATAATCCTTAACTTCTGCCCTTTTACTTTTTGATGTTCAAACAGTGTTGGCTGGGGCGGAGCTGTACAGACCCACCCAGAGTTTTGGAGCGTAGACTTCGGTGTGATGCAGACCAGGTACGTTCAAGACACCTGGAAACCTGGAGCTACGTCGTGATGTCACAAACATGAGAACCACGGCCTGTGTTCAGGGAGTACCAGGCACACGGTCCTCTGCTGATGGCGGCCTCGCCCAGGCCCGGGCACCGGTGGGAGCAGGCCTGAAGGGGCCTCTATGCCTCTTCATCTTGTTTCAGAAAAATTCGACCTCAGCCACGTGAGGTTTCCTCAGCAAAAGTCATTATCCGGCCCTGCTTGATCCCTCATGGAGGGCTAAGGAGCGAGAACACAAGCCTGACGGAAGCTTCCATTCACAGACCGTTTTGCCCACATTTTACCCCACTGAATATCCATTAAAAAATTTCGTGAAAGCGTAAAGTGGATTGGAGAAAAAAACGTGGCAGAACCGAGGGACAGAGCGGCCCTGAGTCAGGGCAACGTGAACTCAACAGCAGCCCGGGCGGGGGTCATCGTGGGCAGAGCTCCCCCAGCAGCTCCTTCCCGATGGAGGACCAGGGCCAGAGGGGTCTTGCTGTCTGCATGGGGAGGGCTGATGGGGCACAGAGCCAGCCAGGGGCAGAGGACACAGGGGCGAAGACACGGTGACTCCTGCTGGCTCTAGGGACGCCTCTCAAACTTGAAAGTGCCTGTACGTCCGGGGATCTGCTGGACACCCCAGACTCTGCACTTCTCACCAGACGCCAGGTGATGCCCGGGAAGCTGGTCCAGCCTTTGAGTGGCAAGAGGAAATGGAAAGACTCTCACTCCTGTACCAGCGAGCATCAGAGTCGGTGCTAGAGGCTGGCACGGAGAACGTGAGCCAGGCTTTCTTGTCTCTTACGTGAGTAAAAGTCTGGGGCTCTGGGGACATGGAAACCGCAATCCCAGAGAACTGAAACTTCCAAAACCATAGTGGCGTGGATCCGTCTAACTTCAAATCTGCCAGCGGCTCATGGGGGCAGTTAGGTAGAGACCAGGACCTGGGCTGACGGGTGACACTGGGGAGACCCAGCACGCTGGCTTCAGAGCATTTACAACCCTGGAGGCAGTGAGGGATAGAAAGTGAGCCGCCGTACGCACAGTTTGTGTGAAAGAGGCGTAAAGCCAATTTCCTGTAACCCAGGCAACGTGAGCCTCGGTGCCTCCAAGGTCAGTCGGATCACGGTGACTGTGGCCTGTGTGAAGGGGCCTCCAGCTACGGGGCTGCCGCGGGGAATGGCTTTCACAGTTGACACAGCAAACCCAGATTTCTGCGTGGTGTCTCTTGATTTTAAGATTCAATCATAGAAAACACCGTGGGCCATGTGCTTCTGGTAAAGAGAAACAGACACTTAACGCCTAATTGATCTTTACATTCCAGGCAGGAGGAGAGTCCTGCAGTTACAGCAAGCACCCTGGGAACGAACATAATCCCAGATTCACCTGTGGAAGTTTCTCAAATATGTGAAAACTGGTCATTTCTCATGTGTTATGGCAGAAGAAAGGTGGAATACTGCTTTAAAGAGGGAGTCTAATTCCAGTCTGAGTCACCTAACATCTCGGTGACTGGATCTCATCTATGAAAATGAATGCGTTGAATTCGGTGAGCTTCAAAATGCTTTCCGCTCAAACATTCTTTTTTTTTTTGGCTGCGCTGGGTCTTCGTTGCTGCACACAGGTTTTCTCTAGTTGTGGCGAGCAGGGGCTACTCTTCGTTGTGGCTCTCGTTGCAGTGGCTTCTCTTGTTGCGGAGCACGGGCTCTAGGCGCGTGGGCCTCAGTAGCTGTGGCTCGTGGGCTTCAGTAGTTGTGGCTCGCGGGCTCAGTAGTTGTGGCTCATGGGCTCTAGAGTGCGGGCTCAGTAGTTGTGGCGCACGGGCTTAGTTGCTCCGCGGCATGTGGGATCTTCCCGGACCAGGGCTCGAACCCGTGTCCCCTGCATTGGCAGGCGGATTCTTAACCACTGCAGCACCAGGGAAGTCCCGCTCAAACACTCTTGGAGGCAAAGAGCAAAAGAAGCAATTTACCTTTGAGGTTAATAAGAGCTCTGGAAGGACTGATTCTTCTAGTTACAGATCACAAAACATTTACAATCTGGGTAAACTTGTCCCATGTTGCTTTCTGATATTTTGGGGAACAGCATCTGTGCTCATTGACTTTAGCCGTAAGATTCCAACTTGACTGGGTCCACCTTCATAACTGTATTCTTGGTTTTTCCCATTTAAGAGCAGAGAAACCTCCTTATAACTGCAGTAAGAATGCAGGCTCAGATGACACCGTTAACTTTTGAATTCTTTACAAATGTAAGAGAAAAGCACTCAAAATCTAAGAGCGCTGAGTCTAATTCAGCTTACTGAGTTGTGGGCTGGGTTGAATCGATCGATTAGTAGTACCTGGTGACTGAGCAATTATGTGTAAGATGTAAAGAAACAGGAAGGTCATGGCAATTTAGAAAAAAATATTCAAAATACGTAGAGTGAATATTAATTAAACAGTGCTGATCAGTGTGGCAGGACTGTCACAATGCACTTCCCCACCAACCACTTCTCGGGAGTCAGATGACAGAGCAGGAGGGAAGAAATGGAGTAAAGGCAGGACGTGGGGCATCCATCCTCAGGGAAGCTCTCCACTGAGTTCGTGGTTCATTCAAGAAACCTGAAACACACCCGACAGCCGGTGCAGAGTGCTGGTGGCGGGGGGGGGCGGGGACAGACCTGCTGGGGTGAGGATGGGGCAGACAGACTTTGGATTTCATGCAGAGCGATGGGGGAGCCCTAGAGGGTGATCATGCATCAGTGACAGCGTCAGGCCTGTAGTTCTAAGAACTCCCCTGGCTGTGGGGAGAGACCAGGACGAGAGGGGAAGCAAGAGCAGCTGCAGAGAGGCTGGGCAGAGCTGCCCAGGGGAGGGAGAGGCAGTGAGCTCTGAGCGGTGGTCCCCCGGGCATGGCTCCGTAAGGGCTGAGTAGCCTTGGGCAGGTCACTTCTCTATCCCGGGCCTCAGGTTTCCCATCTCTGAAATGGGGATAATGATACCACCTACCTATTCAGGGCACTTGAGAAGGTTAAATAAGGGCACAGAGGCACTTCTCATTCACGTCACCCTAATGAGGAGGGGGGTCTTTGGGGATGGAGAGAAGTGTGGACAATTTCAAGAGATGCTTAAGACCCGCACTGGGCCGAACTTGGTGTCGGTCTGGTTGTGGAGGGTGAGGGAGCCGTTGAGGATGATTCCGGGCTTCCCGCTTGACTGCTGACACGTGGTGTGTGGGCAAGAAGCACACGCTCTAGTCTAATCTTCCCTCGCTTCCTCCTCTGCACCCCAGGCTTGAGCCACACAGAATGACGGCAGCCCCTCCGAACCAGCTGTGCACGTTCGCACATCTGTCCTCCCTCTGCCTGAGACGACTGTAACCAGCAGGGTTTCAGAAGGAAAGTTGTCATCTCCTTAATACGCATCGCAAATAGTTAACAATGTTGTGGCCATGGTGAAAATTATATTTAGAAGCAAGATGTATTCCTAAATTAAATGCTTAGTTCTGTAGGTTCAAGGAAGTAATGGGGATTCCCTGGTGGCGCAGTGGTTGAGAGTCCGCCTGCCGATGCAGGGGACACGGGTTCGTGCCCCGGTCCGGGAAGATCCCACGTGCCGCGGAGCGGCTGGGCCCGTGAGCCGTGGCCGCTGAGCCTGCGCGTCCGGAGCGCGCCGCCACGGGAGAGGCCACGACAGTGAGAGGCCCGCGTACCGCAAAAAAAAAAAAAAAAAGAAAAAAAAGGAAGTAATGGCACTGCATTTGGAATACATTAACTTATCCATTTTAATTAACATGCCATGTTTTTCACCATTTTTCCCTTCCCTTCCTAACGCCATTCACTTTATTAACTCCTTTTATGCTGTGAAAATAACTTGTAAAGAGTGCAAAAGGAGAACAAAAGTGAAAAGGTAAACGGGGGAGTAACAAAGGCACGTATCCAAAAAAGACTAAATTTGCACACGATCAATTGAACGGAAACTAAGAAATGAGAGGCCCAAACACCTGGAAGCGTTAAATCAAAACCACCGCCCTTTCAGGACCTGTTGTTTTTTTCATTTACTGAATGACGTGCCTCCTTGCTTATTGCCTGGTGAAATCCCTCACCATCTATAATGCTGATGGCCGGATCTTCTCTTTTCTGACCTCAGTGTTGCCATCAGCGATCAGCTCCAAGCTGTAAATGAAATAATCTTCTTGCCGACAACACCCTCACTTTGTATATTCTTGGAAACCATGGACTTGTCCTAACAACATTTAAACTTTTGATTCCGGTATCCTAGTCATTTTTCAGCTTACTCTTTCAGTTGGCTAGAGTAGGTCTTCAAATGTTACATAATAAAAAAATCCTTGCCCTGGGTTTTCATGATTTTGTTTTCATTTTCCACCTGTTGGGTAAACCATCTGTCCACCTTTCAGCAGGTCCTTTAAGCCTTGTTTCTCTTGACACGTCCATCCTGTGCAGCCAGAGGAGAGAAATGCACGTTCGAATAGTGAAGGGATGCCAAGAGGCCAACTTTACCTTCTAGGCCTTCATGGATATGGACCAAGGAGTAACGCCCTCCCAGGGCTCTCCTAGGGTGTGCCGGACACACTTGCACGGGCGTCTTGATAAACGCGTGGAAATGACCGACAGTCGTGTACTGTATTACGGCAGCAGCCTCCAGGTGGCACTGTGAACTGAGCAAATCTGCAGGGAAGCACGGAGGGGGTACAACTTGTTACCCACAGCGCTTCCCCGTGACGTCAGGGCGCAAAGAAGGAGTGGGAGACAATGTCACCCGAGGAGCCGGTGACGATGTCACCCGAGGAGCCGGCACCGGGCCTGACTCAGCTCTTTGCTCAGAGCTGTGGTTTGGACCTTGGCGTGCACCTACCCTCAGCCCAGAGAGACTGAGGTTGGATTCAGGACCGCTGCCCACCTCCAGAGAGCCTGACCCAGGTCTCCTGGAGCTGATGGAGACTGGCTGTAGCTGGAGTCTGAGAGGTCTAAGAAAGAGTCTGTGCTGGACCCTCCACCCAGGACACGGGCCAGAGGAAGCTGCGTTTCCACGAGTCCAAGGGTTTCCCAGGCCACACGTGAACCTGGGGAAAGGTGGTCTAGGGTTACCTTAAAAGGAACTGCACCCAAAGAGTCGCCCACCCCGGGAGAGCCAAGAGCCCTGCACTGAGGGGAAGGCCGTGAGCACCCCAGCGGCGGGAGGTGTGTGGCTGCCCCCAGGGAGCCCAAGAGCTCCCAAAGAAAGCGAGCTCTGGACTCCCCCATGCCCAGGGGATGACGGGTGTCAGAGCCGGGAAGAGGACCCCTGTCCTCGTCCCCCCACACGTCCACAGACCCCCGTGGACCTGCCCCCAGGTTAGAAGTGATGCCGAATATGGAGCCCGAAAGGAGCTGGGAAGACCCTCAAGCTTTATTCAGCCCCCTCCTCCACCGAGGTTTCGAAGCCAATACAGGCCTGAGCTGGGGGAGGGGGCGGGCAGCTGAAACAGGGTGAGAGGCTGGAGGTTTTCAGTCGTTCATGCCTGAAACTGGCCTGAGGACTTTGAATTATTTAAGACAAACCGAAGAGGCTACGGGTCGTGTCGAGAGGAGAATTCAGGGTGCATTCTTAGGGCCTGAGAAAAGAGGACACTCGCTTCCTGTTCATCCCCTAATGAATCCAGGCCACACAGTAGACCCGGTCCAGGTGGCATCCTTCGGGGTTTCTGTCTGTCCGCCTGCTGATGCGGAGCCCCTCAGTCCAGAGCCAGGTCCAGGGTTCAAGGTCAACCGCGTTTACTCCGGGGCCCGGCCACTCACAGCTCTGCGACCCTGGGCACGTTCCCCGAGCTCGCTGTGCCTCAGTTTCCCCCTGATGGTACGCTGACCGTAATGACGCCTACGTGTGCTGGGGCTGCCGCGAGACTTCCGCGAGGGAGCGCGCTGAAGGGCCGGTGTAGAGCATCGCGTCTGTTCAGGCGATGTGAGCTGTTACTACCTTTCTTCCCCCCTCATCAGGTTTCAGGCTTTACGGTCACTGAATGATCTTTTGTCTTAAAATGATTCCACTGGTCTCAGGGGAGAGCGTGTGTGCTATTTCTGTCAAAGTGGGTTGACCAGGCAGTTTCTATCTACAAGGTCACTCGCGTGACCCCATTTTTATTTGAGCTACAACAAAAATATGTGGTTTCAAATTTCAAAGCAAACAGTTGTGCGAGTGAAACAGCCTAGAGAAAATAATAAAGCCGTTATTAAAAATGAAATCAAACCTAAGGTTGATAGGAGAAAAAGAGCCGGTCAAATCTCAGTCTGGGATGGAGTCTTGACTTGGATGTCATTCTCCAAGGTCATCTAGAAAACTCGTTCACAGGCTTCATTTTCATTTGTAAATAAGTCCATTCTAAAAAGAAATGTCATGCGTTTCTTTTAAAATGCCCTTCTCTTATTTAAGACAATTACAGGTAAAATGAAATCGAGAATCAGAAAAAAAAAAAAATCACATTTCTGGTTCAACAGTCTTCCGTGGCCAAAGGCAGAGAAAGTTTTGCTATAACAGGGCCACCGGCTTGTGTCGATGTCGGGGAGCCCTGCCCTGCCCCCGAGATCTCAGAAGCCAGCACCAAAAGTTGTTTGGAAATACGATGGCTTTGCTTGATGGAAATAATGACAAGTAATTGAAAGCATGGTGACTAGAATTCCTAATGACAGAATTCCAACAGGACTGCTTGCCGTGTCCAAACAAACATAAAGTGATCCCATTTTCGGCCTCTCTGTCCTCTCCCGGAGGGCGCTTCACTCGGCTCTGTGTCCGGCTGTGAGAACGTGCGAGGCACAGCCAAACTCTCAATGAGAGCCCCGGCCCTTCGCGCAGGCTGGCCCCTTCAGGTCCCAGGCTTCGGGAGAACTGCTGGTAACGTGAGGCTAGGAGCCAGCTGGCTCCCCAGTCAGGGTGACCAGGAGCACCTTCTAGCAGCAGCGGTGACGTCTCAGCAAAGTCGAGGATTGTGAACTTTAGTAGCCGCTCACGGAGACACCGTGCAGGGCTCACGCGCCCCATCTCATCCATCCTCACAATTGCTCCCTTACGAGGGGTCTGATCCTCCTGTACCAGCGAGAGGGTAAGTACTTGCGAGTGGTACCCCGACCAGAATCCAGGGCTGGGGACCCGGCATCTGGTTGTCCCACTGACATGGGTTGTAGGCACCTGCAATTTGCATGTTTCTTTGGCTGTGTAAACTTGTACACACTCTACGGCAGCCGTAGCAGGGTGGCAATATAGACAGAACCTTTATTTGTGAAAATATTTTCAATTTCTAGTGAAATAAGTGTGTATTAAATATGTGTGTGAATACGTGTGTAAATACACATGTGTGTAAATACTCTGAAATAAATATGTGTTAAAACGGTGACACATATCAACTTGAAAGAAGGAAAAATAAAGCAGCATTTTTGGGGGACTGGACCGAGTTCACTGGGGGTGTATTAGGAAAACTGCTATTTAAATTATGTTTAAAAATGAACCTGTTCAAAATGACCATTTCCTGTTAAGCACATATGATGTACTAAGTGCACAGAGAACTGTACTAATGCGGTGTAAAGGTTTTACGATTCAATCCCACCAACATCTCTAAAGCAAGTGTTATTATCCCCACTTTACAGATGAGGAAAGTCATGTCCAAAGACACCAACAAAGTTGTCTAAGATACTCAGCTACCAGGTGGCTGAGGGCTCCACAACCTGATCTGCATACCTACCCCTTGGTCCACCTCTCCATGTCACACCCTCATTCCAGCTCTTAAAAAGATGGGTGTGGCCTAGTTCTAAATGGTTTACATTTAAATAACGTAAGTGCATTTACATTAGGAAGCCACACTAATTGTAGTTTAGTCCCTAAGCTCTAAGATCTACTCTCTTGGCCATTCACTGCTGAGTACTGGCTTCCCTTAGCAGGAAGAGGACAAGAAATCGCTTAAACTTTTTCTTATGTCAAATAATCATGTTACTTGCTTACAGCTTAAATGCACAAGCAGAGAAGGTGAAATGTTTATCAACTGAGTTCCATGCATTCAATTTTCTTTCTTGACACCAGTGACTGCAGATCCATCAAAGTTAGCTGAACTCTGATGAAAATCATGAGAGATTAAAAAGAACAACAAGCAACAGAGACTGTGTTTCATCCTGTCTACAACACGGAGCATTTGGAGAGTAGGGAGAACTCACTTTTTACTGCCATTTCTACTAAAGCCCCCAGCCGTGTACACAGTAGGCGCTCACTAAAATGGGCACCCAGCTGAACTAAAATGCAAAACCCTCAGTAGACTACCTAGCACATTATTTTATATTATAAAAGCTCAATGATGCCCCCAGATAAAAAACCAAGGCAGCGAACCTCAGGATGCACTGTTTAGAAATTTGAAACAACACTCCAAGTGCCTCCTTTTGATTGGAGAGCTTGGGGCACCGGCCCACAAACACACAGAAACTGTTTCGTCACAGCTTAACGAACACATTAGCCCTGAACTGTGCTTAGAACACAAATACGGTCCAAAGGGAAATCAATACACTGTAGAATTTTAAAGCAGAACCAGTAGGTTCTGCTTTTAAAAAAAAGAATGAATACTGTTGATGTTATTTGCCAAACAAGACCTAGAATTATTTTCCATCTCTGGAATCAATCTTAGTGCTGGAAAAGTTCAGCAGTTGTTAAAACTACTAGTTCTTTGCCTCAAGTGTACTCAGAAAAGATAAACAGTATTTTTTCACTTTTAAGAATTCAGACTGGGGCTTCCCTGGTGGCGCAGTGGTTGAGAATCCACCTGCCAATGCAGGGGACACGGGTTCGAGCCCTGGTCCGGGAAGATCCCACATGCCGCGGAGCAACTAAGCCCGTGCGTCACAACTACTGAGCCTGCGCTCTAGAGCCCGTAGGCCACAACTACTGAGCCTGCGTGCCACAACTACCGAAGCCCACGTGCCTAGAGCCCATGCTCCACACCAAGAGAAGCCACGGCAATGAGAAGCCCGCGCACGGCAACGAAGAGCAGCCCCTGCTCACAGCAACTAGAGAAAGCCCGTGCACAGCAACGAAGACCCAACGCAGCCAAAAATAAATAAAAAATTTAAAAAAAAAAAGAATTCAGACTGAATTCTGGGACAATTTAAAGTAAGACAGGCAAGTCTGTAGATACCTATTTTTGCAGCACATATTTTAATCTTTAGCACTTAACACATCTCACATAAACCATTTTCGAGCCTAGAACGGCATGAGGTAAGGCTTCACCACAGTCTACACTGGAAATGTCATTCTGGGGTCCAAGCGACAAGGAGCTCGGGAGTGGCTGATACGGTCACCGCACCTTGCCCAGGACCGTTCCAGCTCTGCTCCAAGCTGGCCGGAGTGAGAGCAGCAGGCAGGTGGCCAGACTGCTATGCTCTGCGGCCACAGGCCCTCCCCTGCCCGTCCGCCCTCACCTGCCCCCAGGGCCCCTCCTCCCGCTGCCGGCACCTCCTATTCTGCCCCCCGCCCTGGCATCCCCCAGCCCTCCTTTGCCTGGCCTGGACCGGAGCCTTCCGAGTGTCCCCAAACGCACTGCAAAGTCTTTTCTGACCTCTCGTTCTGCGTCCTATCCCTCCTCCCTGGCACTGCCCTTCCCTCAGCCACGGACACCTGGTCAGCCCAGCGTAGCACCGGACCCTGCGGGACAGCAGAGCTCAGAATCTCTTGTAGGAACCCTTGTCTGACATGTGTCCAGCACGGGATGTGTGTGTGCCCCAATGCAAAAGAATAAAAAGCTAAAACGATCACAAAGGCTTTGCTTACTTCCCCACCTTCCTGCTCCGGCTGCCAAAACAAACAAACAAACAAAGCCAGCTCACTGAAGAGTCTCTCTAAGGATGATGATAATTAAAAAACCTATATTAAAAGTAATCTTGATAAATACTTTAAAAGCTGCAGACACTGCTGGATGGACAAAGCAAATCTTTCATGAGATCTGAAAACTCTGCCTTCCATATTCATTCCAACACAATACGCTTTTTTACCCTGCTCCTTCATGCTTTTCTTTTAAAATGAAACGATCTGCCTCTATCTTGATGAACTGTTTCTCATTCCTGTTTACTAAAAAAAAAAAAAATGGCTCATCCAAAGTGAAAAAAGGGAGTTGGCTTTTAGAAATAGTTTTTTTTTCCCTCGGTCTCTATCACTGTTTAAATTTGTTTAGTGAGAAATGAAATTTTCTATTATTTTTTAACAAGAAAGAGGATTATTTTGCTTGGGGCGAAAGGTAGTTGTTGATGTTTACAGCTTCCTGGTATCTGAAGCTTTTGATTCTGGGCGCATCACTTAACGGCTCAGGAGAGAAACGCAGCGGCAACCATTTATGGGGACTCTTCCTTCTGCAACAAGTCCGGCCAGATGGGATGGACACCTTAGAATCAACAAGTATCACCTGTCCCACTTAGCAGATGGGGAAACTGAGGCTCGGAAGGTTTAAGTGGGTTGCCTGAAGCTGGTCAGTTGAAGGAGCAACCCCAGGTCCTTCTGTTTTCTAAACCTGTGCCCTGGTACAGCCCTCAAAAGTCATGGAAACGTCCCAGGAGCAGCCCTCAACAGGCATGGAAACGTCCCAGGTGCAGCCCTCAACAGGCATGGAAACGTCCCAGGCTGCCAGGGGTGAAGAGGGGCTGGATTTGGATGTGAGCCTGGAAGGAAGGGAGGAAAGAAGATTAGCTGGCGCCCTCCTCCCCACCCCTAACCTGGAGGACGCCAGGCCTTAGGCTGCTTCCAGAACAAAGCCTCTTTCCTGCTGTGGTGGCAGAATCTGTGTGCCCACTACCAGAGAAGCTGGAGTTCGCAGTACTTGCTGTGCCAGAGGAGAAAGCAGCGAGGGGGAGTTAAGAGGCAGGAAGATGCTCTGGAAACTCTGCGGGGAGACGGCATTCCTAAAATACAAAGAATAGGCCCACTAAATCCAATTTGTGGCAGTGACAATAAAAGCCCTTTGGTAAGATTCTCTAAGGAGCTCTCAAAATTTCACTGCTCCCTCCGTGGGAGGAAATAGTTTTTCTAATATCTTGCTAAGGAAATTAGAATGTCTTCTGAACAACAGAAAAATAACAATCTAGTCATCACCTGATTTGATAAAAATCAGACTTCCCTGCACTGGCCTGGAGGATTGGGCCTGCATCCTCCAGGCCACGGAGACCCACCCAATACGACAAAGACCACTTCCTGTGATCCCCCCACCGTCGAGGGACAGATTCCCCAAGGGGGCATGTTTATACAGCCAGAAGATCTAGAACGCACAAAGCACCAGTTACGTATGTTTACCGAGCGTCTACTCATGCCAGGCAGTGAACGCAATGAACACCCTGTGGGGCTCACAAATGGGGCATAAATAAATGCAATATGCAGCGTGGTAAGTCCAGGTGCTCAAAAGAGGGGGAGAACCAGGATTCCGCAAGGCGGAAACTACTGCTGATTTCAGTAGCGGGGGACAAGGGCTGCTGGTGTGTCCCAGGAGCTTGGAGAGGAGGTGAGGGCTGGAGGTGTCGGCGGGATCAAGAGAGGGAGCGTTCCTTTAAGACGGTAGCAGCGACAGCACATTTGTTTGTCGACAGGAGCGCTACAGCAGGAAGAGAAAAACCAACGCGCAGGATGCAGGAGAGAGATTTCATACGGAGGCACTGAAAACAGGGAAGTAAAAATGAGAAACAGAAACCTTAGCACAGGGGTGAGTTCTGGCTTACAGGCGCCAGGAGGCTCTACGGGACTTTTCATACCTGGCCCGGGACATCGGAGGCGACCTCTGGAGATGATGACAGCGCTACAGCAGTGGCGGGGCCGGCACTCCTGGGGGTGAGGGCAGTACCTGTTCGGACCCTCCCCGGAGCCTGAGCTGGGCTCGGGGCACAGAGCGCCTGCCGGGGCCGACGGACGAGAAGAAGGGCAGCGCTGCTGCTGCGGGGGGACAGACCCAGTGAGTCAGCAGTTGCCTTCCAGTACAGATGCTGGGCTGCCACAGCGCAACACTTAACAGTGCTGGGAAGCAGCAAGTTCCCATTTGCCTCTCCTGCTGCCAAAAGCAAATCATCGGAGGAATTCTGATTCTACGTCCCAGCAGAGAGAGGAAGAATGTACTGCTTTTGCAAATTTAAGGTTTAACCACGGGGAATCAGAGAGCCCAGGGAAAAACAACTAAGAAGTCGTAGAGTATATAATAGCCAAGGAAGGGCGTGCAATCCTTCGACAAAGACCACTCAGTGCCTACCACGGGCCAGGAGAGGCTGGCGTGCCTGAGACGGAAGCAGCGTGGCCGTCACAGCATTCACAGCGTGCCAGCTGCAGCCTGCACAATGCAGTGTCAGGGCGGGGAGATTCCAGGGAACAAGGGCAGGGGAGCACCCCAGTGGAAACGAGAGGACAGTAACCCATAACCATTCCGATGGTGAGACAGGGGAAAGGCATCTGGGAAACAGAAGACAGAGGACCGAGCGGGGTAAGAAAGCAGCAAGGAGAAAGGGGCCCAGAGAGCAGGTGTGACCCTGGAGGACAGCGTCCTGGCAGAGAAGGGGCTGGCGGGGCCCACCCTCTAGGGTCTGGAGTCAGAATGCGCGCTCCGCGCTCCCGGCTCGACTCTTTACTCCCGTGTGACCTCGGGTCTCTGTAACCTTCGGGTTCCGCCCCTGCACCACGAGGATGACGGCAGGGGCCCTTCCTGGTGTGTTGGGGGTAATACGTGTTAGCCGCTGTCCTTTGTAACGAGCTGGAGACAATGCCATCAGAATGTCACAGGCTGTAGAGGCAATTTGTAGATGGATTTAAGGAAGAATTTTTAAACAATTAAAACTGTCCCAAACTGGTATTAACTCCTTTGTAAAGAGTGAGCTTTTCATCCCAGAATGGGCCTGTGCAGACGAAGGCTTACCATCAGCCCAAGAAACTTTAGAGGGGATTCCTGCAGTGGATGAGGGGGTGGCAGATTCTTTGAAACTTTTTCTCACTGCTGATATTTAATTTACTGTGTTCAAAGCAAGAAGACAGGAACACGAGGACAGAGAAAACACGCAGACAGAAGGAACGTTTGAAGATAAACTGTATGTAAGGTACTGATCACTGAACAAAGAATTAAATGGATATATTAAGAACGTGAAGTGGATAATCCTCCCAAGAAACAGAGAGTAAAGAAGAGGAAGGTATGAGCGAGAGGTGGGGTGGATGAAGAGACAGCAGGACCCAACTGTGCTCGGAACGTGGAGGACCCTTCCTTCCGCTCTGTTCTGGTCGACCCGGATCTGCAACACGGATGACCTCTTATATCCTTCATGGCCTTGAACTTCTCATACTTCTTATGCAGGCTGCTGCGGTATATAGAACGTGCAGAGTTCTTCAAGCAGCGCACAGACTCTGAAACTGCCCGTGAGTTTACAGCCTGATGGAGGGAACCGCTGTCAGGAGCCATTTACGGGGCTGAGGGGTGATGACCAGGGCTGAGGAAGGGGGGTCTGGTACCTGGAGGTCAGAGGCAGCCTCTCCTGTTACCAAGGGCTGGATGGTCCCTGTAGTCAACGTGCGTGCTGACGGCAGTTATACTGGCGTGTAACGTGTCAGCCTGTGTTTGCGATCACGTCCCCCCAAGTTCTTCAGAAAACATTTAGCCGGCGACTGCAGTTTAGTAACCGACTTATGAAATTCTGCAGTCAGGACCTGGTATGTGTGCAAAAGGAAGCCACGGGCTCCGAACTGGGAGACGTTGCCAGAAACCACTTCGGATGCGATGCCGAAGTCTCCAGTCGAACGTCTGGATTTGTGTAATTTCTCCTCCATTAGCTTAGAGGGGATCCGACGCTTCTGCGACATTATTTGTTCTTTATTGATTTCTACAGAGAGGGGATCGGACTTTTCTCTTTTGTTTAACAGCCTTAAAGGTAGATGGAGGCTTTTAAACGTTCATGTTCATCTATTTTACTTACTAAGGACCTCTAGATCACTCCAGCCGCTGTTTCTAGAACTCAAGGAGGTTAGAGCTTTCCTGTGTTTATATCTAGAAAGACATTGCAATAAATGAAGCCAATACATATACGATAAAGACTAAATTGCTCCTTTTATCAAGCTACAATTGACCATTGAAATAAAACTTATCTCAGGGAGACACTGGAAAAACGAAACTATATAAAAAAGCTATGGTCTATCTCGGAAAATATTTCAGCAGTCCGTTTCTAGTCTTTGCTCGGAGAACTACTCAATATTCAACTTCTCATTTTTCAATTCCAGCTTTTCTCAAATATTATGATGAACACTCTAAAGTGACCTACTTCCCCTGACACCTAGGAAAAGTGATGTGTCATTCCAAAATCCATTTCTCTCACTTGCAAGGCAAGCAACAATACTTCTATAGTCATCCTTCTCTGCCAGATGGGAAAGTCTCTTTTAAATAAAAATTTCAAGAAAAAAAGTTACTCTGAAAAGTATCAAATGTTCCCTTCTAGCTGGGTAATTTGGAACAGGCCTTGGGTGCAGCTCTCTAGCTGGAATCGGAGTGTAGACTGGGGATACTCACGACAGAGCCTGGCAGGGAACTAGGCAGTAAAGTGATGTAAGGACTACGGAGATCCTCAAAAAGCAGGGTTATCTAAGAGGGCACTTGGCCTGAGACCCCTACAGGGACAGGAACACTGAGTGCAGAGCAGATTTTTGGACCCAAGTGGGTCTACGTTTGAATCTTGCTTCTGTATCCTCCAGCTCTGTGGCCTGGGGCAAGTCAGTTCCCTCTAGGTACTTCCATCTTCCTGTCTGTAAAGTGAGGATCCTAACAGCACCTTCCCCACAGGGTGGCTGTGAGATGCCGGGACACAGAGAACGGAAGGCACTCAGCATGGGGCCTGGCTCACAGAAGGCAGGCACTGAATTTTTACAGTAAACGTAATCGAAAGCACTGAAAGTACCTATAGGTATCACTGGAAAACCATTTCCCTGGTCAATGTATTGTTTTCAAGTCACAGAGACGTTCCAGATGTTCTTGAAAAAAAGAAATGCATCAAAGCGGAATCTGTATCTACAAAAGATCTTTCTGGGATTCTGAGAGGCATTGCACTAAATCCGTTTAGCGATGGGGGAGGAATTGACATCTTTACTGGATTGAGTCTCCCAGTTCTTTAACATGGTATGTCTCTCCATTGATTTAGACCTTCTCTGATTTCTTTCATCAGAGTTCTAGAGTTTTCAGCACATGAGTCCTATATGGGTTTTGTTAGGTTTACACTTAAGTATTTCATCTTTTTGAGCCATTGTAAATAGTTCTGCATCTTTAATTTGGGCTTTTCCATGTGCTCGTCACTATCATATAGAAATACAACGGACTTTCGCATGTTGATCTTGAATCCTGTGGTCTTGCCAAATCGCTTTTTGAGTTCTAGGGTTTTTTTGTTTGTTTTGTAGACACCTTGATAGTTTCTAAATAGACGATCATGTCAGACAAAATCGACAACAAGGAAGCAGGTAGGAGCAAACTGGGCTGCACAATAAGAGAGAGTTGAAGAAACGTGAGCACCAAGCAGAACTGCTCGCCCAGTAGCCACAGGCAAACATGCACGCGATTATTCGAAAATTCCAAGGAAAGGCCCAGGAACTGGAATAGCTAAAAGGATTTTGAAAGAGAAGAAAAAAGTGGGAGGAATCACTCTAGCACTCAGTTTCTCGACTTATTATACAGCTATAGTAATCAAGATTGTGGTATATATTGAGACAGACACACAGATCGTCAGAACAGAACAGAGAACCCAAATATGGATCCAGAGGCACAGTCGACTCATTTTGACAAAAGTGCGAAAGCGATTCAATGGAGGAAGAACACTCTTTCCAACAAATGGTGCTGGAGCGATCGGACCTCCACAAGCACAAATAGGAACCTTGACCTAACCCTCATCCCTCATGCCAAAACGAACTCAGAAAGGATCAGAGATTTACTTGTAAAACACAAAACTATAAATTTTTTAGGAGATAACACAGGAGAAGATCTTTGGGATCTGGGGCTTGATGAAGGGTTCTCAGATATGATATTAAAATCTTGATCCATGAAAGAAAAAAATTTGACTAATCAAAATTTTCAGAAAAACTTTTGTTCTGTGAATGACCCTGTTACAAGGATAAAAAGACAAGCTACAGACTGGGAGAAGATAGCTGCAAAACACATATCTGACAATGAACTTACACCTAGAATATATAAATAACTCTCAAAATTCAACTTTAAAAAACCAAATAATCCAATTAGAAAATGGACAAAAGATATGAAGATTTTAACGAAAGGTGTCAACAAAGAGGGCATTCGAAGGGCAAAGAGACACACGAAAAGATGTTCCTCAGGACTAGCCCCTGGGAGGACAATGAGCTATCACCACACACCTGCGTGAGGAGCTAAGATGAAAAAGGGACCCCACTGGTTAGATGCTGGGAAGAGGCAGAGACACTGGTCCACCATGGACGTCGTCGACGGCGCCGTAGAACACGGCACAGCCCAGCAACCGCGCTCCTGGGCATCGATTCCAGAGAAGACGAAAACCACGTCCACACAAAACCCTGCACACACGTGTCCACTGCAGCTTTATCTGTAATAATCAGAAACTATAAAGGGCCGCAATGCCCCTTAATAGGTGAACGGTAGTAATGGCTGGTCATCCCAGCACAGAGTGCTGCTTGGAAAGGAAAAGGAACACCTGCGACCTGCAGCCAGCTGGATGTATCTCAATGGCACTCACGCTGAGGGAACAAAGCCAATACCAGAAAGTCACACACTGCATGGTTCCAGCTACAGAACATTCTCAAATTACAAAATTCTTGAGTGGGGAACAGATAAACGGTTCGGTTGTCGGGGGTTAGGGAGGGGAGCGGGTGTGTCTGGGTGTAAAGGGGTATGGAAAGGGAGAGCTTTGTGCTTTGGTTAGAATCTTGACTGTGGTGATGGTTCCATGAGTCTACGCGTGCTATAAAAGGACACAACTACACACACGCTGTACCAATGTCGATTTCCTGGGTTCAACACTGCACTATAATTACATAAAACATAATGCGAGGAGGGGGAAGCTGGGTGATGGTGCATGGGCCCTCTCTGCTCTCTTTGTAACTTTCTGTGAGTCTAAATTTTCAAAAAAAAAAAAAGTCTGGTTGTAGTGGGGGAGTTGGAACACACACTCTGCCCCCGAAATAAATGAACAATCATGATTTCAAAAATAACCCAGGAGGTTAAATTACAATAGAAATGAAGATGATTGGCAGGTTATAAGACATTTTATAGGGAGAAATAGGCTTTAACGTTTGTCATCTCTTACTATCGAGAAAACAACCTAAGGCTCAAACTTTGGCCTCAAAATCAGAAAGACGGGGACTAAGTTTCCTAAATTGCTCCAAAATTCTAAAATGAAACTTTGCTTTGAAAAAAAGTGTTTTTCCCTTATTATGGTTCCGAATATGGCCTGGGTAGGAATATGTCATTTAAACAGTACCGAAGACAGTAAGGCACTATCATATGAACTTACTCTTGCCCAAGAAAATTAATACATTTACGGTGCTTCCCGAAATAGTTTCTCAGAAATATTTTCACATAAGGATTCCATCATTCAGACAGAACAATTCCAGCTGTCAGTGGTTTCCTACTCCAAACTGAAGTGCTTTCAACTTGTTTTGATAAGAGATTAAGAGGTACAAGCTTCCAGTTACACGGTAAATAAGCCATGGGGATGTAATATACAGCATGAGAAATATAGTCAATAATATTGTGGTAACTTTGTATGGGGACAGATGGTTACTAGACTTATCTTCGGGATCATCTTGTAATGTACATAGATGTCCATCACTACCTCGCACACCTGAAACGAACATAATAGTGCACCTCAACTATGTATTTTTTTAAAAGTCAGCATCAAAGAACAGGATTTGGGGCAGAACTGACTGGTTGGTCAAACTTAAAAGGAATTTTTTAAGTTTTTTTTTTCTTTTAAAACTCCTCAGTTTCTCTACAGTCTACTAAGAAGAATAAGATTCAGAAATATACTTGACCTTTCCTAAATCTTCTTCATTAATTCTATATTTTAAATGACCATGCTAATAGAGATGTGTATAAAGTGATTGGCAAAGTTTTAAAAACACTTGTTTTGTAAATTTGAGTTCTATTTAAATGTGGAAACCTGTTCTAGAATTAGTGATGCTAAATGAATAAATAAGCAAACAGGTTTCTTATCCTTTGGTAGGTCTCAAAAACGCCCCAGGCCAGTTCAGGATGCATCCGTCTTGTTTTCTACCTCCCTTGACACAGGTCACTAGGATATGGGCTATTACGCTTTTCTGGGATTTAAAGGGTGTAAGCAAGGTTAATAAAAAGGTCTAAGGAAAAAAGTGACTTGTGCAGTGTAATATGGAATCCCAACCTCTATTTAAAGCTAGCCTGTTAGATCTGTTCGGCTTTGAGGATAAATTTTTTCTGGTAGACAGAGCAACCCAAGAATGGATCTATTACTTCCTCCATGCCTCGCTATCAGGGAAGCAGAGGATTTCACAGATTTCATAGTCAGAAGGGACTTAAAAGACCCCTCGAGTCCAATTCATCGTGCTGCAGGGTGACTGAGTAATCCAGTTCTGAAGGTTCTGCCAGTATATGTGTCCTCTAACCTGCAGAGTAAGCTTAACTCTAATTATTAGACCTGTGGCCAAGAAGATGTTCACTTGGGAACCCAGTTTTTTTTTTTTTTCTTTTTTTAGGGCTGAATGCTTCCATTTTCAATTTCTCTAGGTTGACACTTCTATTAATTAACCAGGGAGCACCCCACCCCTCCCCAAAATAAAAAACTGAAATAGATACGAGAGAGAAGGTAAAGCAGATTAACAGAGACGTAAAAGAGGATATAAAATTAAAAACCCTTTTCCTATATGGCTATCAAATCCTCATTTGTAAGGAGTCAGAAGAACACATTTTTCCACGGAAATAGAACAGAATTGAATCCCTGTCGCAAACACTATTAATTAACCTAGAAATCCATTTTTATTCTGTCTTCCAAAGGGTGTCCGTACACGAGGAAACTGTATCTCAGAATCTATAATCAGGACAGCAACAAAACCAAGTCCGGCACAACTGACAAATTCTCTCTCAATTAATCTTTCTAAAGCAGACGTCATGTGAATAATCAAATAATTTATAATTACTAACTGTATAAAATCTTTACCATATCATGTTGATGGGTTACAGGATTTAGCTTTTTCTGCACAATGGTTTCTAAAGATGGAAGTACCCTAGGGGGGCTATTATTAACTCACACAACAGATGGCTATCATTTGAATAATGTGAAATAGACATAAAGTGAAAAACATCCCAAACGTTACTTTTGGTTCAAAACAGTAGTGTGACTGCCTTTGTTTATCTCCTTTCATTCCCCGGACCCTGCTAAAAGGAGAATAAAATAATAAAAAGGCAAAAAGAGCAAGAGACACAAAGCAGAAAGAAGACTAGTAACTAACCTAATGGGCCCTGGAAGTTATACTCTAAGTGTCTGGCGGAAGATTCCAGGGAAAAGCGGGTGATTCTTCTGGCATCACTCCCACCACCACAAAGTGACAGGACCTCGGAGCGGGACAGACCCAGAGCGGAGGGTTAGAAACCCACCTGAAAGTATGGAGCTTATGAAACTCTAAGCGCAACGGCTGGCTCGAGAGCCCACCGTGACCTCTGCGTGGCCCACAGGACTCCCAGGTGGGCAGAAACCAGCCTAAGGCAGTGTTAGGGGAACCACTGACTGAAAACCCCCACCCCCCACCCCGCCCCGGCTCCATAGTGGCCACTTGCATGAGTTATCTCACAACAGGAGGTCCTAGTAAGGAACACGGAACTAACAAGCTACCACCAGCCGGAAGAATTCGGGAGGGGCCCAAAGGAGAGAGGAGACGCCAGCCCATATGTCCTACCAACCTCCCAGAATCCTCCTCGCTGGAATCCAGCCTGGCTGAGGACATGCCACCAGGAAGGACCCTGAGTCAGAGTGATGGGCCAGAGACAACCCGGAAACTAACCCCATCACCATAAAACCCGAGACCGCGAGCCACGTGGCACAGCAGTCCTCCTGGGGTCCCTTACCCTCCTGCTCTCCGCCCGGGCGCCCCTTGCCAATAAAGTCTCTTGCTTTGTCAGCAAGTGTGTCTCCTCGGACAGTTCCTTTCTGAGTGTTAGACAAGAGCCCACTCTCGGGCCCTGGAAGGGGTTCCCCCTTCCTGCAATAGCAGGACTGAGTTATAATGAAGGCGCCTGAAGCTCGCCTCCTCCCCTGCACCCTCCCAATGCCAGCGGTGGGACAGAGGGTGCCTTCCAGGAAGGAGAGCACTTTTTCCTCTCTGAAAAAACTCATCAGCCTTGGGTAGGGGTGTGTGTTGGGACGCGGGGACGGGGCACCTACGGAGGTCTAGGGGTTCCAATTTGGAGAAAGCTGGCTCAGCGTGTGATCCCATCCAGTGCGTCCTGCCGTCAACAACCCTCACCTTCACACACCGAGCTCCCCACCCGATGCTCGATGCTCAGCAGCTCCCTTTTAAGTGTTAACGGGCAGTCAAGCATCTAACATGGAAGCTAGAGACTCAAGTCAGCAAACAGAAACAAAAAAAGAAACTGGGAAGAAAATGAGAAATTCAAAGGACATTTGAAGAAAACTTCAAAAAGTCAAGGATATCATCTAGAGAAATAAGTGAGGCTATGGAAGCCCTAAAATAAAAACCTGATGTTCTTAAAAAAAATTTAAAAAGAGGCAAAAATAAGAGTTGGAAATGAAATATTTAATTGAAATAAAGATTTCTTCCACAGGAGGATTTGAAGGAAAATCAAGGAAATCTCTCAGAAAGTAGAGCAAAAGAACAGAGGTTAGAAAATAGGAAAGAAAAGATGACAAAGATGCGAGGATCCATCCAGAAGGTCCAATATTCAAATAATTTAAAACTCGAGGCAAAGAGATCACAGAATATGGAAGGGGAGAAATTATTTAAGAAATAACACTAAAAAGTTAGTCAGATGGAAGGGTCCAGGCATCCAGAGCCAGAAATAGTCCAGTCCAAAGAATAAAGAAGCAAACAAAAAAAGTCCACAGTAAGACTCATGTCGCTGTGAAATTTCAGATCATTAGGATAAAGAGATCTCACAAAGCAGGATACATAAGGTGCCCGAATGCCCTGGACTTCTTAAGGGCAGCACTAGATTCTAGAAAACAATGGCACAAAGTCTTCACAAGGGAGGGAAAATACTTTCTAACCTAAAATTTTATGTCCAGGTCATCCTTCTTCAAGCACAAGGACAGAATAAAGACACTTTGCAGACATGTAAGAATTCAAAAATAGACCTCCCACGCACTGAGGCTTACAGAGGATGTGCTTTGTCAGATGGGGGTATAAACCTGGAAGGAAAAGATACAGCAACCCAAGAAAAGAGGGGGGGTTCCCCCCCCACCCGGCGTCCCAAGAAGCAGCCAAGGTCGGTTCTCGGGTTCTGTCGATGAGAAGTTACAGCAGCTGTTGAGCAGCTCAGAGCAACTGGGCTTGGAATGGCCCCGGGGGGAAAACGCTCCAGAAGATGTGAGTATTGGTGACATACTATTCAGAGGCATATGGCAGAAATGTTGGAACATTTGGGATACAGACTGACTCTAGGTAGATTAGAAAGCAAAAAGGTAAAAGACAGAAAGAGGCCATTAGGAACTCTACAAAACAGGACAGTTTCTGAAAAGAAAAATTCGGTTGCAGCACATAAACTAATTGTGTACAGAGCGGAGTGTGTGGCTATGTCACACCGTTCCTAATCAAGTTAACATAAAGCGTAAACTAATTATAAAGACTCTACACGTTATACAATTTCTGCTGTCTGGCTATTCCCGGGGCAATTAATTCAAGTGATAAAACAATAAAAAACGAGCTTGAAACGCTGCACCTGCGTACAGTACCGATGAAATTTTTTAGCTTCGAAACTTTACGTACAGAGCATTCTCAGATAGACGTTTGGGACCTGGGACCCTAAGACTGCATACAATTCGAATCGCTTTCTCTGGACGTGACGATCTTTACCACACTTCTCAGACCCACGTTAGGATGAACCAAGGGCTTTAGTATGTGTCTCTGTCAGTGAGACAATTTAAGCTGCGTCTGCGGTGTGTGCACAGGGACAAAGGAGTCCAGGGCCCACTGGCTCACCTCATCCCCGTGCCTGCTCTGATGTCACCTCTTCCCTCCAGCGGTTGCGGCACGTGGTCTCCCATCTCTCCCCATCCTCTCACAATGCTTATTTTTCTGCACAAACCTGTCACGGACTGAACTCTTATTCCTTTATCGTCTGTCTCCTGCATCAGAACGCAAGCCCCATGAGGACATCGCAGCCTCTGTTATTCCCCTCAGTATCTCCAGGGGGCGTCGTTAATATTCAAATGACTGAATGGTCACATGGGAAGAAGGGGGGAGACACGTGGTTCTCACACGCCTCCAAAGCAGCTTCCACTGGGCACCCCTAACCTGGCGCTTCTGCGGGGGACGCTCTCAACACCAGTCCTCAGGCTCACGCGTTGTTGCCCGGATGGACGAGGCACGTGTCTGATGGACGATGACCTCGGCTGATTGATTCCAGCCTGCCCTCCCGTGTTTTACAGAACTCCCCCCAGTCACAGCGCTTCTGTTTCCCCACCTCAGGAACTGCATGGATCCCAGAGGCGTGCACTTAAAATGCTGGATTCTTTGCCACTCCGCTCTTGGGTAAGTAAGTCAAAAACGTCAACAATACGGGCTGGTAATCCCCCTTTGAGTTCTCGACCACTGAACCTGGGCTACAACAAAGGGGCAGCTACTTCTGGGGTGGGATCCTGCCATCTGTAAGCACGGGTTCTGATTCAAAAATAAACTACAGACAAAGAAGTTACCTGTTGAAATACCAGGCGTCCTTCCCGAGGTGCCCCGCCTGGGATTCCTCCTGCTAGATACTGAATATCACTGGGTTATTTTCTTATTCCTACATCCCCCGTCACTCTTACTAAACTGTTTAACCATCCTGTTAAACAGTTAACAGGATAATTCAGACCAGGAGACCTAGGTCAGGAAGATCAAAAGGGAAGCACCCAGAAAAAGGGATGCGTAATGAAGACTTCCCAAAGCCATGTCAGGAGGAAGGCAGCGCGTTACGTTCAGGGCGCTCTGCATAATGATAAAATATTTACGGGCACGAGCAGTTTGGCTATCTTCTTTAAACGCGCTCAGGCCACGTGCCTTTTCCCAGTCCTCGTCCTACTAGAAACCACGTGCCCTGGCAGAAGGTGCCCTTGGAGTCAGGGACACAAGTGTGGGAAGCAGGGTGTTTTGCTCACTTGCTCGGTGACAGTACAAATGCTGACCGGACGTAAGCATGAACTTGGCTTGACCCTGGGCTCCATCGCTCACTGGCTGCATGTCCCTGAAGCAGGTTATTTACCCATACCAGAGCCTCGGCTTTCTTGACGGTAAAAGAACGGCACACACAAGCTACCTTACCGGATGCCTGCGGGTTGAAAACGAGGTAACAGGAGCAAAGCACTTAGCAGGATGCTGAGAATGGTAAATACACACCAGAGCCAGGCCACACTCCTGCCCAAGGGCAGCCGGAGAAGCAGCACAGCCTGCAGTGTCTGCTGACGGGCCATCAGGAGGGACCAGGGCCTTTGGAGTTCTCTGAATACGTTCTATGGCCACTGCCACAAGAAGGCTACAAGGACCCACATGAAAAGTAAAGAATCTATTTCAACCAATTTTTCAAACCCTTACCAGTGAGAAGCAAGTCATTTGCGGTGTTAGATCTCCTAGCCCATTGAGAAACTGACGTACCACGTTTCCCCCTCAAACCCAAGTTAAGAGAAACATTAACTTTCTTCAGTGATGCTGCCCGATCTTTATTCCTCCACCCCGGGTTGAGTCCTGCTGTTGAGACAGAGGCGTGTGGATGGGCACATCTCAGAGTTTTTGGAGGATACCATTACCCCACTTGTTCAGAAAAATCATGAATAACATTCACTCTGAATGTTTAAAGTAACTTATGTCTGTAGGCAATGTTAAAATGAGAATTGAAAGATGAGATTGTAAGGCTAGAAGCACAACTAGGGTTGAGTGGTTTTTTAAATGTCATCATTATTATTATTGTTACTTGTTTTAGAACAGCAAAGGGAAACAGTTTTTCCCGGGTTGCACCCAATTAACATCTGCATGTCTAAGCTGTAAAAAAGAGGTACTTTTCAAACCACACTTTTAAGGCTCAAGAGGGAATCTTTGGAGTTTTTAACCTAAGTGGCCTGGAGGATGTTCACAACTGAAGCTGCTGCAGAGCTTGCTGATTTGCAGCTGAAAGTAAGAGTATGTTGAGTCAGAATCTCCTTAGTGCAGCCTCTCTGGAAGCTTCTTGGCTCCTTGTACCACGGCCATACATGCCTCCCTGAGGACCCCCTGCTTACAAGTAACCATTTGCGATGAAGTTTTTCATCCCAGCCAGCCATCTACTAAACCTCCCGGCACAGACCTTCTGATACAGCGCCCTGGTGTCCCCTCCCACTTGGTCCTGCAAAACAGACGGCCAGTTTCAGGATGGGAAGAGCGCTTGAAATCGGAACACCCTGGAACGTGAGGCTGGTTTCCCTTATTGTGAGTCTCCAGAGACCAATGCTTGCTTCTTGGTTTTATCAACCTGCATGGCCCCCACTAGTGGGAAAGGCATTTCCACGACAGGATGAGCTCATTCATCAAAGGCGTGGAAATGACGTCACAGAACAAGGTCGGTGCAGAGAGGAGGAAAGAGAAAAGGCATATGTCCAATTAAGTCCCTCGGGATTATGGAAAAGGCATTATTATCAGTAAAGAGATTGATGGTAACTGGGAAACATTTTAAAAACTTAATGACACCTGTGCACGCAGGATATATCATCTTCATATCTAAGGATCTCACTCTAGAATCTTTCTGATACTCGCATTTTGGAGGACAAGAGATTTCCCAATATTGCATAAGTATTTATAAAGACAGATACTTTTTGACTTATTTTTTAAAAATGCTGTCCTATACTTAATCTCTTTGTGTTTTCTAATGAAAGAGGAAACCTGAGTCTCTATTAAATTTAATGCAGAGTAAATAAGGAAATTGGAAAGATGCCTTCTGGTTATAACGACAGACCGTGTTTACTCGTTAGGTACCTACTACATACGCAGCAATGATCAGAGGACTCAGCCCCGGCTGGTATCGCTGTCCATCAGGTCAGCTGGAAGGGGCTTTACAAATATTCACACATCAACTCCCCCCAGCAGTTCTATTAGGGCAGGAGCTATCATGAGCCTTCATTTTACAGATGAAGAAACCGAGGCCCCAAGATGTTAAGATGCTCAAGAATTTCCCCAAGAAAATGCTCGCTGCCCCTCAGCGAGAAAGAAGTGGAGCTGGAACATGAACGGGACCGTGCAGGGCCCGGATCACATCTGCCTGATGAAGAAACCAAGGTCCCGAGAGGTTAAGGACACCCCCAAACTTGCTTCCCCCCCACTTTTGGCAATGGCTCTGTCTCTCTGTGCTTACACGTTAAGACTGAGCCCTCTGCACCTTTCCTCTCTCTAAGTTTCCCCAGTTCTTTTCCTGAATGTTGGTCCATGGGTTGTCCCGCTAGGGAGTGGACTTGAACAAACGGCTCTTTGTTCCTGACTCTGCGTCCAGCTGCCATTAGGAAGGCCCAGCGCAGAACCGTATCGACTCTTCTCATGGAGTCGGCTTGCTTCCTGCTTTGTTAGACTCAGAGAAGTGACTTCACTTAGATTCCCTAACTGGTTTACCTACTATCGATTCTGTTTTATTTTATTTTTCCTGCTTAAGGGATTCTGGACAGAGCTGCACAAAAATGCTATAAAATAAACCTGTTACAAAAGAGGCTCTTTGCTTTAAGCTATCCCATGGGGTCATGAGACATGTGCTTTCTGGACTTCTCACTTGCCTTTTTTTTAGGTCTTGAGGGAGCTGCTAGGCTTAGACTCCTAGAGGCAGCCCCCAAATGCCGTGTGTATCGCATTAAGGAGAAGCTCGAAATGGTTTTGAGTTAACAAACTATTCCGGATGCTTTCCAGTTCGTTATATCCTCCAGCCTCTGGAATCCAGAATCACAAGCCTGAAATGCAATAAATTCTGTTCTGGACAAGAATAAGGTCATTTACTTGTCTCTTCCGTATCTCTTCCTAAGAGGTTGAATGTTCACTCTTTCATAATCTCTGGGTTAACTGTCATGACACATCCAAATCTCAGCGTCTGCGAGGAAGAGGACTCCCAAGACCTTTGAAATGGGCTGATTTATTATTCTACGGCCAGGTCACAGAACGACCAGAAGTGTGAAGGCACACACATCTGGTCTGAATTTTAGGGCGGGCATGTTTATATGTTCAACGGCTAAGTCAGCTCCTCCTACATTCCGGCAAGGTTCTACATGTCAGAAGGAAGGGCCTCCCTGGAGAGGGGACATCTCGGCAAAGCTGTGAAGGAGGTGAGGGAGGGGTCACAGAGACGCAGGGGGAAGATGAGTGCGGAGGCCCCCGCGTGGCTGCAATGAGAGGAAGGAGGCCGGCGCCACTGGAGTGAGGGCTTGGACGCAGGAGTTGGAGGGGGCCCTCCGATGCTCTGCTGAGAAGAGGCTGCAGGGGCCAGGATGGAAGCAGGGACCAGCAAACCGGCTCTCGCAATGATCCCAGGGGTTTGGAGCTCAGTGACATAGTGGGGTGGGGAGAACTGGTCAATTTCTGGATATATATCAAAGGTGGAGCCGACAGGATTATTGTACAGTTAAGTCCCCGACATACGAACGAGTTCCGTTCTGAGAGCGCTTTGTTTAAGTCCAACAAAGTTAGCCTAGGTACCCAGCTAACACCATTGGCTATATAGTACTCTACTGTAATAGGTTTATAATACTTTTCACACAGATCATACATAAAAAACAAATACAAAAAATAAACATTTTTAATCTTACAGTACAGAACCTTGAAAAGTACGGTACAGGACCAGCTACATCACCGCTGCCTTTACGCTTGCTTCCGGACATCCTGGGCTTGAAATAAAGATACTGTACTACTCTGCTCTACACAGTACCGCACAGTAAAGTACACAAAAGCACAACCACCTGTAGAGGATGCGCGCACGGGGCAATGAACGCCAGATACGTGTACTAACTTATGTGACCGGACCTGAGAATGCACATTTGCATCTTAGAAAGTTTGCAACTTGAAGGTTCGTACGTAGGGGACTTGCTGTATCTTCCTTTGTTCACTGTCTGTCTCCGACACTAGTATTCAGTTCCACCGGAGCAGCCTTTGTCTGTTCTCTGCGTCTCCAGAGCCCAGAGCAGTGCCTGGGACACACACGTCTACAGATACCTGGTGAACCTGCCCAAGTTCCAAGCGCAGCCAAATGGCCAAACTAGGATTCCAGCCCAGGCCCGCCTCACTTCCAAATTCCAGTTCATAATCACTGTGTTGTTTTGCTTCTGCTAACGTTACATGAAGAACATTACGAGGACATGCAGGGGAATTCCCTTCCGTAGTCCTAAAGAAAATGGAAAACGAGCCAGGAAAGTCACTTTAAGGAACTGGCTGGGATAGGGTGTGGGGATGGGCACGTATAGGTGAGCGATGGGATAGTTCAGAAAATAGTGTTCACCAAGGTGAGTCACAGGTTCCGAGGAAGGAGAAGTTCCCCAGAATGTACAGTGATGCAGCTACAAATTAAAACAACAGCAACAGCACTCGGCCTCTCTGGGGTCTGATGCCAGTTAAGACCGTCTCTCATGCCGCCTGAAACCCGAGGACAGCACAGCACAGAGTCTGGAGAGCCACCTGCTGGGTTTAGATACGGCCTCCACCTGACCAGCTAAATGTCCTTCGGCAAGATACTTCAATTCCCTGTGTCTCAGTCGCCTCATCTGTAAAAGGAGATATGACCCGTCTCCTAGGAACATGAAATCGGGATGAAATAAATTAACACGTGCAAAACGTTTAGAACGGTGCCTGACTCACATGGATAATGAACCCTTACTGGACGCTGGTTACTTCACCTGTGGGTCTGTCTCTCACCCCAGCGCCAGCAAATGCATCTAACACCTCCCCGACCCATCCAGGTAACTAAGAAACCCTCTCTGTCGCGTGAGTCTGGGAGGAGAAGGCTTGCGTCCCGCTCCTGAGGTTCAGGAGAGATCGGCGTGAAGTCTCATTTTCAAGAACGGACACCACGAGGCCAGCGTGAGGTTGGCTGTGATGAGGGAGGCCCCGGGGCCAGGGATGACCAGGCCTGCGGAGAGTGTCAGCGTCTCTCTTTCTGAGTGTTACGCTTAACTACAGCTTTCAGAGCAAGTCCCGAGAATTCCTGGAAATGTGTAATTTATTCTTGTCTCGTTACCAGAATAATTCATTATTAAATATAAATCTATTTTACTTTAGGGACAGCACCTGCAGCTTCTGGGAGAATCCTCCTGGACTAATACTGTCCCTCGTCAGGGAGAGGCGACCAGTCATAGACAGAATCTGTCAGGACTGCTGAGTCCATCTCACATCACGGCAATAATCTGGGAAAACGGTGTCTCCCTGTACAAATATTAGCCTTAGAGTTAATAGTGAGTCCTTCCCTTCTTAAGGGACAGGACTTGCTCATTAGAGACCCAGAGGGCAGGCTAGAGCAAACTTATTAAGTTCGTGAATGACTTTAAAGGCAGGGAAGGATGTGAGTTACTTCAAAACATAGAATACCAAAACAAAGAAGCTAGGAGTGAGTGTGAGCCTTTTAAAAAATGCTGGAGAAGTCACTCATACTCTCCTCTGACATTTACCTTCTTCCTTTGCTTGCTGAGTTTTAGCCAAGACCTGAGTCCAGAGCCATTGTGGATATAGATACCTATGAAACGCCGTCAAAGATCCGTACCCAGAGGACCCTGCTTTACCAACATCACTCGCAGTCAGAGATTGGTTTTCTTCCTTTGCAGGAAACTTTAAAAGATCCCTTAAAGCCAGATGATATTTCCTCTGGGGATGTTCCTGGGAACACATTGCTAGAAGTTGTTTCCAGGCTCGATGGGAATCAGCACTCATCTAGAACCAGGCTGGATCAGGCAGTCCCAGCAGTGAGGTGTAGCTGCAGGACGCATGGGGGTCCTTATGAGCGACACAAACAAATGTTCAAGGACAGACTGGGGCACGCAGACTTTGGAAGTCTAGCTTACACAAGGTGACAGTCATCATTTTTCGAGCCCAAGTGAATTAGAACTTACTTGTAAAAATGACTAAGTAAGCTACTGATGGGAAGATACTAATTTTAAACTTTAATATTGTTATAATTGTAAATTGTACTAAAAACAACCCAAAACAGAGTTATATTTTTTTTACCCATGGCCTTTTGCTGTAAGTGTAACTCATCCGTGCTATGGCTATCCGGATATCCATGGGTGAATTTGTTTCTTAGTTAGATAAGACACAGAAAGTGCAGAGCACAGGGCCAGGGACAAAGCTGCCTCGGTGAATGGCTGAGAGGATGCAGCGCTAGTCCCTCCAGAAGCGCCTGGAGTCAGGGAATGAGGGGCCTGTGCGGGGACACAGAAGACAGAAGCCCTTCTACTGACTCACCACATGTTTATTTAAGGGTCTAAGCAGTTTGCTTAAAGAAGCATTTGTGATGGGATCTTTTAGAAGTAGTTTATACACTTCTACACGGGTTGCTTGATAATTCACGGCTATCACATGACTACAGTACACGTAAACACTGTCTGCAGGTGTCCGCTTTTCCAGATTTCTGGTACTTCTCACGGAACCAGGCCATCAGTTATGAACTGTCTTGTCATTACTCTTGAGTCCAGAAGTCTCCCAACCCCTACACAATTCCTTCCTCTAATCTACTTAAGTTCAAATTTTAAAAATCCGCATTAAATATAAGTCAGTTAGGCACTGGAGCGACAGTTTAGGAGTGAAGAGTGTATTTTCATGGCATTATATTGAGAGGGCCATTTTCTGAGCACAGAATTATTTTTTGAATTTACAGGTAGATGGGGTTTGGGTCTGGCACAAAATCAATGTATTTAGAATGTTGCTTTCTGTTTGCAAAAGAGATGCAGAGAATTGCAAATAAACATAAAACATAAAATTACTTGATTAATAAATTCACATAATTCAAAAGTCCAACATTTTTCCTAACATAAGATTTACAAATTGCTATAATCAAGTAACATTATCCAATCAAATCCATTTTAGAGAGTTAGAAATAAAGCTATCTTCAGAAAAGTAAAGTTCCAAAATAACATTTAGAAGAGATTTTCTATTTGGCCTATTATAATTTGGAATCTGTTTTCCCATAGCATCTTTCAGAGCTATTTAAAGAGGAACCTTTGATTTGGGGAACAGTAAGCACCAGTGTTTCCCCTTCTGTGTCATTCCTTAAAGTGTTTTTGGCACGATTTGCAGCACTGTTCAAGTGACGCATGCAAATGCTTAATATGTAACTGACTTTCTGTGGAAATTTTCACAAAAACTGAAAAGAAAAATGCACTTGTTTTAACCTGATTTTCTTCCCTCTGTTGGTCTGCATGTGAAATAAAAAAGGATGTCTAATACTTGGCCAATAACACAGTCCACATCAAGTTTTGATATAATTTTTCCAGAATAAAAAGAATCCTTGGTCCAGGGGCTCTGATTTAGGCTAAAGAAAGAAATTATGAGAAGAATAATGCTGCCAGGTAAAATATACTTGCAATACTGTTATCTTTGCTTAAAACTGAATTACATTTTCATTATACATAAATCAGTGTAACATTTCCAACTGTGATCATTTATTTATTATTCATTTCTTCACTGATTCTCCATAGGAGAAATTTACATTTTAATTGTCTTAACCAGTTCCTTTCCTTTTGCGTCCTCTACAAATTAAAGTGCGTAATAACGTCATAACTACATTTCATAAATAAATAAAGATAAATTTCTTTTTTCTAATCATAGCCTTTAGTAGTACTTTCTGGTTGGGGGCAAACAGACTGGTAAGTACATTTCCTCCTCCAAACGAGTAAGTATGATAATATAATCACCTGCGTGGAAGAGTTTCTTGAATAAATACTTCTAAACAGTCCAAACGTAAACAATGGATATTAAGAAGACAGCAAGTTCAATTCCTTCCCCATCAGTGTCTGGGCACCTTTGCCACCGTCCAGGATCGCTGACCTCCTTTTCCTGTCTGTCCTTCAACCGTGGCAGTGGAGGAGTAATAAAAGCCACTCGAGACACCGACAAGCCGTCCTCCCCAAACCGCCCTCATGTACCACCCGGCCAGTAACCAGAAAAGGGGCCCTACCCAGGCTTCCTACTGCGGAAAACGAAATCAGCATGTTTTAGCGCCCTTAACAGAAACAGCTACCGTGACTTGGTTTGAGAGCGGTAAGTAAATTTAGCCCTGGGGTCTGTAACATTTCTGTTGACGAGACCCTCACCAGGGCCAAACTTGAATAGCAGAAAATTATTCCTGCACATATTAGGTTGCTTTTGGGAACGTGGGTTTGAGTCTTTCTCGCCGATTCTGTTCCGACCGTGTGGCTCCTTCGGAACCGACTCAAACTTCCATTCAATCCCTCATCTGGTCCTTTGATAAACTTTGTTTATAGAACGAGGGCTTTGGGCCAACCACGGGGCTGGAGGCCTAGGGTGGAGGCGGAAGTGGCAGTAAACAGATAAGACAGAGGACTTGGCAGTCTGGGGGGGGAAGGTAAAAACGAAGCAGGCCGACTGCAAGCCTGCCACGTGCCGTGTGCTCTAAAAGAGGCCAGCGCCGCGATCCAAATGCCACTCTGCTGGCAGCGTCCAGGGCGGAGGAGTTGTTCCCACCTCGAGGAGCGGCTGTCAGAGCTGAATCGGGTCACTGGGTAATTGAGATGCCGCGTATCAGGTGCCTTGGGGCATAACGGGCACCCAGTAAACAGGAAGTATCAGGGTGTGAAGAATAAATTACTTCCGGCTGGACCCCGGTGAGGAAGTAATGAAGTTCCTGGGAAGGCTGGGGAAGAATTCCTCGGCATTTTCACTGGGGTTCACAGAGTGACAAAGCGCGAAAAGGGGCAGGTGCCCCTGGCAGAAGTCATGACCCACCAAAAGCCAAACCAGGGAGGGTGGGAGTCGCTGCTGTTGGTGGGGGGGGGGGTGAGGCGGGGCCGGGGCTGGAGCTGGAGGCCTCCTGGGTCCCCGGGCTCCTGGGATCTGGGGGGCTTCCCGGGGCAGCAATGTCCCCAGGAGGGGACATTGCAGTCCAGGAGGCCGACGAGGACCAGCAGCCGATTCCAAGCCGCCCGTTTTCCTGAGTGTGCCAGAAAGCCTCACACAGGACTCAAGCCAGAGGAGAGGCTTCCTGGAATTTTTCAGATCAAGTCTGAAGTTAAGGCCTGCCCGGAGGTGGCATCAGGGCTGCCTTCTGGGGTCCTGCACCCACGCTGAAGGTCTTCCCGCGTCAGTGCTGGTTCAGGTCCGAATAGCCCCCATTTCCCTATTCCTGACATTGCCCTTCGACTTCCCTGGTGGCGCAGTGGTTAAGGATCTGCCTGCCGATGCAGGGGACACGGGTTCGAGCCCTGGTCCGGGAAGATCCCACATGCCGCGGAACAACTAAGCCCGTGCGCCACAACTACTGAGCCTGCGCTCTAGAGCCCACGTGCCACAACTACTGAGCCCACGTGCCACAACTACTGAAGCCCGTGTGCCTAGACCCCGTGCTCCGCAACAAGAGAAGCCACCGCAATGAGAAGCTCGCGCACCGCAACGAAGAGTAACCCCCGCTCGCCGCAACTAGAGAAAGCCCGCGCGCAGCAACGAAGACCCAATGCAGACATAAATAAATTAAATAAATAAATTTATTTTTTAAAAAAAGAAAGAAATTGCCCTTGTTTATGGACGTTAGTAAAAAAATAAATAAACGCAGTCTGAGAATTAGTGAAGGATCTTCAAAACCTTTTTTTTTTTTTTTTTTTTTGTGGTACGCGGGCCTCTCACTGCTGCGGCCTCTCCCTTCGCGGAGCGCAGGCTCAGCGGCCACGGCTCACGGGCCCAGCCGCTCCGCGGCACGTGGGATCCTCCCAGACCGGGGCGCGAACCCGCGTCCCCTGCATCGGCAGGCGGACTCTCAACCACTGCGCCACCAGGGAAGCCCAAGATGCCTTTCTTTACTGACACTGGCAGCTTCATGACGCTCCTCATGGGAATCTTCACCTCAGGTTCAGGTTAAAGGGTTTTGGAGTAAAAATTTTTGTTTTTTTCTCTATAGAGATGATGAATATGATAAAATAAATCACACAAAACACTATATGAACGTTCGGGTGTATGAGAAGGGCAGACCCCTAAACGAATGAAATCAGTGACTTCCTTTGCCACACATGGCCACTGAGGAGGTTACTTTAGCAACAAGTTGGAAAAGGCAGCACAGAAGTCAGTTTTCCCACGCTCAGATTTACTCTGAGCTGTGTTTAAATCAGCTTTGCTCCCTGAACGCAATTAAACCAATCTTTTTTTTTTAACATCTTTACTGGAGTGTAATTGCTTTACACTGTTGTGTTAGTTTCTGCTGTATAACAAAGTGAATCAGCTATAAGCATACATATGTCCCCATATCCCCTCCCTCCCACCCTCCCTATCCCACCCCTCTAGGTGGTCACAGAGCACCGAGCTGATCTCGCTGTGCTACGCGGCTGCTTCCCACTAGCTATCTGTTTTACATTTGGTAGTGTGTATGTGTCCATGCCACTCTCTCACTTCGTCCCAGCTTCCCCCTCCCCCTCCCCGTGTCCTCAAGTCCATTCTCTATGTCTGCGTCTTTATTCCTGTCCTGCCCCTAAGTTCATCAGAACCATTTTTTTTTTAGATTCCATATGTATGTGTTAGCATACAATATTTGTTTTTCTCTTTCTGACTTACTTCACTCTGTATGACAGACTCCAGGTCCATCCAGCTCACTACAAATAACTCAATTTCGTTTCTTTTTATGGCTGAGTAACATTCCATTGTATATATGTGCCACATCTTCCTTATCCAATCATCTGCCGATGGACACTTAGGCTGCTTCCATGTCCTGCCTATTGTAAATAGTGCTGTAATCTTTAAATGAGCAAACCTTCACCACCCGAGGCTTTTCATGACCGTCTGTGACCCAGCACGCCATCAGCACGCAGCCCCACACGGACCAGCACAACGTCTTGGGCATGCTGGTGGCACTGGGGACGTTCTCCAATACTGTAATCAAGGCCCCTTTCTCTTGTACAGACCATAGCACAGGATCTGACTCATTCAAACAACCCAGAGGCTCTTATTATTATTCATTATACTAACATCTCCCCAAAGTGAACAATTTGGAGGCTTTAAATTATAGGTATTCTTTACAAGGTTGAATGATACAAGACAGTTTTAATTATTTTAGGCGTTTTTAAAGTCAAAACATTCTGCCTGCATACCACAAAACACACAATGAAGCCCCACAGACAGCTTGTTGATTTAACGAGCAAACAAGACTGCGTCTCTCACCCCCAAAGAGACGGCAGATATGAACAGTAAATCTAGCGATCATTCTGGAACTGTCAGTATGACTTGCCATGTGTAATCCAGCGACTTGGCAGTCTGCCTATGGAGCATACCAGCGGGGCTCTCTTTTACAATGAAAACAAACAAAAACTTTTATAGTACAAAAATATTTCACTAAAAGCACCACGAAAATACACATCTCTCAATATTAACTTCTGGACTCTTTGATAAGTAAAAGTAACAAATAATAGAAAGTCAGAGAAGTTCTATAATCACTAAGGCATCTATGACGATATGAATTGCCTTTAAAAGGCTAGGAAAATACTTGCAAATACTTGCAAAAATAGTTGGCAATTTTAAAATGGATGTGTAAAAAAATTTTTCAGTGACAGACATTCCAAATAGCAACAGGATTTGTTTGACTATTTTTCACTACAGATGGTCCCTCGCTTTAAAAGGTTAGGACTGTCGAAAGAACCAAATACACTGAAACCGGGCAATGTGTACTCAACAATCAATAGCAAAAGGTGCTGGCTCTGTATGCTTTACCAATTTTTTGTCAAAACTTTAAGACTCTTTTACTGTTGGTTATAAATGCATAGGGAAAGGAACACTGTAACTTAAAACATTTGATCTGGCCACATAAACGCATTGAGGATTTGCTGTTTCTTCGTAAGAGCTTATTAAGAGCGGTCTGAATGCTCCGTGTTCGCCTTCCTCATTTCATCCCACAGCATATGACCGGGGCGAGCATCTTCGCCATGCTCCCAGGAACCGACACTCTCCTAAGTTTGGATCAGCTTCCTACATTTAGTAATTCGTGCTTTCCCAGTCGGAGTATCTCTGAGAATAGCTTGAAAGTGAAGTTTTTAATGGCGTCATTCGCTCTGGGATGTCTTTGTTCTTGTCGTCACAATCACTTTCCTCGCTTCTCTTCGCTCGGCTTTGGTCTGCATCCCTAGAGCCTCTGGGATGACAGCGGTGTCGACCTCCCCAAAGTCAGCACGGCCTCTACAGACGTCTGATGGGAATCTCACTTCCAGCACCACCACTTTCACTGCTCTGCTGCATTTCCATCTTGGTTGACGGAAGTTCCCTTTTTAAGTATCCATGTTTATAAAATGTCACAAGTTATCACCTTGGGAGAAGGAGGAAACGCAACTCCATGCTTCCCTGTCTCTGCGTGAACTGACTAGTAGCCGTGCGGTGACCCATCACTGTCAGATTCTGAATAAAGTGATGTGACCTGTCATTTATGGGCTGAAGAGCTAGCTATGCGGCTTGTACTTCATGCAACTAAAGCTAATATGCTGCAGTAACTGAAGTTTGGACAGTGGCTTTAAGCAACCGGCTTTATTCAGCTAAAATGTGTGACGGAAATTGACGCAGATTGGAACCCCATAAAGCAAAGAGAAATGATGGGGCACAATTGAAATGCGCCAGACAGTTTTCTTCCAACTCCACGGGCTACGACAGGGTATTTCCTATCTGTTTAAGCTGGGGCAGCAATCGAGTTCCTAAGGTTTGCATGAACATTCAGAGTTGAAAAAGACATCTGAATCTAGGAAAAATGAAACATTCTGAAAAATAACAACCCATCAGGTAGTACAGCTATGATGAAACCCAGGTGTATCCAGCTCCAGAACTTGTTCTCCAACCTTAGGTAACATGCAGCCCAAAGCGATGTTATGAAAATGGCCAAACAAGTCTTTGAAACAAGCCCCTCCTCGCCCCCATACCAGAGCACCTAGTTCTATTGCTGGTTACAGCTCTCGGCTGCAACGTGGACGGTTACCCATTCGAGGAAGCTCTCATCTCGCAGGAAAGGCAAAGAAAAGACAGACTTCTTTTTCTGCACAGGACTGCTAGTACCCACTGCCTAATACGGGCCAATAATATGACAATAATGTTTTCTCCCAGAATGACTGCCTTTTCTAAAGCACAAGTCTGATCCTGTTACTCTCTTCTTGAACCTCTCTAATAGTTCTGAAGTTTCTAGCCTGAGTGATGAAGGTCCATCCTGGTTCATGGAATGACCAACATATGAGGAGGGGTGTGGGCAGGCAGTGGACTTTGTGGAGGTAAAGGAGGGCGAGGTGGGGACCTGGGGAAGTTGAGATGCCCCACTGAAAACACACGGGGAATGAGAACAGACAAAAGCAGAGCCCGTACTGGGGGTACCGACTAAGGCACAGCAGCAGGAAGGGCAAACAGAAGCTGAGGGCGGAGGCAGAGGAGGGGGCTGCGAGGCACCTGTATTGCCAGGACCTTGGTGGAAATCTGCTCATTTAGGCAACGGATGTGACTAGCGTTATAGTCATCTTTGCCCAAACAAATACCTTGCCATAACTGAAATCATGTATTCTAGGTTTAAAGTAGTTGGCTACATTTTTAAAAATATTGTTAATTAGTTAATTTAGATATAATCTGAAGCACAAGTCAGACATGAGGAATATATAACTTTATTGAAGATCAAATTATGTAAACAATGGTAAACCTCTAGCATTACAATCAAATTACACAATAAGAAATTAGTACACTGTAGACAGATCATTTCCTATTTTTTTTTTTTGCTCTAAAAAGAGAAGTGAATTGATTTGTGGGAATATCCTTTTGCTTCTCTGTGTCCTCTTTTCCAAGTTCTGTCGATCAGAGGTCCTCTTTCTGTCACTGAGGCAGGTGCCTCGCTCTGAATTCCACTGAAGCGGTGGCAAAGTTACCTGCAATCTGCTTCTGTTAACATCCTCACTTTGCTTTAATGTAAACATGTTATTGAAAAGTGCTGGTGAGTAAGTCAGCATTGTTGAAAGAAAGGAAAAGTAAGATGGGCTGGTCTAGAAAATAACTACAAGCAGCGTTAATACAGAAGATTTCCTTTCCTTTCAAGTTTTAGATACAGGGCCTGAACACGATTTAAACAGAATAAATACAAGTAAGCAAACGCTGTAGCTCCAGCTTTCGGCTTTAGTGTCTCCCCCGGGGAATAAACAAAGCACATGGCCTGGGACTCAAACTAAGACAGTTACTACTGCCTCCTGGCTGGTGGGCTCAGACCTGCAGGATCGAGGAAACAGGTACCAAGAGGTACAGATGATGGTGAGCGGCCAGAAGCCCTTCGCCATTTAGAACCCGGCCGTCTTGCTGGCTGGTGATGTAAATACACCACGATTAAATTACAGTGCCGTAATGCACCATCGAGAAATTAACTCTTGCAACATGAAAAATATTCTGTTTTGGAGGAAGTCAGTTTACCTAGATTGGAAATCAATACAGCTCTTAATTAATGATATCCTGTGGTTAATTCTAACTAAATACTCATTATAGTCAAGGCTACTTTGGGATTACAATGAAATTATCATTTGATGAAAAGGTTAGAAAGATGTTTAGAGATTTCATCGCCATTGGGGAGTAACAATTGCTGGCGCGAGTTTAGACGCAAATTAATTTACTCTTTAAAACGAGGTTCAGCTGGTATGATTAAGAATAAATGGACCCTCCAAGGTCGTGAACAAGCCGAGTGCTCAGTGGAGCTGGCCAAGGCATGAATGCTGCAGACTCCGCTTACTGAAGGCGTCCGCACCAACTGTGTTTGATTTGTATTGTGATCCAAACACAAGATCTGATTGTTGTAGAATTGCTGAACAGACTTAGGACATAAAACAAGTTTTACTGTAACGACAGGTGTTATGGGTGGAACTGTGTCCCTCTAAACTTCCTCTATTGAAGTCCTCAGCCCCAGGACCTCAGCATGTGACCTTACTAGGAAACAGGGCTGTGCAGATGTAACTGGTTAAGTCAAGATGCTACAGAGGTGGGAGGGCTCCTAATCCGATATGACTGGTGTCCTTCTATAAAGGGGAAATTTGGACACAGACACGCACACAGGGAGAGCACCGAGAGAAGACGAAGGCAGAGACAGGGTGAGGCTTCCACAAGCCAAGGAACACCAAGAAGTGCAGCAGACCAGAGAAGCCAGGCGCGAGGCATGGAACAAGGAAGGAACGCTGGCACCCCGGCCTAGACTTCTAGCCTCCTAAACTGTGAGGTGATACATTTCTGCTGTTTGAGCCACATTGAGCTTGTGGTACCACATTAAGGCAGCCCTGGGAAACGAATACAGTTATGTGAAATGGACTCAACTGAGAACAGAATCAACACATAACACCTGCAGGTTGCCCTCTGTGAAGGAGTCTACCCCCCCTTCAAAGGGAATAATAATCTTATGGGACTAAATGACAAGTCCCCAAAATTGAACTAATGACCATTTTCAAAGTTACGGAGGAAGAGCCAGATTAAGTGTAATAAGTGCCATTTCACTATTTGCAGGCTGTGAATGTGTATGTGATGGGTATTACACAGAACCGGGAGAAGAGAGTTTATACTCCCTGAATTCCAAAAGATTTTCCTAGAATCAAAGATACAAGAGGGGAAAAGGGAACAAAGAACAGAGATTGGGGCAGGGAGAAGTTTAGCCAGACAGCATTGCCAGAGCACTTGTGGATGCAGAAAGCCTGGACAAATTCACAAAATGCAACTAGGACACTGAACAAAAGGGCGGTATTTTGAATGCTTAGAAATTAGGTAACAGGAAAGAGAATGGAGGGGCGGACAGAAATCAACAAAAAGTGTTTAAATGAAAATAAGCATGTAAAACATACAGCCTTCATTAGGCCCACCTCCATGTAACACCATATACTACATGATAGAAAAAAAAAAAACACATATTAGGAAATGTTACAAAAAATACATACTTTTCTCAGAGTTTCAAAAATATATTTAAACACTGAAAATTACTCGTGTTTAATTTTGAAACTTATTAAGTATTCATTTTAAAAACTACATTTAAATACTTAAGTATATCACGGTTAACTACCATATAACCTTGAATATTTCCGTACATTCCTTAAGAAGGTACTCCCAGTTTAAACTAAGAAATTAGCAGGAATATAGACACTGCACACAAAATCTACCGTCCAGGAGGAACAGTGAACAATTATTCATCCTGTCTGGGTAGGGACGGTGGGCACGTCTCCGTAAGGAAGTTGAGATTTAAAAGACAGAAATAGTACATAAACAGCAAAGTATGATTAAATAAAATTATGTTCCCCAGATCAATCTAAAGCCAAGCCCAAAGTGATGGAAAAGGAAGGCTCAATTAGCAGCAAGAGAACATGCCGTGTCCTAGCCGGCGTTACGCTGCTTATGTGAAGTATGATTATTAATAACATCAAGTGTAATACTTCTCAGATGAGAAGAGTCTATTAGTAATTTGAAATGAATGCTTTCCTCTCAATCATTGTAACTATTCAAAAGCCAGATATTAACCTTAGTTTTTTTTTTTTTTTTTTTTTTTTCAAATACTAGTAGAGAGTTAATGTTCCTGGAACTACCCGGAAGGGCTTAGAGACTAGTAAGTGCGTTTCCATGGTAACAGACCGCTTCACCAGGGAGAGATCATTTCACGCATCCGTAAAACACAACGGCCACGGGGGAGAAGAGAGATCTGCATCTTCGCTTTTCAGGGTCATCATCCACGGTGATTTTGGTAGAATTTCTATTTTGACGAGCGCGCACACGGCATTCACGCTCAGAAGTTGCCTAGGCTTCAATTTTTCCTCTTCTCCAGTGTGTGGACGGCCTGGGATGTGTGCTCTGATGGGGGCCCCGGGGGTGACAAAGTCACCCACAGATTTCCCTCTGCTTCTTGCTGTGAGTTACAGCACCCCGCTTATCCAGTCCTGACGCTGTGTCCCCGGAGACGAGATAGGCTGAGCTGAAACGCGGGACCTTCAAGTAGACGGAGCGCACGGTGGCCGCCGTCTAGCAGGGGCTCACGAACACCGGCTGGACAACTGAGTCGTGACCGATGGCCAAGGCGTCACGAGAAGGAGCGAGCGGAAAGCACGGACGAGGGCAGGCTCACACCCCAACTGCCAACAGGTGCGGCGATGCTCGCGACCGGACGCTGACGGTCACCGGTCTCTGAACTAGGGCGTCTCCACCAGGGGTGCTGCTGGAAGGAAATGCTCCCATCTGCTTTGCTTCACCGCCAGTTCTGGCTGGAGAGGAGAGTGTGAAAATGCCCTTCTCTTTTGTCTTACAGAGTTCACCTCTAGAGGGGCATTGTTCTGACCCTCTACAGAGACCTGTGGTCCACCAAAGGGCAGCATTTATTAGGGGGACAAGGGCCCGGCCAGACCTGCAGTCATGGACCTCAGTGGAGAGCAGTCCCACGGGGACGGAACTGGTGTGCCTCAGTTTCCTCCAGGTACGAGTATCTGGGCCATGTGGAGGATCAGGTGAGAAAATTCGGGTAAATGCTTAAAAGGGGGCGGAGTG
Organism: Physeter macrocephalus; assembly: GCF_002837175.3. Lineage (NCBI taxonomy): Eukaryota > Metazoa > Chordata > Mammalia > Artiodactyla > Physeteridae > Physeter > Physeter macrocephalus. The sequence goes on from NC_041228.1 coordinate 75,417,838, forward strand.
CACAGCATGCATCCAATAAACGTCAGCTGCTGTACCTATTACTGTTCAAGTTATTAGTACTGTTAATATGAAGAATCAGGCAGTGTCCTCTGCGAGGCCACGTGGAGAAAACCTCAAGTCGATCTTTATAAATGATGAGAGGAAAACACTGACATTCTTTCAGAGTGTGCACAGACCTTAGCCTTTATTTTTAACAAAACGAGTTAACTGGAACTGAATCTTGCTAACGGGTGACACATTTGGGGAGAAGGACAGAATCATACTTCAGGTGCAACAAAGAACACAATTTTCTAAAAGATGCCCTAATGACAAAAATACGGTTTTAAGGTAAAAATTAGTTTCAACGGTATTTTACTTCTATGAGATGCTTTTTTTTCCCTAAACGATGATCTCCCGATCTGAAAATAAAGAAGGGCCAGACGAACTTTGAAAATGAATAACTTTAACTCAGAAGTAAAATTAATCACCAATGCCCCCATATTACATCTACTTCTCAAATTCTCTGTCATTACAACGTTAGGATGTTTACGGTGTTGCTCCAAGTGAGTGTCTTTTCAAATTGTCATAATTATTTTGGCCCTTATTGGGGTCGTAATCCATTTATCACACCAAATTGAATAATTGCAAAGTGAAACCACGGGTGTTGATAAGAACAACAACAAAAATGACCAGGGAAAGAAACGTACTTTGAGTAGTAGAAGGTCATGGCTTTGAGTTCAGATTCTATTATGTCTTTTTTGTGGAAAGCAAAAACCATAAAACTAAGGCCCCCACAAGTAAATCAAATCACAGAACTAAATTACTGTGAGTCTAAGGCACCATGTTTTGAGCACCACAGCTGAGGGAAGCAGCAGTCAGATATAAGCATTAAACGACTAAACAGATTCCCCGACGCAAAGGATAAGGTTGAGAGAGATCGCTCACGGTTTCAGAACTGAAGAAATTACAGCTTAGCCACGGATGGCCTTCAAGTGACGAAACACGTTATGATCCTTGCCCAGTGAAGTTCACAGCTTCACGGCGCCGAGGAAGAGAGGCGGCCTATGATGGGCAGCCTCGAGACCACGGGGCTGCTGTGAAATAAAACCACTCGTCTGTGAAGGTTTTATTTCAGCTTGTCCCTGCCCTTTGTTGGACCATTGGATTGTCATCCTAAAACCTCAAAGCTTTATTGCAGCGTTTTCACCGCTGCTAAAGGAATATTCATGGCACCAGGCTCTGCTCCTGTCAAAGACAGTATTTATACCCACGAGAAGATAAAACTGTTGCAACAAGGGAAAATGTCGCAGATTTACAAGGGATCAAATTTACAAGGTAGCAAGTGGCTGTGCCTGGGTTTCACCTTGTGAGCCCTCTGATGGAAAAGCAAGCGTGAAGGCCGAAAAGTCTGTCCTTGATGGTTTTTGGACAAAATGTCACTTCCCCTCTTGCACCCCCCGTCCTCTCACTCCGAGGATGAGGGCCTAACTCTGCACTGGCGTTCAGTGTTTTCAAAACGTCCACACAAATTCTAGGGCATGCAATCAACCGAGAACCCTAAATGTTTCTAGAGTTTGGGGAATGGGAGAAATAGAAATTGGTTTATTAAACCAAGTGTTCATATATTCATAGTATCCCATAAAAAGAAGCGTATACAATCCCTCCTCAAATCTCTTCCAAGAACGAAGAGAACACAACACATTATGGAAAGAAAGAGGAATATTTCATTGAATTCAGCACTTAACTGTGAAGGATGGGGCATTCTGTCTGGAAATGTCGTTTTGTTGTAGGAGTTCTAAACTAGACATATGACTTGAAAACATCATTTGGGCCCTGAAGGAACTGGGAATTCAGCAAGTCAGTAAAATAATGAAGTCAGCTATGGAGTGACTGGGGAGGTGAGGAAATTCAGTGTTTCATACAGACTCACTGAGTATACGTAGCACGTAGTAAAATGAGTTTTAATGGAAAAACAAAGTTGTGATGATTGTTTACAATTAATTATGACATTATCTGCAATCCTAGCATACTATGCCAGGCGTAAAGCAATTACGTATTTTATATTCCGTGCATTGCTTGAGACAGATACCATAATACAATTTACTCTTTCATTTAATTTCATTTTGGCAAACAGTTACTGGGCTGCTCCTAGGAGCCAGGTGCCATTCTGACCGTGAGGGATACAAAAAGGACTGCAATCTGTGCTGTCGTTGAGATCACAGACCAGAGAGAAGAGACTCCATTTGAGAGGAGAGGGTCTGTTTCAGGGCAGAATGAAGGCACACGAGGGGCCGTGAAACCACCTGCAAGGGGCGGGCCAGGCTGAGTCACGGGCTCAAGGAAGACCGTAAGCCGTCCCGGAGGAAAGGATGCCTGGAGCAGCCTCCTGAGGCTCAGCGTCAGGGCAGGGACAGCACAAGCCCGAGGCCAGGGGCAGAGAGAGCCTGGCATTCCCAGGGGCCGTGGGTCCCTTCCCCATCCTGGGGGAAGCCCTGTGAGGGAGGAAGACAGAGCAGGAGAGGTGGACAGACCGTCTCAGGGAATCCTGTATCCAAGTGAGGGGGCCTGAACTTGACCTTGAAAGTGGTGGGAGCCAGTGAGCAGGGAGCAAACCTGATGCTTTAAATCTGGCTGGTGTTCTTTGGAGTGGGCAGAGCAGATCCAGGAGGGCAAGGAGGGCAGCAAAACTCCAGGGGAGGGGGGGACTCGGGTTTGAACGAGGTGTCCCATACTGAGCTGCGCAGGAGGGAGTTTTCCTCTGGGGGCGTCTCTCGGCCTCATCCAACAGATACATTTTTGGAAAGCCGCAAAGAAATTTTGTAAGCCAAATACTATTTTCCCATTGACAATTTACTCATGTTTATATTAATTTCAACGATTTTTTAAAAAACTGGCACTGGGCCCGAGTGTGCTAAGAACCTTGGGGTTCAGCGGTCTTTGGAGCATGTTTCAGCTGCAGAAGCTTCGCCTCAAGTCGAGCTCATTGGGACATCAGTGTGTAAAATAGGCAGATGCAGAGGGCCTGGGCTGGAGCAGAGCCTCAAATCTCAATGCCCCTCAGCCTTGAAGTCCCTAGTACTTGAGGGGACAGAGCTGGACAATTATCGATGAGGGTGGAGTCGCCTGTTCTACAGATGGGCCCACGAGGTGCCGGCCCCAGCAGAGGTCTCCTTGCGGAGCCGGGATGCGGCAGGAGACAGAAGGGCTTGTATCCTGGCTCTTCCTGTGTGAACCACGCAACTCGGAGAAGTGAGTGTCCCCCAGGCACCCGCTGCCTCATCTGCCAAGCTGAGACTGCAGTTCCCCCACCCCTCCAGGCTGCTGAGGTGACAGCACTTGGTGAAACGGGTAAGTCTGTAACCAGAAAGCTAATCGCTACCGAGGCTTGGTAGCCTCAAATCAGAGGGCTGGGAGCGAAGCCCGGGGCCTGAGTCCCCGGTGACGAGGAGAACCGTCACGGCCCCCAGGTGAGGACAGAGGTGACGGACAGCACTGGTCTCTCCGGGGCCACCATGTGCTAAACCCGCTGGAAGGGGACCCTTTGGCTGGCACCTGCAGCAATTCCTGTGGTTCCGAGAAAGCTTCGGTAAACCTAATCTGTCGAAAGAATACAGTTTCTAAATAGGAAAAAAAAAAAACCCCAAAACCAAAAAACCAAACACTTTCCTCCAAAGTCCGAGAAACACTGGGCACACCAAACCATCACACTCTACGCACCTTGGCAAAAGGTGGCTAAGGCTGGATCTGCAGCCAGACAGACAGGGGCTCGAATCTCACCCCGTGATTACCTGCTTTGTTCAACTACTACCCACCGTGAGAACGACTGGAGGTGACGCACGTAAAGGACTTAGCGCCACACCTGGCCCCTGAGAAGCGCCCAGTAAGCGCCAAGCAAAGCCCCAGCTCCACAGTCTCCGACCTGTGCCACATCACGTGCATCCTTCCCCTCCGGAGCGATCTGTCTGTTACCACGCCAGTGTCTTCACCGGGAAATGCACAAGCCCCGAAATGCACTACAGAGCATCACCCTCTGTTTTTGACCTGGGAGGAGACTGGGAACCAAAGGAGGCAGTTTGTAAAGTATTTCACGCATCACGGCAATAATGCACGAGTTGAAAACTTGTAGCGCTCTACGACATATCCTCAGAAGCACACAGCCGTCCTACTTATGCACGAGGCTAAGTGCCAATAAAGTGGCTACGTTATTAGTTTAAAATTTAAGAACACTTCACATAGCAGTTCAAAACCGGGTTTCAGTAGTCTTAAAAATAAGAGATCGATTGGATGCGAATGTCTAATTATCAAAAAGCGCTTTGAAACATGGTCGTTGTATTTAAGATTAATGAGATACACTGCAAACACACATAATGTCAAGTGTCACTAATAAAGTACAATGAGAAACCCTAAAATGCTGCAGATCTGGCATAAAATGTCTTCTTAATTTCCTGGTTCTTAACGGGAGCTTTAAAGTCATAGGTTTATATAGTTTTTCTTAATTGTACTGAGCATCTCTTATTTGAACGCTTAGCGACCAAAGGGTGTTAAGAGTAAGAGAGAGGTTCTCTCCAAGGCTCCGGATGAGGCACCTGACTCTGGCTGGCCCTCCTGGAGGCCACTCAGATGAGCTGAACGTCCAGCTGTGAAGCCAGCCCAGTACGCAGCTGATGGACACCAGTGCTGCGTGTGCAAACCGGTGGCGCTCAAGGAATGCAGCGAGGAATAAACAGCTCCACAAAAGCAGAATGCAGCACATTCCATAACGGAGACAGGTCCTGGACTGCTGGCCCTCTTAACCCCCGCGTGGCCATGTCCGGTATCCGCAGACACTGCTGTCACACTTGTATGACAGCAGATGTGAAACCCACAACTGTCCTTTTCACGTACAGGACGTCCTTCACTCCTGTTAAAGCCCACAGACTGTTCTCAGGCCTCTATCATGTTAGATTCTATGCTGGATTCTAAAGACAACAGAGTTAAAACATAATTCCCACCCTCACATCACTTATAATCTACTAGAAACAGGCGCAGCAACTTCCTGTAACACAAACCAGACTAATTAGAGCCCTTTATGTCCTCAGAGAATGAAAAGAGGACCTGACTGCACACACAGCCCGAAGGGACCACGCGTACACGGAATCTGTAAGTTCTGAATAAATGCAGATTTAGGGATAAGAGAGTCTCCACACAGGAGAGGAAATCTGAACTGAGCCCCCCAGCTGAGGGGGATTTTGATTTGAGTTTCTACTTGTGCTTCTTGCTGTCAGTGGGTCTGTTTTACCTTCCGGAGATGCTGTTACTTTCCTCTCGATTTTGTTAGTACATGTCTATTTAGATGTTACTCGATTATGGACATTTAAGAACTGACAACAGCTTTCCAGTCTGGGCTGTTGAATAAAATTGTTATTTTTGTGGAGGGCTTCCCGGGTTGATAAAGAGCTTCAGCCCTCTCCAGGAAGAAATCAGTCCTCAGAACTCTGCTAATGCGGCAAAACGCTCCGCAGTTTCCTCTCGGATTTCAACTCCAGCCCACCTTCTCCCGGTGCACGGAGTGGACGCCCGGGGTGGCTTGCGTAGCGCTGCTTGTTTATTCATTCTCTCCGACAACTGAGAGCCTGAGCAGTCTTTGCACTAAGGGAAAAATTTTACATCAACTTACCATGTAACTTGAGAATCATATAAACGCTTAAAGCAAAAAATAATTTCAAGACTACTTATAAATGTACCTAGTATGTATTGAATTGTGAAAAAATTGGAAGGAATGAAAGGTAAAAATTCTTGGATTTTGCTCAAAAGACTTTTTTTTTTTTTTGGCCACGCAGCATAGCTTGCGGGATCTTAGTTCCCCAAGACTTTTGTTTTAAAAGGAAAAAGTAACTTTTGAAATGGGCCTCAAAGGAACTCCCAGCCTCTGGGAGACAGGAATTGATAAGGAATTCCAGGCGAGGAAAAGCTCGTACACTCTGATGAGACAGGTATGTGAAAAACAGGAGGAGAGAAATGGATATTTGTGTTTTGGGGGTTTTTTTTGTTTGTCTGGGGGTTTAATTTTGGCGGGGGGCCGTGCTGCCCGGCATGTAGGATCTTAGTTCCCCAACCAGGGATGAAAGCCGTGCCCCCTGCAGTGGAAGCGCCGAGTCCTAACCACTGGACCCCCAGGGAAGTCCCTGGATACTGACTTGATGAGGGTGGAGGTCCCAGTTGAGAGGTGGCTTTGACTGACAGGCTCTGGAATTTAAATCTCATCCATAGGTAACTGGGAGGAAACAGGATTCTGGAGCAGGGAAGTAACAAGATGAAAACAGTGCTTGCAAAAGACCTTTCTGCTTACCAAGTGGACTGGTCTGAGAGCAAAGACTAAGGCAGGCTCACGAACAGATGGCGAAGTCAGGAATGGAGCTGTCTGGTGACAAAGAGATGACAATGCAGATGCATGGGGCACATGGAGGGTCCGCAAAGCTTGACGCCTATACAGGCACGTGGGGTAAAGAACCAGGAGTCACGCCATGGGGCGTCCTTCCAGAGGAAGGTCCTTCCACTGACCGTCCTGGTCAAAGCTGCCTCTCTTTGACCAAGGATGATGTTGAGCTCAGCTTTAAGTGTGTCCTACAGAGAATCAGACCCACAAGACTCAAGTAACGGCAAGAGATCAGTATTTCTGGTCACTGACGGACCAGTGCTCTGTGAAGCATGTCCAAACACCACCCAAAGACCAGGGGCAGAGAAAGTGGCTTCCCCTCCTCAGCTAAACAGGAGGAATTCCCCAAAGAAGAAACGCAGATTAGGAGGATTCTCAGGTTTCTGTTATATCTATGAACCCAGGTACGTAACAAAATAACAGAACTGAGTATTTAACGTACTTTTATCCTAGGGGTCTTTGTTATGTTCAGGCTGCTATAACAAAACGCCACAGACTAGGTGGCTTATGAACAACAGATGTTTATTTTCCACAGTTCTGGAGGCTGGATGTCCAAGATCACGGTGCCGGCACGGTCGTATTCTGGTGAAGGCTCCCCTCTGGGCTGCAGACTCCCTGCCCCATCCTCACGCGGCGGAAGGGGTAAGGCATCTCCCCGGAGCCTCTTCTGTAAAGGGCATTAATCCCTCCCATTCATGAGGGCGCCACCCTCAGGACTTCAGCACCTACCAGAGGCCCCATCTCCTAACTACCTCCCCGTTGGCCACCAGGAGTGCAACATATGAATTTGGGGGGGACACACACACTGAGACCACAGCCCTGGGCTATCGTGCGTGGACCAGTGTGGAGAGGACACTCCATGTTTCTGAACGTCGCTGAGTATTCAGAACGCATAAACACTTTCTCAATCCGCAGTGAGGCAGCAGACACGGAGCAGGCTGGAGAGTGAATGTGAAGGTCTAATCCCTCAGTAGGTGTCCTCCTCTCTCTCTAATGAGCATGCTCTTATGGGGCCCTCAGCCAACTTTCCTGTTCCATTTATGACCCCATCACTATAAAGAAACCAACTGGTGTGAAAGGTCTGGGGTCTTATAGAAGAGGTGGACCTGGGTTCTACACCCAGCGTGTGTCTGGTCACATGGTTGCCCTTTATATGAGGTTAACCTCTTTGATTCTTGTACCCCTGTCTACACCATGAAGACTCTACACCTTCTCTGCAGGCACGTGACGCTTCCAGCAGTGGGTCCCAGAGCAGGCCTTCCACAGATGACGGCCTTAACTTTTCTGCTGGTCTTTGTAGAAAAGCAATGCCCCCGTTGGCAATGAACTAACTTAAAGTGTAACAGCCATTAATAATGAACAACAACAAAGTATGCACACACAGCAACCTACAGAATTTGTCTTTCATTTGATTTCAAAAAACAGCATTTTAAATATGCCAAATAAAACGGTAATTTAGTAATTTAAATTGTAATCAACAGTGGCTTCTTGAACTTCATAATAAATGTGTGTTAAATCCTCACAAGTAGAATCTGCGTACAGGGGTATTTATTTTATTTTATTTTTTAAATTATTTTTTTTTGAAGATTTTCTGATGTGGACCTTTTTTTTTTTTTTTTTTTTTTTTGCGGTACGCGGGCCTCTCGCTGCCGTGGCCTCTCCCGTTGCGGAGCACAGGCTCCGGACGCGCAGGCGCAGCGGCCGTGGCTCACGGGCCCAGCCGCTCCGCGGCACGTGGGATCTTCCCGGACCGGGGCACGAACCCGCGTCCCCTGCGTCGGCAGGCGGACTCTCAACCACTGCGCCACCAGGGAAGCCCTGATGTGGACCATTTTTTAAGTCTTTATTGAGTTTGTTACAATATTGCTTCTGTTTTTTCTTTTGCTTTTTTTTGGCCCCGAGCCTTGTGGGATCTTAGCTCCCCAACCAGGGATCGAACCTGCACCCCCTTCCACTTTGCATTGGAAGGCGAAGTCTTAATCACTGGACCACCAGGGAAGTCCTGTGGGGAGGGGTATTTATTTTAGAGAGGGAAATATCCTTATATCTATCCTTCCAGAAGCCTATAGGATCTTCGTGAGCAAGGGGAATAAAACAACTGAAATCCCAGCTGCTTTTTCCCAAGGATGCCCCCTCCTCTCCCTCTTCTTTTTTAAAAGGCAGCGAGCCCGGTCAGGGGGTCTCGGCAGCGGCCTGCTCTCCCCGGCCCCAGGAGACCTGCTCAAGGTCAGCCGAGCCGGCTTCGAGGAGCCACCTGATGGACCTGGTGGAACCTGAGCTCTGAGTCACTCGCTTGGCAAAGAACTGATGCAGGAAAAGGCAGAAGTCAGAGATGCTGGCGCGAAAGGTAGATGAGTCACAGAGGGGAAACAGATCCCTCTCTGCGGAGGACCAGCTTCAGGAAACACTGAGATGGAGAAAAGGTGTTTGTGGCAAGCTAGCAGGTATTCTTGGTCAGGACCATTTAACACACAAACAAAACTGCAAGACTGCTTTTGCGCCCGGCAATCTCAAGTCCCCTGAACTCACACTGGAAAAGAACAAAACTCCATCCCAGAGAGGTTTTGAAAATGGCGACTTTCCGGGAGAAACTGAACTTTATCAATTATTTCAGTTTGATTAAGATAATGAGCAAGTAAAAACAAGGGAAACGTTGTAACTTACTTCCTGAAACTGCAGTCACCTGAATACTGCACAGAGGTTGGTAGCTGCGTGCCCCTTGAAAGGGGACTTACATGTACATTACATAGGAGGACTGAGGTTCTAGGTTGAAAAAACTCAAAAAAGTTTGATTCAAAGCACATTACAAGGTCATTTCATGCCTACATTTTCTTTTTTAGTTTCCTAAAAGAAGGGACCACTTTTAAAAAAAGACCCATCTGGTACTTTTAAAACATAATAACCTTAAATACACGTATTGAGGAGTGGTGAAAAATGCTGATGACAATAATAATACATATTCTTTATAAGGCGACTTATCTGTCATTTATAAACTCAGAAAAGAGCAAGTTTTCAAGAACTTTAAATGTGAAAATAGCCTAAAACAATTGAAAACATTTGGATAATATGACAAAAACCATGCTTTTCACAACCATCTTTAGAGCACCGTTTTGTTTGTTTCTATCTTCTTTAGGGGAAACTGGTATGAAAACGATTTAAAGTAACCAGCACACAGAGACCTGGCATTACTTGAGAATCAGACACAGGAGCCCAGACGTAGAGTCTACATAACCCAGGCGACACTGCGTTAATGAGTGACAGGGCTGAGTCCTTTCTAATCTTCCTGATGCAGGGCCTGGCCGAATAATAATATTGACAAAGCTCAAGACGATTATGCCTGTGAAGGCAACTCACTATCTGGTCCGGGAGGGAGGAAGGAGGGCCCCCCGCTTCTCCAGGCCGACCCTCTCCCCGGCACTTCCTGTGGCTGTGTCACGTGACCTTCCCCAAATCCCTAGGAGCGTGTTCGTATTCTTACTCGGCACGTGGGAAACTGAGGCTTAGAGGTGAAGTCCAAAGGCAGGGTTAGTAGGGCGCGGAGCTGAGTGTACACTCATGTCTACTCAACCTTGCAGTTCTTTCCTGGCCACTAGGGCTGCCAATTCACCTGCTGTCAGGATCCAGCTGGGTGGGAGGAGGGGTGCAGGAAATCCTGAGAGGGAACAAGAGGCCCCTGATTGCTGGGGACTTGTCCTGCTTTTAGCACTTGAAAGTCCCATGTTGCAGAAAACCTCTCGCTTGCGGGCAGATTGAGATGGGGGGCTCCTATCTCGGTTTGAGTGGGGAAGACAGGCCCTGTTGGAGACGACCCCCATTAAACCCACCTGTGCAGAGGTGCAATTCTACGGGCTGGGGGCTGGGGATGGGAGATGCTGAGTTCCCTCCGGCCAAGGGGAGCCCAGGGCTTTCACATCAGCACTTCTTATATCTGGGATAAGATGGATGGATTTCAGTGTGTCTCACTGATATGTGCTGTTGCCTTTTTCTTTAATCCCTCCTTCCACAGATTGCAGAATTCCATCTGGCAGAGGCTGATTCTTATTTGTCAGCCTAAGTTAGATGCTAAGATTCCAGGAGACCAACACCGTCTACCCAACAAAGTTCTGCATGACGGAACGATAACCAGCTACAAAGTGCATGGCGTGCTATCCAGGTAACGGTACGTTACATGTGGATGCTGGAAGAGAGGCTCGAGGATAGCTTAGCTGTCAACCAAACCAAAGCGTGTGGTCACTCGGGAACATGGGTGCCGAGGCTAAGACTTGGTGACCTCACAAGGGCTGCTCTTTACCGCGTGTCAGGTCCTTGCACACGTGAGTTAACTGGAGAGCTGTCTGTCAATTTCCTAAACATTCTCAACTTCCTCAGTTGGTGACACTGAGCTCTCAGCCCCTCTGTCAAAGGGGAGGAACCATCTTGGACCTTGACCACTGCTCATCCACTTCCTCAGGTCCTTCATGGGAAGACGGGTCCGGCTAAAGGATGTCTCCAGGCTCGCCATCAGGAAGGAATCCGGTGGCGTGGACGTGGGACAAAGCACCCAGCAATGTCCTTTACGGACACACACATTCCCACGTCTGCTGACTGTCCTCCAACACCTGCCCCCTCCTCTCGGTCTGTCCCCTGGCTGACATCTAGGTTCTGCCCTCCTGACGGGACCTCCCTAGGGAGGCCATCCTGCAAACACCTCTGTGCCCCAAGCTCCCAGGCATCTGCTGTTGGCCCCACAGCATCAGGGCTGCCAGAAAACACCACCTCACTCCCCAAAAGCACAGACAGTGTACTTTGCACTGGAGTGTAAAAACGTTCATGTTTTAGATACCGTTTTCAAATCCATGCACTTCTAGATACCAGGGAGATTACTAGTAAATATTACACAGCCCTTAAAACACCAGAACTGCTGGGAGACACGCAGACAACATATCACGGAAACCCCTGGGGAAGGAAATCATCATCACTGTTATTTCGGTCCTGCAGGCCCTCAAAGGTGGGACTCCTTTTTGCCAGACAGCCAAATAGCTGAAACTTCAGCCTCTTTGTCGTAGTGTAACATGACGTAGGTTTCCAGAGAGAATCAATACCTTCTGCTGAGAATGGATCAAAGCGACGCAGTACACTTACTTGAAAGAGGACTGAGTATTTTACGAATTGCAGGCAGAAGTCACAGGGAACCCTTCCTCTCTTCAAGTACTCTCTGCTGCACGAAATATCTAAAAACAGAGAAAAGAAAAGATCGCTATTGCTTTTTTATTTGACAAAAAATAGGCAGGCTATTAAATATATACAACAACAGACAATGAAAATTCTTTTCAAAATTGGTCAATAAATTTAAAAAAGCAGATAACGAACACGGGGGTAAACCAAACTGTGTTAGTTTTTACATACACATTTCAGTTAGAAGCTAAGTGTTTTGTTCACCTTGACTGGTTTCTGAAGGAGACAATTCACCGCAGATAGCAAGTATAAAGATAGGAGAATATCGACACCAAGTTGTGGGAAGTCACACAAACGAAGGTTGACAGGGCGTCATCTCATCCTCAGAACTGCTGCTCTACACACGGGAGTCCGCGCGTGCGCGGGGAGTGACAGGCCGTCAGAGTCTCAAAGGGCCTTAGAGCCCACCTGGGACAAACCCCACTTCAGTCCAGGACACAGAGCCCACTCAGGGCGAGGGCTCAGCACAGACCACCCAGCTGGCTGGGGCACCCTGCACAGCACTGCAGCCTGCCACGCCAGTAGCCATTCATTCATTCATTCATTCATTCCCTCTCCAGGACCGACTGAGCACTTTCTATGGACCAAGTTCTGTTCTAGGCTCTGGGGGTTAAGACCAAGGCTCTGACCTCCAGAGAGGGGAGACTAAGCGCAACAGATGCCGTCTTAGACTGTCCCCCTGGAAATGGCAGCTGGGGACACTTGAGCATAACCCCGACGGCACTGAGGGAACAAGCCTTGGGTCTACTGGGGAAAGCACCCTCCGAGTAGGGGGGCAGCCGGGGCCCCAGGCAGGAGGAATAAGGAGGCCGACGTGGCTGGAGCGGGGGCCCCGCGGACACACGGGAAGGCGGCTGAGTCTGTGGCCATGGATGAACCAACCAATGGAATGCAGGCAACGGAGGGCAGAACCTTGGAGAACGTCTATTTAAAAGGGGGGCAGAAAAGGCAGCTGGGAAGGAACATCCAGGGACGGGAAGCCAGCAGGGTTGGCTGCCGGCTCTGCAATCGGCTCTGATGGAGAATACTTCCAGCTCAGCGAGGAGGGCAGGGAAAGGACACAGGGAAAGACAGAGGCTGCTCTTCTGACGGGCTGTGCAAACGTCGGCGTGCAAGCCTGACAGGGCAGAACACTAGAGCATCTCGAGGTTGCTCTGACTGCAGCCCCCAAAGTATCGGAAATGCGGGGCCTGGTTCCATGTAGACATTTTCCTGGCAGCAAGAGCTAATGCAAGCGTGTGACCCTTAAGGAGGACTTCCCCTCCACGTCTGGCAAGATTGAAAATGTGTCTAAATTCCATCAAATGTATAAGGAGAGCAGAAGACCTTAATCATAGGAAGGTCAAGTGCAAGTGTCATATTCCAAGCCCAGAATTTACAAGCTTGTCTTTAACGGGCACATACAAAATAAACGACTGAAATAAATAAAAGAGCTAATTAAATAAATAAAACAGTCAACCGGCATCCCATCGCAAATGACTCCTGTCAATGCAAGCAGTTCCAAAAGCAATCCCTAAATTACTTAAGAGTACAACAGTAAGGAAGCTGTTTTGCGATGCCTTTACGATGCATCTTCAAATTACTGGATGCATTTAAAAAGTTTTTTCGAATCCCACGTGATATAAATCTATTGCAATAAAAATACTTCCAGGCAGCAATCTAGTGTGCGTTCTGAGGAGGGTTAGGAGGAGGAAGAAAAGACACGACAGTTCCTATTTATGACATTTAATATTACAGATCACACATAAGGCAATAGGGAGACTGAAAGTCCATATCAAAGAGGAACCAGGTCTGTGGCCCACCCTGGCTCCTACTTGACACTAAGAGCGCTGTACGTGGTGCAGAAGAGTTCTAGATCAAGCACCACTGCCCTCGTCCTGAGTCTTCACACCCCACCCCTGGCCACTCCTCCTCAGGATCCCCAAGCTGGCTGCCTCCCTTTGCCCCCTGCACCCCATGATTATTTATCGCACGGCCTCTCCCCCACAATCTGCCACTTTCTGCTGAGAGGGCTGCGCCTTCTTTCCTTTTTTAAGGCTTAGCACAGAACCTACCACACGGTAGGTGCCTGTAATTGTAGAATAAATAATGAAAGGAAAACTAGACACACTTAGATGAGGCCTAATGGCTCCTCAAACATTTTTCCAACCCAGGCAGGTTCTGGAGGATCGACCCTGAAATACTTCTCAGTTGTGAATGACGGGCCTCCCTCAGCGCTTTCGATGCCACAGATGCCAGGGGACCAGCCAGAGAGCCGCCTGCAGGCACCACCTGGCGACTCGTCACCCCATGCCCTGGACTGCGCCCCCCCTTCCTTTTTACTGTAACTTTCAGGCCCTGTTCAGCCCAGTTGCTTTGTGGCACATCACATTCTACATGGAAGAACTTTTCATTTTTAAACTGATTATCATTTTTCCTGCTGTCACTATAAGCCCCTGAAGAAAAAGTGAGAAAGTATCTCTTACAGCAGACAGTGTTTTAATTTTCAAATATATGCTTTATACTCTAGTTCATGCTAATAGACCTATTTTTGATTGGTCAGAAATGTCATTCATCCATAAAGAGTTATGGAATTATAGGCTGAGAGAGAACAAAATTTTAAAGTGCCCAAGACATTTGTTTTTACTTTCTAATCTCAGAAATACATAAAGATTCCCCTTCGTGTAGTTAAAAAAAAAATGTTAAGATGTGATTCATCTGAAGATAAAAGTGCAGATTTTGTTACTCTGCAAGAACATAAGTAACATTTTACTTAGTGCTATTAGAAAAATGCCCCTTTAGTGTATGTTAAGAGGCCCTCCGGGATATCATAGTAAATTACTACACAATATTCACACACGGTTATATTTATATTTACCTTCTTAAGAAGTTCCTTCTAGACACAGAAAGTCTTTTAAGATCCAAGCCGGAGAAGCAGCATCAGCCAGAACCACTTCCCACGGCTTCCCGTGACGCGGAGAGTCACACAGCTTGCGTTTGAGCAATAAATTACTTTTAAGGCAGCCGACTTCTTAGAAGGCTCTAAGACCAGGGTAATTTAGGAAGCGTTTCACGAGAGTAAGAAAAGGGAGAGGGGCAGACAACGAGGGGATCGCGTCAGCTTATTCTTCCCCAAGTGAGGGTCTAAGCCCGTGTGTGGATAGGACGTTATCTTCCACGTCTGCGCAGGGAGCACCTCCGGCACAGAATGAAGAGGCAGGAGGGCTCTGGGCAGGTGAGGAGGAGCAAAGCCCAGAACTGAGCTGCGCCCTCCGCTCCCCACCACGCAACAACCTTGCGAAACGTGACTGGGGCGTGGTTTGCGTCGTCGGGGCGTCCAAAGAGGAGGTCAGTGCCCCCCGCAGGGTGACCCCTCCGGTGCCCACTTCACCAGACACGGCATCTCAAAACCCAGACGCCGGATGACAAGGAACCACACTCCACTTTCTTATTACAGGCGACACCCTATCACAATGAACGAGAAACTTTCAGAATATTCCTTGTTCTTTTCTTCAAACTCTTATTGGGGAGAAACAGTACACCCCAGGAATGGATGAGGGAGGGAATTCGCAGGGGCTGAGGGTATGGATGGGGAGGGAAGCGCAGTTAGGATTCAGAAGTTTTCCTCGACCAAAGAACACGACGAACCCCTTGAACCAGATTATAGCTTCAAATCAAAGCAGCTCCTTGAACCCAATTCTGCAATGGCAAATGTCTGGCTTTTCAGGAGCAGGGAGATAATTCCGGACGCCTTCAGACACCAGCAGAGCTCTCCACGGATCCCAGACGCATGGTGGCAGCCAGCCAGCCGTGTGACTGGTGACTCAATACACAAGTTTCTGTGGTCTCCACCTTCCCGTACAGTGAGGACATCAATATTTAAGTTTGAGGGCTAAATGGTGGCAAGGGGCTCTTCCCGAATAAAACAGAACTCTACGGAGAAGGTACGCGGAGAAGCAGACACTCGCATTGCATTTGTTTGCATTTCTTTAAGCTCAGCCTTGGCCGTTTAAATATTTTTCCTTCTGAATGTATCATCTTTATCACAGAATTCAAGATGATTTATTGTTTGATTTGGAAAATCATCCAGGCAAGCATGAATAGAAATTTTAAAATGTTGTCAAACATAAGTCAAAGTGGCGAGAACCCCACCTTCTGTGATTTCAACTCCCCAAACAACATCCTTGTTAAACAAAGCCCGAGTCAAAAATTCTGTTCAGCACAGGCCGAATACACACCTAGGAAGTGTTTCTGGCAGAACGGGATATGCTAACATCCTCTATATGAAAAAAGCTTCATGAAAACTACAGAAGGGGAAACAAAGAGAACCATCCAAAATGAAGGCTGCACACATCTTTGAAGAAACAATGGACATTACTTCTGCTGAGACGCTGCGATGACACCAGGAGACCCGCTGCTCTGTCCTAATTAAAGTGTATTTCTCCGAACTCTCCTCCATGGCTCATTATTCAGGAGAGTCCGGACCCCATGCAAACAAAGTCGACAGGGCACTGAAACGCCCCTCCAAAGACACCTAAATGGATGCAACATCGGGCTTTCCTAAACAGCAGAGAACCAATAAGAAGCGCTCCCCAGCACATGCACTCTTGAATCCAGGTAAAAACAAGATTCCTACATGAAGACGGTAGCTGTCTACCAGCCCAGCCTTCTCCGGGAGGACATATTTTACATGGAACGCCGGAGAGCATGTGATATTAACAAAAGCAAGCTCCAACTAAACAGATGACATGATGCACACACTTCATTTCATGCATGGCCGTGTTTTTCAGGCGAGATAAAGACTCAAAGTAATTACCATGAACTGAAACTTCTTCCTTGATCTCCTCTGGCAGCCGGCAGTCGGTGACTGCCTTGCTCTCTCAACAAAGACGATCGCCTTCTCCTCGGTGCCTGATTCCTCCTGTAACGTTACCAGCTAAGCACCTCCGCCGTGGCCAGAACGCAGCAGAGTATCTCTGTATCCGTGTCTCCAATGCAGCATAAAGAGTACTGTGGAAACCTATCAAACCGGCGAGCAGCTAGTCTAGCAGCCAATGAGGGAGCGGCTCGGGCGGAATCCGGCACATGCTCTCTGAGGCTCAGGCTGTCACCAGCGTTTAGCAGGCTGCTAATCTAATTATAGCTAGTTTGCTAGCACAGAGCGATTGGAGCAAAGCACAGGAGCAAATTAAATTTTAATAAATGAAACCCCACAGACAGAATCATCTTGATTTCCTGTCATTTTGAGGATTAGTGTGTCACCTTATAAACCAGAAGTGGTTTTTAAAGTGCATTCTTGTTTTTCTTCCGATCTCGAGAAACAAAGAGTGGCTAAATTAATGTATGGTATAGCCAGTTTCCTTAAACTTAACAGGTTCCAAAGAATATGAAAAATAATGTATATATATATATATAATATATATATGTATAACTGAATCACTTTGCTGTACAGTAGAAATTAATACAACATTGTAAATCAATTATACTTCTATGAAATAAATTTTAAAAAATACTTCACAGATTCCAGCACTGAAGAATAAATAACAAAGTCAATAGTAGGAAGGTATTAGTGGTGGTGCTATAAAATCTGAGACTTCACTTTATTCACCCTGATTAGCAATTTGCCACTTATTTGTCCTAAAGTGCTAATCAGTCTCTCAATATAGGTTTGAAATACCCATCGTGGAAATGTACTTATTTCCACCCATCGTGGACAGGTACTAATCAAGGTGTCAAAAATCATCACCTTGACTACACTCATGAATAATAATTCAGAGGTACAAGAGATGGAAAAGGAATATCAGAAGTCACTGTAAAGGAAAAATTAAGGAAATCTGCCCACGGCACAATTTAATGGTAACAATAGTTCTAGAAGCTGAATCTTACAAGAGGCACAGGAGAAAACCATGCATTCCAATAGCCAGGCTGCCTGGATCAGCTACTCCCTCCTGGGTGACTTGGGGCTGGATGTCTCTGGGTCTCAGAGGCGAGAGTGGGAGGCACCCTGCAGCATCACTGCCAGAAGCAAATGAGCACTCAGCTCTCAGCGCAGGGCCTGGCACAGAGTGAGTTCTAAATTAAGCTATTATTAATAGCAGCAATCTCTTCACAACACCATAGTGTCTCCCTTCTTTTCTGGTATCAGACTATTCAAAAAAGAAGTATCTAAACTTCTCCAGTGTACAGCTTTGTCAGAAATACCACTTAGAAGTAATTAATGGTGACAAGCCAAGAGCAGTCCTGATTAATCATGCAGAACCATTATTGGCATTCACTGTAGTAACAAGCATTATTTCACCTACTTCTTTCTGGATATGCGTTAGTCACTAATTTCAGTTTATTCTATAGCAACCAATCTCAAAAGGAATTTTCAGGAAATTGGGGTTTAAAATTGCGTTTCGTTAATGATTTGCAATATAGATTAAATGCCATTATACATTTGAGAAAGTGTTTTCGATGGAATATAAATTGGGGCAAGTCTGTAATGAGGAGGTTGATTAAATTTAAAATGACGCATTTATGTGAAAAGGGGAGAGGAGAGAGGTCAGCTAGTCAAATGCAACTTTTGTCCCGTAACCATTTATTTATATTTGTTTTCCCTTCAAGTCATTTCTTCAATAGGTTCCACAAAATTAACAGTCCTCCAATGATATTAATCAAATCTGTTAATCTTGTTAAACTTCTTTTCTGTAATTCCCCCAAATCGGTATATGTTCTACCAGTCAAGTTCCAATCCAATGATAACATGCAAACTTCTCATTTCTGTAGTTATGCTGTGCTTTGGTTTTTCTTTGAAAACCTTTACAAAAAGCTGACATGCTCAACAGGCATTATGATTTGCTCTGAGGAACCAAATACTCTCAGGGGTTAATTAGTAGCTGTGGAAAAAAATACTAAGCGGCATCCTTTATCCTTCCATCTTTGGGTACCACAAACTGGATGGGAAATAAACTAAGGAAAGGAACAGCATGGCCCACAAACGTCAGGGGAAAGCACAGAAACTCATGGTCTATACATCCAAGAGTGAAAAAGTGTGTAGAAATGTAGACACAGACACCAACTGTGAGAAAAGATGATAAGAGACAAATTTTCTAAAATGGCTCTCACATGTGCTACCTTGAAGCAGTGTCCATGTGGATTATCAAACCGCCATCACCATTATCAGGAGATAAAACTTCCAGAGGAATTGGCTTCAGTGATTTGGCCTAAGGCACCGCTCCCTGGAGGCTGCCAGGATACAGCCTGGTACCACTCGCAGGCATTCGTCTGGGAAACGCTAACAGCTCTTCCTCTTCATGTAACAGACTGCTGGCTCAAAAAGGGGGCACTTTTAAAAAGCTGTTTGATTAATTTGTCTCGTTCCTGTTTTGTATAAGAATAACTGAATCACTTTGCTGTACAGTAGAAATTAATACAACATTGTAAATCAATTATACTTCTATGAAATAAATTTTAAAAAATACTTCACAGATTCCAGCACTGAAGAATAAATAACAAAGTCAATAGTAGGAAGGTATTAGTGGTGGTGCTATAAAATCTGAGACTTCACTTTATTCACCCTGATTAGCAATTTGCCACTTATTTGTCCTAAAGTGCTAATCAGTCTCTCAATATAGGTTTGAAATACCCATCGTGGAAATGTACTTATTTCCACCCATCGTGGACAGGTACTAATCAAGGTGTCAAAAATCATCACCTTGACTACACTCATGAATAATAATTCAGAGGTACAAGAGATGGAAAAGGAATATCAGAAGTCACTGTAAAGGAAAAATTAAGGAAATCTGCCCACGGCACAATTTAATGGTAACAATAGTTCTAGAAGCTGAATCTTACAAGAGGCACAGGAGAAAACCATGCATTCCAATAGCCAGGCTGCCTGGATCAGCTACTCCCTCCTGGGTGACTTGGGGCTGGATGTCTCTGGGTCTCAGAGGCGAGAGTGGGAGGCACCCTGCAGCATCACTGCCAGAAGCAAATGAGCACTCAGCTCTCAGCGCAGGGCCTGGCACAGAGTGAGTTCTAAATTAAGCTATTATTAATAGCAGCAATCTCTTCACAACACCATAGTGTCTCCCTTCTTTTCTGGTATCAGACTATTCAAAAAAGAAGTATCTAAACTTCTCCAGTGTACAGCTTTGTCAGAAATACCACTTAGAAGTAATTAATGGTGACAAGCCAAGAGCAGTCCTGATTAATCATGCAGAACCATTATTGGCATTCACTGTAGTAACAAGCATTATTTCACCTACTTCTTTCTGGATATGCGTTAGTCACTAATTTCAGTTTATTCTATAGCAACCAATCTCAAAAGGAATTTTCAGGAAATTGGGGTTTAAAATTGCGTTTCGTTAATGATTTGCAATATAGATTAAATGCCATTATACATTTGAGAAAGTGTTTTCGATGGAATATAAATTGGGGCAAGTCTGTAATGAGGAGGTTGATTAAATTTAAAATGACGCATTTATGTGAAAAGGGGAGAGGAGAGAGGTCAGCTAGTCAAATGCAACTTTTGTCCCGTAACCATTTATTTATATTTGTTTTCCCTTCAAGTCATTTCTTCAATAGGTTCCACAAAATTAACAGTCCTCCAATGATATTAATCAAATCTGTTAATCTTGTTAAACTTCTTTTCTGTAATTCCCCCAAATCGGTATATGTTCTACCAGTCAAGTTCCAATCCAATGATAACATGCAAACTTCTCATTTCTGTAGTTATGCTGTGCTTTGGTTTTTCTTTGAAAACCTTTACAAAAAGCTGACATGCTCAACAGGCATTATGATTTGCTCTGAGGAACCAAATACTCTCAGGGGTTAATTAGTAGCTGTGGAAAAAAATACTAAGCGGCATCCTTTATCCTTCCATCTTTGGGTACCACAAACTGGATGGGAAATAAACTAAGGAAAGGAACAGCATGGCCCACAAACGTCAGGGGAAAGCACAGAAACTCATGGTCTATACATCCAAGAGTGAAAAAGTGTGTAGAAATGTAGACACAGACACCAACTGTGAGAAAAGATGATAAGAGACAAATTTTCTAAAATGGCTCTTACATGTGCTACCTTGAAGCAGTGTCCATGTGGATTATCAAACCGCCATCACCATTATCAGGAGATAAAACTTCCAGAGGAATTGGCTTCAGTGATTTGGCCTAAGGCACCGCTCCCTGGAGGCTGCCAGGATACAGCCTGGTACCACTCGCAGGCATTCGTCTGGGAAACGCTAACAGCTCTTCCTCTTCATGTAACAGACTGCTGGCTCAAAAAGGGGGCACTTTTAAAAAGCTGTTTGATTAATTTGTCTCGTTCCTGTTTTGTATAAGACATTTAAACAGACACTTTTAAGAGAAAGAAGCAACTGATCCTTTCTTAGGTCTCCTGTTGAGAGCCCCTATATTAGTTTGAAACTGAGTAACAGTTAATTGCTGATCTTTCTTATTGCCCCTCTGCCGGGGGTGGGGGGGAGCCTAGATTTTTTTTTTTTTTAACCTCCGGAATGAGGGCTTTTGTCTTTGAACTTCAGTCAACTCTGCCTTGATTCTGAAAAATCAAAACTCAGTGAAGAGTTTGGGGCACCTACTCCGTGCAAGGACAGTGCTGGACATTGGGGACCCTGCAGGGGCCCCGGATTCTCAGTGGAGCTTCCATTCTAATGAGGGATAAACAGTAAGTGATGCATCAACACAGGGGTAATTATGATGGGGGGCAAAGTGCTGCGAAAGGATACAAGTTGGGGTGAGAGTCTGGTCTGCAGTTGAAGGATGCTTTTGGCTGGAGGGTGGGTGTGACCAAGAGAGCTATGAAGTCCCGGAGAGACGGATGGAGCCAGGGGACCCAGACGGAAGGTAGAGGCACCGCTGCAAACAGCAGACTCGGGGCGAGGAAAGGGTGTGGTCCGAGCTTCGGGAAAGCTGCGCGTTGAATGTATCCTCAACAGGAAGGATGTATCCTCCAGCTCCCCTTCTTTCTAGTAAGTCTCACCCTCACTTACCCTTCTCTGCACGAGGCGTGAAAACATGTACGTTTCACACTGGCTGCACGGGGCGGGGGAGCAGGTGACAGTCACCCAGAAACGTCCACCCCACTGAATGGGGTTCTGCAAGTTCTGTTTTGATTCTCTAACCTTGGAGGACGAGGAGAGGAAAGCCTGTGTATCCAGAAGGGCCATGTACAGAAGTTGAGACACAGACGTGGAGAACAAACGTATGGACACCAAGGGGGGGAAACCGCGGTGGAGTGGGGGTGGTGGTGCGCTGAACTGGGCGATTGGGACCGACATGTATACACTGATGTGCATAAAATGGATGACTAGTAAGAACCTGCAGTATAAAAAAAAACAAACAAACGAAAAAAACAACTAATACTAAACTTTCTTTGGGTTATTTGTATGGAAATATGTTAATATAAATGCTTCAGACATTACATGAAATTTCTAAAAATCTTATATGTGCTGGTATAACGTTATAAGTCGTAATTCTAGCTATTACTTTACAATGTGTATCTCAGAAATAACTAAATAATAATAATAAAAAGAAGGGCCATGCAGAGCGCGGCGACAGTCTTCTTCCCTTGGGAAGGAAATCGGGGTTCACGTACGCAGACCGGTCCTAAGCCCACGGCTCCGAGATAACTGCAGACCGGTCAGCAGATGCCCGCCGGAACCGGCTCAGTTCGGGCTGTCGGTCAAGCTGCGTCCTGCGGGAAGGGACCCAGAGCTCCGTGTCTGCTCGGAGCCGCGGCCGCGCGCTGGGCCCCCGGGGCTGGCGTGCAGCTCTGCCGAGGCAGGAGGGAGGCACCCGCACCCAGGGGCGTCCCGGGCGAGCCCGAGCGACCCCAGCCCCCGTGAAGCGGGGCGCGCCGGCGACCGCGGCCCCTCCGCGGTGATCGTTCCGGCCCGTGCAACCGGGCAGCGATGCCAACACGCGGCTCCCCAGCCCACGCGAGGGGCTCCGGGCCGCCACGGACCCCCCTCCAAGGGCGGGACGGGAGGGCCCAGGCCGCGGGCAGGACGACCGGCGAGGAGGCACCGGGGCGTCGGCGTCGGGGGCCCCTTCCTTCTCCGTTCGTAACACCCGCACGTCCGTCCGCTTTCCTCCTCCGTCTTCTTTCTCTTTCTTTAGCAGAACGTGGCATTAGGGGATCTCGATGCCGTCGTACCTACCGCGGCCGGGCTGGGCCGGGCTGAGGCAGGCTGCCTCCCCTTTCAGCGTCCTGCTCCGTTGACCAGGACGTGTCCCCACTGCCTGAACGGGGCCTCGCGTGGGACCCTGTGGAGCGAGGCCCTTCCGGGCCTCTGGGGGGCCCCCCGCTGACAGGGGTGACTGTGTCTGGCCCACCCTCTTGCCGGGCTCTGTGGGGCCCGCTGTATAAGCCAGCTGCACATCTGGTAGCGTCTTCTCAAGCCTGGCCCACTCTGTCACCTTTTTTTTTTTTTCTTTCTTTTTCCTTTTTTTTTTTTTCTTGCTGCATCAGTTGGCTTGCGGGACCTTAGTTCCCCGGACCCGGGATGGAACCCATGCCTCCTGCAGTGGAAGCTCGGAGTCTTCTAACCACTGGACCGCCAGGAATTCCCTCTTTGGTTTTCTTCTAAGGATTCACATTTCCTAGCACTGGTGAAGTACTGGGAATGATTTTAAATAACCAGTAAGATGAATCCTTAACATCCTCACTTGACGCTCTTGAGAAATGGAAGTTTAGAATAAAGAAGAGAGGGTTGAGAACCTAAAATACTAAGGGGACACTGCTTCATTAATTCAAGAAATACATACTGAGCACATGTGACGTGACCATGGGCTGGGATGTGGCCCCTCCCCGAACAGAGCTCACCTGTGAGGGAGACAGTAAACACCTGGGAGCCTGCTGGAGGGGGCTGGGCTTCAGAAAAGGAGCCACCACACTAGGACAACACTGAAATGCTGTCTCAGGCCTTCCTGGCAGGCTTTGTCTTCAAATGTGGAATTCTGTCCTTACAGTTCCACCGTGTTCACCACCCCGCCTGGCCGATGACAGAGCTGAGAGCTCAGAGACGCGGGTCTGGGGACACACAGCGAGACAGAAGGTTGGAAGTCAGGTCGAGACCCAACTGGGGACGGTCCTGGAGCCTCACAGCGGGAGGAGCAGAGATCGCATCTTTGTTTTCGGAAGACTTGTGACGTCATCCTCTACACATGCGCATAGAAGCATACGGAATTTTCTCCACAAACTATGAAAAGCGACTCTTTTAGATCTTCACCTCAGACTTTTCACAGAAAATGGGGCCATCTTGATATGAATGTTATTCAATGTGGTGTGTAAAGGCTCTTGGCCAAAAAGAAAAAGAAAATTACGTAAAACAGAAAGGATTTCCTGAATTTATTCGGCAAACATTGGTGCTGTTTCATGCGGGGCACTGAAACATGAAGATAAGTAGAACGGCCTTGGCCTCAAAGTGCTGAGAAGGCGGGTCCGGAGGTGGGCAGCCCTGCAGTTAGACACACTCGGAATCAGACTGGGGCATCCAGCTCCAACACTCACGGGCGCCGTGACCGCGGTCAAGCTACCGAGCCTCGTGGGTGTCGCGCTGTCCTCATCCAGCAAGTACACCGACCAGCAGAACGTTCTCCCCGAGGTCTCTGTGATGATTAGACATGAACTCACACGGAAAGCACCGAGAAGGCTGCCAGTCACCGGGCAACACCCGGAGTTGAGAAGTTACCATTCCTTTTCCGCTGGGGCCTGGCACTTACTCGGTTCTCAGATGGGGTTCCTTGGTATCTAGGCTCTTCCTCCATCTCGTCATGATGACGCTTAACTCGTATTTATTTAGCTCCTATCATTTGTCAGGTACTGTGCTAGGATGAGGACATGGACCCCCCAAACCAGGGAAGGAGGCAAATAAAACAACACCAATGATCTGAACCAAGTTTTCAAACTGACAAGGAAATTTCACATTCACTTTTGCTTTGAGTCTCTCCTAAATGCTGTCAGGGAGGTGTTCTTACAGTTTTTCTCATTTTAGAGATGAGGAAACCAGCCCAGGGCAGTTACAGGTTTGCTCAGGACTCCAGACTCAATTCCTTCCTATTTTGCTCCTCTTTTCACTAAAACCACGTTTGTTCCAACACACAAAAAATGAATTCGTATAACTCATGGGTATAGAATTAAACATTATTAAATATTATTAAGTAATCTGATATATAATAATTATTATAATCTAATAATTAGATATAATAATATTTACACATCATTATCTAATAAGAGCTATGAATTAGGTGGCAGAAGTTCTCCTGAGCTTATTAGCTTCTCTTCTGTTCTCAAACCGTACCACGTCTTCCGAATGCCGCCAGGCACCTTCCAGGACGTGAAAGTGTTTACCTCATGGGTAATCTCTGTACTACCCAACGGACCAGGATTAGACTCTCTCTATTGACCATCGGATAATTCCTACAAAACCTTGAATTATAATAAGTGCATTAATGTCCTAAATTTCAGCTCTGTCTTCTAAAGTGGCATGCCTACACAGTTCAGTTCAATGCAGCTTCCTATAGTTGTAGATAGTTCTGTAAAGCATCAGTACTGGTTCTGGAATGTAACTCTACCACAGGTATTGTCCAAAATCAGGGCATGTAATCCTGCATGGGTAACGTCTGTAAAGCATCGGTACCAGTTCTGGAATGCAACTCTACACGTACGGTCCAAAATCAAGGCATATAATCTTGCGTGGGTAACGCATGCTGCTATTTTAAGTAAAAACTTCATGGAAGAACTTCAAGTATGCATGGCATGAATGTTCATAACTATGTTTTAACATTACTAATTTTGAAAGATTAGGCTCTATCCAAACAAATATGTAACTACAGAACATAATTTGGTATGAAATTCATCTGGGGTCCTTATGAAACTTTTATTAAAGCCAGTAGAGGCCAAAGAATAGCTGTCTTGAAAAATGTCATATCAGAACTTTGGAGGTTACAGTCTGAAGGATACTCCTTGAGAGAATTACGTTGCTAGAACAATATCATCATATACTTCTCACCTTCTATCCCATTATTTTTTATCCCAATCTAGCCACCTTCCAGCTGGTAACCTTGGGTAGATTACTTAACTTCCTCATGCTTGAGTTTGCTCATCTGTGACGTGAGTATGATGATGAGGTATGATTAAATGAGTTAATATGTAGAGAAAGCATTCAGGAAATGCTCTCAGCATTTTGTAAACGTTATCTAAGTTCTCTCCACTTGGCTGATGGCAAAATCAAAACATCCAGGCCAAATGATTTTAATGTAATTAGGAAAACTGACCCTCTGTAGAAAAAGAACTAGATAATAAAAATAAATAACTATCATGCATGCCCTGAGCACAACCCAGATGGGAAATGCTATACTGTTAAAAGAGTTTGTTGAAAACATCTAGAAATTCTGAAACTTATATAAGCATGACCTTTTTTCTGGGACAATTTGGAAAAACTTCTTGAAAATTTTACAAATATGTATACCTTTCCCCTGGCCACTCACTTAGGGAAAATCATCCCCAGGAAACAGTTGGGATCATATGCTAAATTAGAAATGATTAAGGACACGTGCAAGAAAATACAAGTAAGGAATTTATCACAGTATCCTTTAGCGAGCGCCAAAAGAAAAGAAACAAGAAAAGAAACAAAAATCTTATTCGACACTAGCTACTACATAAATGATGGCGTATAAATAAAAGGAATGGAACAGTATGCAGCTATACAAAAGTGATACTATAGAACATTTATTAAATGGAAATATAGCTGAATATTAAGTGAGAGTCAAATCGATGTATATTATGATTCTATTTTTGTTAAAATTACCCCTCTGTGCATACATGCTCATATCTCTGTGACTCTATACGGAGAAAAAGTCTAGGGGCAAATGTCACAACGTGAATGGTTTTTATCTTTGCATGGTCAACTTGTCCAAATTGCTTAATTTTTCTACTGTGCTACTCACGCTGAACACAAATTTTTAATTAAAACTTGATATTTTTCCCACTCCCACCCAAGGAAAAGAAAAAACTAGGGGTGGCAAGTTTTTAATGAGTGGCCCCTCTCAAGTCTCAGACTTGGAGGTTCCCGCTGCCTTCCCTGGCTCTGGCCTCCAGCTAGTCTACAGGACGCAGCTCAGCTTTTCCAACCAGCTAGCAAGCAGCAGCCTCAGCAAACACAATTTTGATGTACTGATCTATCCCAGCCAGAGCTCAAACCATCAGGGTGGGAACCGAAAGTTCAGCCTGGATCGTCAGTCAATCTGCTGATGATTATTAGGCATTGGGGCCTCTGCTGACACTACAGCAAGTCCTCACTGTAAAGCACTGTACGGCTCAGACATTCCTTCCCTGAGTTATTTGGGTAATTCTCTCCTTTTATCTAAAGGCGCTCTTATGCACTTAAAAGATATGTCCAGGTTCAAACGCCTGGAAAGGAACCAGTACGTTTAAGTGATGGAGAAAGAAAGGAAAACAATTTCTTTGGATATAAAGTTAGAAACATTAGCGTCACTGAAGACTGACTGGAACCTTGGCACGTTTCGGAAGCTTATGGATTGTTACCTACTCTAGTAGGAAGCAAGTTTAAAATAAGGTAAAGCAAAGCAATCACCTTTCAGTGTGTCTGCCTATACTGACTCTGTTTTTGCTTTCACAGTTTGAAAAGTCTTGTGAACCATAGCTCAGTATCATTAACAGATAATGGTGCCAAGGTTTTGTTAGAAAGATATTTCCATTTATATGTGTATATTTTAAAGGTAATTTTATTATATCTAGGGACCAATTTTTAAAGTTCCACAATAGAAAATAATGTGCGAATGGGGTTTATTTAACAGAAATTTGCCTTGAAGCAAACTGAGCTCTGTTCTATCTATACTGTTAAGTGTGTAATTACCTGTAAAGCCAAAAGCCAAGAATTTTTTTTTTCTTACTGAAAATAATCACCCCCCAGTTTCTTATTTGAATGTTAAGTTTTTCACAAATGGTTTTCTGAATCTGGATTCCCTAGATTTCTCCTGTTTCTGTTTTCATATGAAGAGCTCCTTTTCTACGTTTTCTTTTACAGCAAAGAGACAATTTTTCATTATGCAATCCTGTTCAAGGCAGGGACAATAATTAGGGAAGTTTTTTCATTTAACAAATGTTATTCTCCTGGAAAGTTTACCACTCAGTGATTTGAACAGAAAAAATACTGTGTCCTTCAAGAATGAGGAAGAACTTACTGAAGAGAAAGAATCCTCTGAAAATATGAACATCTGAATAGTTTCTAAATAAAGAAGAAAATCTGTGTCACTTATTTAAGGTTCTTTCTTGGGTTAACAATGTATGCTTTATGGACACAATAAAGAAAAAAGTTTCCCTCTAAACGGCACTGAAACAGTTTGTAAATCTCTGGTGATGTTTGCAAGTTATTTCTGCAGATGTGGGTTCTCTCTATGTAGGGCACCTTTCCTAAGCCCAGTATCAGTGTTATCGGGGAGAACAAGCACATAGAAAAGATAAGCTTCACTGCATATTACTTTTATCGTGTGTACATTATTAGCTTTGAAACTGGAAGTGATTTGAAGGACATTAATTCACCTTAAAGGAAACTTTCTTGGGCTTCTCTTTTACTTTATTTTCAAAGTCAGATTACAAGCTAATTTAAATTTCACGTATTCGATTACATTCCTCTTGAATGACTGCTCTTGATCTTTGCCAAGTCAGTGTTCCCATTCAGGGCGAAGCTATTTTAATTCCACTGCAGGCAGGCCTCCTAACGAAGAGGAGAGTTTAAGCTCCTCTTACATGGAAGCGCACGTGATGAATGTTTTTCATCATAAAGTCTGAGTCAAGCCTACACAAGTGGGTTTTTTTGTACTAAATTATATAGGAGGCTTTTAAATGAATATCCCAGAGATGTTCTGCCATGGGAATAAATGGCATAAAGGACCTGACAGGTTAGTGTAAAAGCACCACAGGAGTCGGCAGGGCAGCGACAGAAACTGCCCACCTGACGTCTTGATGGTATTTTGCACCTTTTACAGAGTGAAGAAGCTTTTGAAGTTTTAATCATCCTCCTCCAAAGGTGTAAGCATAATCTTCCCATTTGTTTTTAGTGTTGTTTAAGAACAAAAATAATTTGAATATGGGATGTAAGTCAGTACCAGGCTTTAGAAAGATGGTACCTCACCAGGTTATCCTGAGAGTGGGGATGGGGGAGAAGTGGGTGGTTCTTAGTTAATTTTATTTAGTCTACAGTGGGCACAGCTCATCCACATAGAAGACTGGATCCTGGTTTCCCTGGGTGAAGTAAATAGAAAATCTGATTGCTCCTCCAACGGTACCGATGGGTGGTCCCACTGATGAGAATCAATACTCCAACCCCTGGAGATGCTCTCGGCGAGAGCCAGGGTCCTGCAGAGATGAAGCAAGGGCCTCCTGCCCCAGGCCCTAGCCTGGGGCAGGCCAGGGGGGGAAGGAGAGTGAAAAAAAGTCTTTTTTGATTTGTAATTACAACTTTCCTTAAAATGTCCTCATTTTCAGCAATGGAACTTATACAGAAGTTTTTCTATTATTTTTTTTCCTTTTTGAAAAATAACAATTTCTGTCTTCCCCGAAGATGCTGATGCTGGGTAATTTATGGAAGGACGAAACAAAAAAACCCTCTGCTGGCAACCAAGAGAAAGCAATCTTAAAGCACTGATATTTTAAACACTGGTGAGTCTTAGTTGTGTGAAATTAACTGGAATTGCAATTAACCTATGGTCCTTTTTGATTTACTAGTTTGGAGGCTGTTCTGTAGTCTGTGCTCGCTCATGCCTCCATACATGTTTCTTTTCAGCATGACTCTCTGACCTAACTTGCAGTGCAATGGACTGTATGACACCCAATTTGCCATATCTGAACAAACTGAAGTCATCCAACTGCAAAACACAGTTCACCTGCAAAATTCCTGTCAGAGTCATTCATTAGCAATGTTCTGCGTTTTGGGGAAATGTGTGCCACGGTGAGGAACCCAGGCGGTGGTTCCCCTGAGTTCCCACGGATAAGAAAGGATTGTCCTCCCAGAAAAGGACGGGCAGCTGTTCCATGAAGACACTGAAATTCCAACATTGTGGTTTAATGAGGATAAACAAGTTAGATCAATGAGGCAGAAGGGAGAGAGAGCTCAGAAACAGATCCACAGACTTACAACTGACTTTTCACAAAGGAACCCAGACAGTTCAATGAAGAATGAAAAGCCCTTTCAACAAATGATGATGAACAATTGGATGGATACCCATTTGGAAAAAACACTAAACTTTGATCCCTACCTCACACCTAAAATATCAACCTGAGATAGATCAGAGACCTAAAAGTTAAAAACTAAAACTATAATGCTTCTAGAAAAAAAAACAGAGGAGAATATTTTTGCAACCTTGGAGTAGGTAAAAATTTCCTAGAGTCACAAAAACACTACCTGTAAAAGAAAAAACTGACAAAATGGTCTTTAAAAACATTTTCAACTTCTGCTCATCAAGACACTGTGAAGAAAATGAAAAGACAAACCACTAAATGAGAGAAAATATATCCTATACATAGATATGAAAAAGAACTTTTAGCCAGAAAAAGTAAAGAGTGACTAATCAATAACAAAAGGACATACAATCCAACTTTACAAAAGGGCAAAAAGTTGAACGAACACTTTGCAAAGGAAGATACACAAAAGACCTGTGAGTATATGTAAAGACAGTCAACGTCATTCATCATGAGGGAAATACAAATTAAACCCGCAATAATACACTATTCCATACCCACTTAAATCACTAAAGATAAAGAGACAATAGCAAACGTTAGCAAGAATATGGAACAAATGGACTCTCACACACTGCTAACAAGGAAGTCTGAGTTAATCAAACATTGACCCCGTTATCTGGCAGTTCCACTCAGGGGTATTATCCAAGGCAGAGGAAAACGTATATCCATAAAAAAACTCGTTCAGCAATGTTCATGGCAACTTTTATTCAAAATGCCCAACTGGAAACGATCCAAATGCCCAATAACAGAAGAATAAACAAATTGCGGTACACGCACATAATGAAATAAATATTACTCAGCTACTGATACAACAACAAGGATGAATCTCAAAGACACGATGAATCTCGAAGACATGGTAAGGGATGAAAGGAACCAGTACAAAGGGTATTCACTGGATGATTCCATCCATATAAATTTTAAAACACATAAGACTAATTTATGGTGATAGAATAATAATTTTTCCCTGGGTGGAAAAGGGGGGGGTTTGACTAGAAAGTGGCAAGAGAGAATTTGCTGGGGTGATAGAAGTGCTGCATATCTGTATTAGGGTGGTTACCATAAGTGCACGGATTCGTTAGAACTTACCAGACTGTACATCTAAGATCTGTAAATTTTACCTCAAAAAAAAACCCCCATATTGTATTAAAACACAGTAATACCAATATAGTCTTGCTACAAAGTTTTGAAGAAGGTTTTATTACTGATTGGACATCCTAATGAAATTATTTATATCTCAAATTCTTCTGAACCTTTCAATCTCGTATTTATATGTAGTATGCTGTGTATACATAGAGAAAAAAAGGATGACTCAATTCTACGTGATTTTAAACAACAGCTGAAGTTTACTCATTTGAATGTCATATTGTGCCTTTATATTATTACTTTATCAGAAGCTTAGACTATTCTTTTTGATTCACAGGCCCTCAGTTCATTTTAAACCATGAACCGCTGTTAACATCCACTTAAAACACCTTTATTTTTACCTCTTCAGCTTTTACCAATTTTTGGTAAGAGAGGTCAGCTTTGACCAATTTTTCTTTTATTTGTTTCATGTTTGTCAGAAAGCAGTTTTCCAGAAGATATTAGTATATATTTTATATGAATATAATTATACAGTGGGCTTTTTTCCCCCAGACTGACTTGTATATCACTCATAAAAGAAACTCACAACTAAGCATCTTCAGGCCAAAGGAGGCTTTAATAACAGTCTTGAGTTTGAGTATTCTGTTTTTTTCACGGGTTATATGAATTTAGGTTAAATTATTTAATTTCCTTAAGACAGTTTCTTCTTAAATAGAAATGGTTGTACCAATAGCTATTTCATAGCTTCATAAAAGGGAGGGGGGTGGGAGCTGGGCCCCTGCAGCTACTGAGGAGGTGCCCTGTCTTCAGAGAATGTAAACAATAATCATAAAGCCCCTTGCAGACAATTCTAAAGCAGATCAGGAATAAAATACCTGTCCCCA
Organism: Physeter macrocephalus; assembly: GCF_002837175.3. Classification (NCBI taxonomy): domain Eukaryota; kingdom Metazoa; phylum Chordata; class Mammalia; order Artiodactyla; family Physeteridae; genus Physeter; species Physeter macrocephalus. Next base: position 75,449,659 of record NC_041228.1, read on the forward strand.
TGGGGCAAGCTGTCCCCAAAGTCACACAGCCTGGCAGCCTCTCTGAGGGCCCAGAACAGCTTACCTTCCTTGAACACTTCCTACGAGCCTGGCCCTGAACTAAAGCCCATTAATCATTTAATCCTTGCGACGGTTCCATGAAGCAGATACCACTGTCACCACTTTTCAATGGAGAAAACTGGCTGAGAGGTCGGGAACCTTCTGGAGGCTCCTCAGGTGGGTGGTGGGGTGCGGGTGGGGCTGGCAATCAGTCCAACACCCGCCTTTGTGCCAGGAAGCCGCACTCTTATTTCTGAGCTTCCAGGCATTCACCCTTCCAGTGATGGCGAGGGAGCCGGGCTCAGAAGGGGGGGATCTCGATTAAAACAGTTTTGAAGAATTTGGATCCTCAAGCGTGATGCGCAGCAGGACAAGAAAGAAGAAAAATTAAAAGGGCGGAGCCTCCAGTTCTGCTCCTACGCTCGAATCCCCCAATGTCCGGGAAACAGAGAAGAGCAGCCTTGCCCCAAACGGTGCACTTAGCTACCTAAATGTGCCTCGTGTGTGTGTGTGCGCGCGCACATGTACATGTATGCCTGCATACATGCATGTGGGTGCATGCGTGTGCATGCGTGTATGTATGTGTATATGTGTGTGTATGTGTATGGATTTATGTGTCTGTGTGTGTATGGATATATGTGTGCATATGTATGTGTATGTGTGCGCGCGCAAGTGTATGTTTGTATTGTGTATGTGTATGGCTGTGTATGTATGTGTGTATGCATGTGTGTATTATGTGTATATGTATGTGTGTATATGCACGTGTGCACGTGTGTATGTGTGCAAGTATGTGTGCACGTGTGTATATTGTGTGTATACATGTGCACATGTGCGAGCATGCATGTATGTGTGTATATGTATGTGTGCACATGTGTGTAAGCATGCGTGCATGTGTGTATGTATACGTGTGTGTATACATGTGTATATATGTATGTGTGCGTATATGTACGTGTGTGTGTGCATGTGTGTGCGTGGGCACCCCCGGCCCCTCTCAGGTGCTCTACCAGCAGGGCGAGCCTTTCCTCAGCCTCACTGGTGGGCCCACGGCAGGGGACCTGCGAGCTGGCTGGTGCTCTCACTGAGGAGAGCCATGACCAACCGAGGAGCCAACAGAGGACAGCAGAGCCCTCCGGGCAGCCCACAACCGTCAGAGTGTGTTTTCAAGGTGGTGAACTCGGCCCTCAGCCATGGTGTGTACGTGGCTATAAATCAAGAGGTAATTAGATTTTGCAGCATTTAACCCAACCCTTCTGTTGCCCTGATTCGGTGGCCTGGGGTGGAAAAGAAAGGCTGACCCTTCCCACTGAAAACGCAGGCCTCTTCACTCTGGTTGGTGGTCTGCCTTGGCCCCCAAAGCACCAGACAGCCCTGGGAAGCACATTCTCTCAGGGTCCAGGTTCAGTGACAACACCCTGCAAATGCACCAGGGATGGGGATGAAAAGAGCACTGGGAGAGAGGGGTCTGTCCTCATCGTACTGGAACCCACGTTAACAACCGCAAGCTGGAAAATGCAACAGCAGTTCAAATAAACTACGCATCAGTGTGAAAATTTAATTAACCTATCAGAGAAGCACCGAAACCTTCACAGACGTGCTACACACAGGAATCTATGCAAAAGAAGCTCTCATTTGATTTTAGTCAAAGCAAACTCAGCCTTCAGCGTAAGCTATAAACATATCATCTTGGGCAATTTATAAGGGAGCCCTCGGGAGACGTGTGAATTTTGCCTTCCCAAAGATCTTAGTTTTAAATGTGATCAAGCCCGATGAAAATGTAATCTGATACTTAGGTCCACACAGAAATGTCAGTGTTCTCTTTTAGTGTGACCTGATGTTTTTATTTTACATTTCCACACATTATGCTTCTTATGTTAAATAAGTTTTGGTAACCTGTAGAAATTGAAATGGTACTAAAAAACATGACAACACTTAAATTTCATTTATTTTAAACCACTGGCTATTTTTCAGACGGCCTTGTGCTGAGAACTTTAAAAAGCTAGAGATATCCGTTATTCCAAAATTATTTTGTGACTGAAAATTTTCAGTTGAAAAAAGTTATATATTTTAGACCAGAGCTTGGCAATTTTTTTTGGTAAGGGCCAGAGCGTGAATATTTGAGGCTCTGCAGGTCCCACAGTCCTCACCTCACCCGCTACAGCTTGAAACCAGCCGCAGTTAACACTTCCATGCAGGAGCAGGACTGTGTCCCAGTAAAACTTTATTTACAAAACACCGACAGCTGGACGGATTTGGCCCATGGGCCATCTTTGCCAGCCTCTGATCAAGGCTAGAATAAAATAGTGTGGAATCTGGTCTCTAATGTGTACTGGAAACTGATACTTCAGAGCAAAAAAGAACTATAGAAAGCAACCCCTTGTATCCAGCTGTATTAATGTTAGATGCGGCAAATGCTTCTTGCGTTTCTGGATGTTACTAATTTACAAGATTTGAAAGTCCACACAGCACATTAATGGGTGTTAATGCTGATCACAGCTGGAAACGGCGTGTCCTGGGTATGATTCGAGATGGCAAAGAAAAGGTTCTACTCACGGCGGAAGGCTTCATCTGACTGGGGCTGGATCTCAACAGGCCCAAGGCACCTGAAAAAGAAAAAGTCACTTCTGTCACTTAAGAGCACAACTGAATCCTTCAGCTCCCAAAGGGCACTGGAAATGCCAGGCTTTGAAAGACACACAAAACACGGAGGAGTAGAGAAGAGCATGACGTGTCCTCAGATGACACAAAAGAATTTGTGTCCACGGGTCTAAGGACAATTAACTAAAATGTAATCTTGAGATCAGGAATGGTGACTATTTAAATGCCAAAAAAGAACATAACCCCCAGTGGGAAAAAAGAGACAAAAAAGCTGAAGTAGAGAACTGGGAGAAGAATGAGCCTATTCAAATGAAGTGGGCTAACGCAAGCCCCTCAGCAGTGCACCTGCCACCAGGGGTCAGCAAAGGCTCCCGGCAGGTAGAGGCACGGCCCTGCTGGACTCCTAACATGGTAAACCACGGTGCACATGCTAAAATGCTCACTCTCCCGGGTGACAGGGGCTTCCCTGGGCTGGCACCCTCACTATGGAAGGCAAACCACTCAAAACCCAAACTCTCAAAGTTTGCCGCCTGAGTCCTTTCTGGAACAAGAGAGGGTATGAATAAGGATCTCAGATTGTATATTACCATCCGTGGGAGTCTTTTTAAAAAAGTACTACTTTGAGAAGGTAGCAATTCAGTCCAAGATTCAATGGCCCATCTGATAACATGGTGTAGAAAATAGAGGAAAAACAAACAAACAAACAAACAAATGAAGAAGGACTGAGAAGGTGCTGTGAAATAATTGTTAATTTTTAAGATATATGAATAAACATGTAACTAGTCTGAAAGAGAAAGCTACCAACTAAAGCTATTATTTATATACAAACAGATGTATCCACACGTAGAGGTCTTTTGCTTTTGAGGGACACTCCCACTGTCAACACGTAGAGGTCTTTTGCTTTTGAGGGACACTCCCACTGTCAACTCTGACAGGCCTCCAGCTACAAATATCTCGGTAAATGCAGGTTACAAAATGAGAAAAATATTGTAAGTCAGGCCAAATATTGAACAAAAGCTTAGAATAAGACATAAGTCACTGAGACACAATAACTGAAAACATCTTCCTGGAGCACCAAGGCCCAGGTCTGAACCCCTTTTCCTGCCTCTCTGCAATCACTGTTCTTGGCACCACGTGGCCCTACATCCCATATATGTGTTTCCGGCTCCCACACGTCCACCTCCAGTCCATCTTCTCCCCCGACCTCCAGACTGGTATGTCCAACGGCACCTCAAGGTCTCCATGTGTCTCTCTGCTCCTAGTGAGGCCCTCCCTGGCCTCCCATCTGCATTAGTTTCTGTTGCTGTGTAACAAGCACCCCACTCGCTTACTATCGTAGTCTCTGTCAAGGCCCGGGCATGGCTTGGCTGGCTCCAACCTAGGTTCAGGTCTCACAAGGCTGCCATCACGGTGTCGTCTGGACGGCCTTCCTCTAAGAAGCTCAGGGGCCTCCTTCAAGTTTCCATGGTTGTTAGCAGAATTCAGCCCCTTAAGGCTGGAGCACTGAGGCCCCAGTTTTCCTGCTGGCTGTGAGTGGGTGCCACCCTCCTCTCCTAGGGGCAGCTCACAGCTCCCTTCTCCAAGGCCAGCAGGAGAATCTCCACTCCAGTCTGCTGAGACGGAGTCTTACGCGAGGTAACCTGGTAATCACAGCAGTGCTATCCATCACCCTCACCAGACGCTATTAGCCCTACCCACCCAACACAGGGGGCACCTCAGAACTCTTCCAGCCACGCCTCTAAAATGCTGCCCCCCCACTCCCACAACACGCATATATACCGCACCCCCCCCGCTTTATTTTCCTCTATAGTGCTTTTTACCATTTGAAATAACAAATACCTTATACACTTCCACATTTCACTGAAATATAAGCATCACCAGGACAGAACGTTTTGCCTGTTTTTGTTTACTACTATATCCCCAGCCTGTAAAAGAATCCTGCCTGGCTCGGAGCACTTATCTACAAATATTTATTGAATGAATGAATGAATGATCCACTACCTAGGTTTGCCTAAAAAACATCAGCATCTCAACATATCCGATTCCACTGTTAAGCACAGATTTCTGCAACCTCTTTCCACTATAGTTAGTTGCTTTACATCAGAACTTTGTTTAGTCACAAAAGATCAAGCTAAACATTATCCTTTCCATGGTCGCAAAGCTATATAGTTTATTTATACTTTTATCAGCCAACTATGTAGTGAGAATGCCACACTGAATATTTGCAAAACCACCATTTTTAAGCATACGCGAAAACAGATATGTTTAATGTCCGGTTCCCAGGCTCTGAGATGACTTCTGTTTGTTTTTTAATCTTAAAAATAATCTTCAGTCAAACAGTGGAGAAAGTAGGAAGTAAAAGCCAAGCTCCCTTTGAACAATGACTCCAAGAAAACCACGAGTACGTGACTAAGTCGGTGACTGAAACAAGAGAGAAGTATGGTTTTCAGAGGCAGTGAACATAACTGTGAAATATACGCACTGGGTATCTGTTTTACCCCATGCGCCTGTGGTTAGCAACGTTTTTTTAGGCGATAAAAACATGTATGCACATAAAACAATACTCATAAACCCAACTGCAAGCTCTATAACAAATTGATGACTTACCTGACGTCCAGACTAAAAACCACGCACACGTGGCCTCCACTAAAAGTAACCGAATGCCACTCAGGTGACCACAGGTTGCAAAAGGCAGGCTGATCGTCTCTTTCATCTTGTTTAACTTTCCCCACTCTTGTTTATTTTACTAGAGCTACTACTACTAATGCCATTCAAGGAACACAAATTTCTAAATCTCCCTCGCCAAAGATAAATGAGCATTCATTTCTGCATTTCTGGCTGGTTTCTGCTTCTGGCTTCTCTCCTCTAACCATATGTACAGTTTCTAGGTTAATCTGCCAAAAACAGTGATTCTGGGAAGTCCCTCCTCTGGTTATGAACTCAGGGTGGCTCCCTGTGGCCTCGCTCCTCAAGTTCACAGCCCTCTCTGGGGTCTCGTATGTCAAGTTCCTAACCTGGGTTAGCCCTGTAGCCTGGGTCAGTCTGGTTTCTCTGTTAACAGCAAGACTCTGACCACTGGACTCCATCCTCATCTGGCCACCACTGGCCTTGGAGTGACTGGCTAAAAGAACACAGATCAATGAATGAAAATCACAAACATCAAACCCGAAGCCCCACTGACTGTAGAGACATTCTTTACATGGAGGACAGACTGCTTCTCTTTCCCTTAGAAACACACTAAGGTTAAGAAGGAAGAAAGTCCATAAAACATGGTCTTCAGCATCTTCAAAGTGAAGCACGATAAAGGTAAACTGAAAGTATTACGGAGGTAAATTTGGCATTTCCCAAGCATCTTTTTTTTTTTTAACGTAGTTTCATTTTTTAGAAATAAATTTATTTCTTTATTTTTGGCTGTGTTGGGTCTTCGTTGCTGCGCGCGGGCTTTCTCTAGTTGCGGCGAGCGGGCTCTTCGTTGCGGTGCATGGGCTTCTCATTGCGGTGGCTTCTCTTGTTGCGGAGCACGGGCTCTAGGCGCACGGGCTTCAGTAGTTGTGGCTCACAGGCTCTAGAGCGCAGGCTCAGTAGTTGTGGCGCACGGGCTTAGTTGCTCCACAGCATGTGGGATCTTCCCAGACCAGGGCTCGAACCCATGTCCCCTGCATTGGCAGGCGGATTCTTAACCACTGTGCCACCAGGGAAGTCCTCCCATGCATCTTAACTGAGCTTTCTGTGGGGGCAGAATTCCAACAGGGGCCCCAGGAATTCCCAACCCCCTGGGGCACAGGCCTGCACAGTCCCGGGACAGTAAACACAGTGGATCTCACTCCTGTGATTAGGAATGTTACGTGACACATTAACCTCAGCTAGGGGGTCTGTCCGGATGGATCCTTCACTCTCATGCATCCTTTAAAAGCAGAGTTTTCTCTGGCAGGTCACAGAAGAGAAAACAAAGTGACTAAAAGCTGAGGGGGTCCAAGGCGATGCTGCTGTGATGTTATGACAGGGCCCGGGGCAAGGAACGGCGAGTGGTTTCTAGAAACTTCTAGGAACTGGTGGCAGCCTCGGCCTCAGTCTTGCCTACAACCTGAATGGGCTTAGAAACTGATTCCTCCCCAGGGGCCTCGATCTAGACCACGGCCTGGCCAGCATCTTGACAGTGAGGCCCTGAGCAGATCCAAGTCCAACCAGGAAGGACTTGTGACCACACGACTCATAGGAGCTGAGAAACAGCTGTTGTTTATGGAAACGTCACGCAGAAAACCAGCATGCTTTCCTCTAAGCGCAGCCTCTGCTCACATGAAACGACATCCTAAAAGCACCTCCAGGACTGTCAGCTGTCCTCACGGGTAGGGATGTATAGCCAAAAAGACAAAGAGAAAGAAAAGCATAAGAGGCCTCCAAGGAAATCTCTATCCTTCTTACAAAACCATGAAATCTGGGAACAAGTAGAGAATACAAATCTGTAACAAGAGACAGTGCCTACTCTGAAGATCATCACGTATAAGCAATACTTCTCGGAAATGTTAAAATAGGAATTGTCCCGTCCGTGATATTTCACTAACGTTAACATCAAAAATGGCCGCATGAACAGTACAGTTTATTCAGGTTCCTGTGACATATAGTAGGAAAGGTGTTCATCTTTTATTCCTCAAAAGAATGACTGATTACCTACTATATACAGTATCCTTTGTGAGTGTTTATTGACTAATTCCAGGGAAGGCTAAGAAAAGCATGCCATCTACATATTACTACAAGAAAAAGCAAATATTAGAGGATGTTTGCCCACTGTTTTTCTTAACAGTAACCATTGATCACTAAAATACAAATGTTCTGTATTTCATTTTGCTTTTATAAGCAATCTTAATTATTTTAATTTATAGATATTTGTTTCATTTCTACTCCATGCTAGGCTCTCTGCTAGGCACTAAGAAACATAGACAGGATGTCAGCCCCTGATTTCTAGTTACCCAGAGTCTATTAAGAGAGAGAAACAAGGCTATTAAGAATTGAAACGAGCAATTTCAATCAGTACAATATTAGTGGTATGGGGATTACGTAAGAGGCAGTGTAGCCTGCGAATTATATAACGTTCAGTGCAATGGTGCTGAGTAGTCAATTAAGAAAGTGTGTATCTCCATCCATCCGTCTGTCCGTCCGTCCATCCAGCCAGCCATCCAGCCAGCCATCCAGCCAGCCATCGAAGACTCTTACAAGTTAAACAGAAACATCTGCCCGAATTAAGGGCCGTTCTGACATTTGCTGTGTGCCTATGGACTGATCAACTACATTTTTTTAATGAGGGAAAGCAAGCTTTTCATGAAATACGTCTATGCACTGTCGTCTACTCAAATATGAAAGGCGGCTGCCAGTTCTTAATCTGTCACAATTAAGTTTACACATTTCTGATACAACAGTCTTAGTACAACAAAACTTTACCCACCCCTGGAAAGGGAACACCACTGTATTCGCTAACCTCTAAAGTTCTGATAGAAAGTGGCATTAAAACCACACTGACTCCCCAGAAAAAGAGTATATGAGAGTTTGGGACCTAAATCAAACCAAACATTTCACCCCTGACCCAGCAATGTAAAATGACAGTCATTGTATTCTTGGAGGGGTAGAGGCATTAAAGTAGAAAATACTGAGGGTTACAGTTCATGAACACACACACGCAGGCACGCACAGTATCTATTATACCAGTCCTGCTGGGAGGAAATGAAAAGTTTAATCGCCATCACTCTACCAAGGCTTTTCTTAAAGGAGAAATTTCCCCGTGATAATGCTTGTCTCATTTGGCGTTTATTTTTAAAAGGATGAGCCGTGACTTTTCACACCAGCTGTTTTCAAATTCCACCCCTTAAAATTATTCCTGAAAGAACTTTCTTAGACTCAGTCGTCAGATGTTTAACATCTGCTGCGCGCTTGACAAAGTCAGGGATGCAAAACACAGTGCTTAGACATCACAGGCACGGAAGGAACGTGCTGACGGGATGCAGTGCGATGGACAGTACGTGACCCCAAGCCGTCACGGAGTTTATACGTCGGCCGTAGAGATTTGGTTAATAAACACGCAAGACATTAAACAGCAGTGGGACGTGAAGCAACTAGAGGAGCAGGAGGGGGTTACTTCCAACAGATGACCCCTGCTCGGTCCCCAAAGGCAGGCAACCCACCTGCTACGAGGTCCCGCAGCTGCTCTGGTGTGCGACATCCCACAGGGGGTGAGATGGGGCCGCTTCAGTTTATGAATACCAAATTTTAGTTGCTTTAACTTAGTGACTAAGGAGTAACCATTTATTCCCAACTCAAAACAAAAGTCTAAAGGCGGCTCAAAGAAGGCGCTCAGAGCCAGGCTTGGGGAGACGCCGGCACAGCACAGGGGAGCCTGGAGCCATGGTCACACACGACGCGCCCCCAGCCCCGCCACAGACATTGCAGCTTGGTGTCCCGTCTGCCCGAGGGGGACCGTGAAAGGGACGGTGACCAGGTCTGTGTGAAGGGCACCTCGGGCCCAGCACTGCACGAAGCGCTTGTGAGGAAAGTCGCATGTAATTCTCACCAGAACCTTTCGAAGCAGGTGCCGGGAGAACAACCTAGAAATAGTAACAGAACGGGGCCAGCAGGATAGGGTCGTTGTGAGGATTAAGTGACAACAATACTTTATGATCACGAGCATTTGCCAGGCACGCAGCACTTCATAAACGACATGTATCACCATTACTTGGCTGACTCAAGAAAAGGGGCAGGGATTTGAAGCAAAGGAAAAGAGCAGGTTTTGCGGAAAGCCTTCGAGATGGCAAGCAGATCAGTACAGCTGAGAAGAGTTCCAGGGAGGAGAGCGGGAATGGCTGGGGAGGTACATCTGACCTCGACTACATGGGACACTATTTCACTGAGATCCACCTACAGGCAACATGCAGGGAAGACTGAAAAGGGAACAGCTAAGGGACAGAGAGACTGATCGGAGGCAAAACGATGTGGTAAGAGAAGACGGGGGTTACCTTGGAACAGGAAAGGTAGAAAGAAAAGGGCAAACATGAAAGAACAAACATACTTAATGAGCGGATGCTCCAAGGTTTTCCGAAGATGGTTTCTCGGTCATGGAAGCTCAGTGGTACTAGAAGGACAGTCAGGAGAGGATGCTGGCTCACGTAGGTCCCGGGAAGTGAATGGACAGAGGGGCAGGGAGGAGACGAGAGACTCTGACCTGGGAGGACCGAGCGGCACGTCCCAGGGTCCTGAGGTGAGGGGAAGAGGAATGAACCAAACGTGCTCCTGATTTATAAGTCGGAACCAAGAGCCTAGAGACAGCACAGAAACGAGGCAGAGGAGGGAGGGCACGGGGGAAGCAAGGAGGAGGATGACCACGGACAGGACAGGGCGTGGAGAAGAAACACTTCTTCTCCACGATGTGAGGGCGAGGGCGTCAGGGCTCAGAGGGCGAGGAGAGTGAAATTAACACTGGTTCTTACCTCAATATCCCCTTTAAAACAAAAAATATTTAGCGCCACCGAAATATTCCCCACCAAACCTGCGCTAAAGGAACACGTATGCTTCTATTTTTATCCTCAAACTATGAACATAAAATTTTCCTGAAAAGAACTTACAGGTGCTTCTGAAAGGGACTAAGAGAAAAACCACTGCGAAGTACTGTTTGCTAAACAATCCACTGCTGACTGACTGGGTAATAATGAACTGTGCTCAAGTACTCGAGAGCCTCAGGCTGGGTTGAAGGATTATTAGGCGAGTATTTAGAATCAACACTGAATTTCAACAGCACATATGTAATCCAAGGAATGTGAATCCATTCAGCTTTTATGCTAATAACTGTTCTGGAGAAGTTGAAAGAGAGGTAAGCTAAAATTTAAGTTAAGTCCTACTTTGACGTTAAAACAATTTCTTTTCAAAATTCTCAAACTGGTCGCCAAGCACACTAACCTCCTCCCTGAAGAATCTATTTTTATAAACACTAAAATCTCAATATTCATTATGCACATTAGTCTCTCAGGTTTTACAAGAGAGCAGTCATTTACCAAAACAAGTATAAACTGTACAGAGACAGACTTCCTGTATTACTGTTTGATTGGAAATTACCTCTTCACATACTAAGTATCTTGCTTGATTAATGTCAATTTCCAAAGCAAGGAGAGAGAAAGAAAAAGAGGACAATAATTATCTGCAATCCCATGAGGTCTCCGACGCATCTCGCCAACCACTGGGCCTCAGTGCCCGGAATCACATCCCAGGCCCCGCAGCCTCCAGGCGTAACACCAGGTGATGAGACAAAAAGCTGCAGCCTCCAGGTCCACCCACATGAGGTTCCAGCCCATGAGTACACTCGCTCGTCCTCAAACCTCACTACGAGCATCCTATCCAAACACAGACCATGACGCCAAAGCTCAGGTCATTCATATTTACCTCTTCCCTACAGATCGGCCGGGACACCTGGACTAAGGCATAAGAATGATGTCACCACTTGGAACGCTGCAGAATGTTCAGGTCGCTGCTTCCCCAAAAGGTAAAGGAGCTCATCCTTCTTGTATCGTCTTCAGTTCTCATAGCAGGGAAGTCTACGGAGTTCCCACTTTCCACCTAGTTAGGTTCACACGGGGAACCTAAGTTGTTGTCTGAAAACACTCCCTGCCATCACCAATATTTTCTCTTCATGACGTCCATCCAACTTTCTCGTGCTTTGAAAGTGTGTTAACATGACGGTTGTCACCAGCGTCAGCTCTAGAAATCTAAACAGGCTCCTTGGTTCAAGCCATAAGACCTAAGACCCTACGTACTATTGTCTCCGGCACGTGTAAGGCCACTTGGCGTTGTATATTCAATTGGACCACGATCAGTCCAGGGCATGTGACCACAGCCGTCCTCTGGCACACAGCACACACCCAGCACAGTCTACAGCATAAGCAAGGAGATGGAGAGTTTAAAACTTACAACTAGTGCCTGCCTGACTTGGCATCGATCACTCTTTTACAAAAGTGAATGTGAGCAGGTGATACAAGTTGAAGAGTAAGAAACGGTAAGAGGTGCACGCACATTTCCTTCAAATCCCTGACCTAAGGGGTTTCCAAAGATGAACCAGACAGGAAGAAATTATGCATGTAGAAGTGGTACTGAGACATTCTGTTTATCTCAGATTCCTTAAAGGGTAACTTGCCCTTAGTGAGGATTCTTGGTATATACAGTATAACAGGAAGGACACAATGCACGGAATGACAAGGCTTCGGGTTATATCTGACAGTTAATGTCTGGGCTCCTACAACCTCTCTGTGCCTCAGTTTCCTCATCTACGAAATGGGCACTCTAGAATTGCCACAAAACAACAAACGACTTCTGAGACTCTAGAAGACTGAATTACTAATATTTTCTTTTCAAGTCTACATTGTGTATTAATATAGAGTAGAGACTAGTTCTGATCATCTAATTGCATAAAATATAAAAATTCAACTATAGCTCATGTGATAATGCTAATTTGGTCATCATGCCCAGGGGGTACCACATTTTACTTTTCTGATGTGAATAAGTGCTCTTAGCTGAAAGAAAAATTCTCCTTAAAGAAACGCCTGCCTTTTGGCATGACAATCTTAATACAATTTCTTTCTTTATTAAAAAATTTTATTTATTTATCTTTGGCCGCGTTGGGTCTTCGTTGCTGCGCGCGGGCTCTCTCTAGTTGCGGCGAGCGGGGGCTGCTCTTCGTTGCGCTGCGCGGGCTTCTCACTGCGGCGGCTTCTCTCTGTTGTGGAGCACGGGCTCTAGGTGCACGGGCTTCAGTAGCTGTGGCACGTGGGCTCAGTGGTTGTGGCTCGCGGGCTCTAGAGCGCAGGCTCAGTAGCTGTGGCGCACGGGCCTAGTTGCTCCGCGGCACGTGGGATCTTCCCGGACCGGGGCTCGAACCCGTGTCCCCTGCATTGGCAGGCGGATTCTTAACCACTGCGCCACCAGGGAAGTCCCTCTTTTTGTTTTATAAGATGAAAATACTCCTTGGCTTGTGTGCTCCACCACTGCAATGGTTTGCACAGGCGGTCACTGAATAGATGAATAAATGAATAGATGAAACTGGAATTGCATTAAAAGGCAGCATATGAAGTACAGCTGGTCATGGAAACATGCAAGACCCAGGCCTCCTGAGTACAGAGGGTACCCGGGCAAGGCAGCAAGCGGGTCACTTCATACACTGGAGCACCCACTGGGGTCAGGCGCTGCTCCAGACCCTGGGGACAGAGCTGTCAACAAACATACAAAATGCCCTCACGGCACTTGTGACCTCCTAGCTCTACTTGTCAACTTCCCAACTGAATAGCAACACAGCAGCCAGGGAGAGTGTGATCACAGTGTCAGAGAAGGGGACACACTGCACCCGTGATGACGTGACACACCCACTGCTGCTCTGAGGGGCTAAGGGAACACAATTCCATGGATTAACAACAAGCTCCTACTGTAGAGCACAGGGAACTATACTCAGTATCCTGGGATAAGCCATAATGGAAAAGAATATAAAAAATAATGTATATATCTGTATAACTGAATCACTTTGTATACAGCAGAAACTAACACAAACATTGTAAATCACCTAGACTTCAATTTAAAAAAATTACCACCAACATATGGAAAAAGAACACATTAAAGAAAAGGGAGAGAGAGAGAGAGAGAGAGAGAGAGAGAATGCAGTTCTAGTGCCCTGAACCACACATGTGGGAGACCCAGTGCTGGGTCTCCTCCTGGAATAAATGTGGCAACAGACGGCCCACTGCACAGACCTGCACTCACCCACTTACTGTCAGATGATGATTTATGTCACTTCACTAATTTTTAAAACAACTCTTTAACAGACTATTAAACTTTGACTTTTTTAACGAATTAAAGCTGCTTTTAAAAAAAGACCTTGTTATTTTAGCCAGTTAACTCATTATTTCCTAGAACGAAGGGGTATACATGCTATACATCCTATTTAATGCTGAACATATTTAATTCACAAAGCAGCTTGCAGGCTTCATTTCAGTTCATCCACACAGTCTTTTGTCCTTGTTTTATGAGAATTTCCAAGTGCTGCCAGATTTTTACCACAGCCGGCACTTTCCTAAAGAGTATCCGTGAATCCCTAAATTCCAGTGCGTGAGTGAGTTTTGTTGGCCTGCAGCTAAACGACGGCCAAATCATTTCACACTGGCTTTTATTTTGTGATTCTATCGCGTGAGGTCTATAATTTGCAAAATTACTAAGCTGATTATTTTGTAAGTGTAATATCCACAGCCTGGCCAACTCCATCTACTTTAGAAATTAGCACAGGGATTTATTTTGATTCTTCTGTTGCAGTCCTAGCAGTTTTACTTTCCTAGTAGCCGCTGCTTTCATATAGGAGTTTTAGCGTTTGGAAGTTTGCTACATAAAATATTTATTTTTTTCATTCACACATTTTTAACTGAAAGGGAGCTTTGATGCACTAAGGTGAGTTTATAAAGCATGAACTCTTTTCATAGGTACAGTATATTCATTTTCTCTACGTTCATGAAAGTTTTCTAAACAAAGCAGACAGTGGTACAAGCTGTGTTATACTACTCGTCCTTGGAGATGTCACGACCACTGTGGTCCATGTGAGTGGCGCCCTAGGAGCACACGCCATTCACTTGGATAAGTGCACATGGTGCCCTCCGACCATACAAATGTCTCCGTGTGTACCCGAGCTGCTGCAGAAAGCAATTCCCAAGTAGCACAGACAGGGCTTTACGCAAGCCCCCCAAAGGTATGTCAGAACCGGACCAAGAGTAGTCATATTCATCGGTTCAAATACCTCCGATGAAAGGGTTCATGTATGTTTGCACAATCAAACCAAACACAAAGGAATCAGGTAGCAGTATATTAATATTTTTTGGAGAGACAGAGAGGTATGTCATTTGAGAACGGAATTCTAGAGCCAGTCTGATTGGGTTCAAATCCTATTTCACTACTTATTAGCTGTGTAACCTGGACAAACTATTTCACCTTTCTACGCCTCAGTTTCTTCATCTATAAAATGGGGATAGGGCTTCCCTGGTGGCGCAGTGGTTGAGAATCTGCCTGCTAATGCAGGGGACACGGGTTCGAGCCCTGGTCTGGGAGGATCCCACATGTCGCGGAGCAACTAGGCCCGTGAGCCACAACTACTGAGCCTTGGCGTCTGGAGCCTGTGCTCCGCAACAAGAGAGGCCGCGACGACGGTGAGAGGCCCGCGCACCGCGATGAAGAGCGGCCCCCGCTCGCCGCGACTAGAGAAAGCCCTCGCACGGAAACGAAGACCCAACACAGCAAAAATAAATAAATAAATTCCTACCCCCAACATCTTTAAAAAAAAAAAAAAAATGGGGATAAAGCAGAACTGAACCCAGAGCTGGGATGAGAATTGAATGAGGCGAAACATGTAAAGTAGCTAGAACAGGGCCTGGCAATAGTAACCACTATTTAACTATTCAGATTTGGTATTAGTATTATTGGGTAAGAAAATCAAAGCAGAAAGAGATTAAATTCCTTGTCATGGGTTTGAGAATTAGTCAGCGATTTATTCCAGAATGAAAATGAAAGCTCTTGGTTTACAAGAAAGAGTGTCCCTGAGACCACGTTTTACATTCCAACTTTTTGAAAAGGTAAAACCTACCACTTGAAGTAATACTTAGGTCTGAAAAGCAAACTCCCATGCACTCCCTGGCTTCGATGATGACACAGGTCATCCCTACCGGGCCCCCTGGGCTGACATTTACTGGCTGCCTCTCCTCGTGGGGAGGGGCACACCCAGTGGACAAACAAGGCCAGTGTACATGATCAGCCGTCGACGAGACTTCAAATCCTAGAAGAGAATCATTCTCAAAAAGCTCTTGCGTCCTGGCCGGGTGAGGTGCCTACTGTTTTCATTCAGGTTTTTTAAATATCAGCCAATCCACGGTGCGTTCCACTCGCACCTTGGAAAATCATCTCATTCGTTTCAGTGCAAACAGTGTCCCTTCCTGGCGCCCCGAGGGAGCCAGGTTTATTTCCACAATGCGAAGTGGGACAGCTAGAAATCAGAAAAGGTCCGGCTGTGTGAACGAGCGGATGCTTTTTATCTATTTCACATTTGAAACAAGGGTCCAGGGAGATTTGATCACTGATTTTGATGCAGATTACAGCTCTCAGATAATGGAAAACCACATGCACAGGAACGCAGTTTCTCCCTGGCACCTCCATCAAGGGCAGTCTTGCCCAGAGCGCTGCACACAGGCCGTGCACACACTGTCCAGCTGCTCCAAAACTGTCCAGCACACCCACCTCTTAGACTGCTCTCCAGGGGCTGCGTTAACATCAACGAACTAGCCCCCCTCTCTTAAGAAATGGGATCGGGAGATTGCCCTGGGCAAAATTTAAATTTGTAGAGTAAAAAATCCAGATAAACCAGAAGTCTGAATACGCCAGGAAGAGGTATGCTGTGTAAGACAGTCTGTGTAAAAGGGCCAAAACCCAAATGGGTCACGTGACATCGTCTCTGAGTGACATTAGCATTTCACCCATAGTTCACAACACTGTTGCACTGAGCTAGAAAATGAGGAAAAAGCACCCAAACCCTGTTTCTCAACAGCTTTATAAAAATGCATACGTTCTACTTTTAAATCAATGAACATCTGTGATTTGCAAATATCTTCAGCATAAATGTAACTAGTGTAATAACCTGGATCAAACATAGAGTACGGGATCTAAAAAGAAGGAATAATATTATTTTCAGTCTAATAGCATGACCTGTTCTAACTTACTGCTTTGTCATAACAGTCAAATAAAAAATGATGTCTTATGGAAGCAGAGAAACCCGAATCAGTCTCTCTTCAAGATAAATGTGAGGAAACTAAGGCTTGGAGAGTTTAGGCAGCTTAGCTGAGGCCAACTCCCGCCAAGGGCTGAAGCCAGACCCCTGCTTATTCTATACAGGAAAGACCTGGGTACCAGGAAATAAGTTCAACGGTTAGTGCTGCTTCCTGACTTACAGCAGCACTGTGCGTGCTGGTGGTCAGGTCCCTACAGGTTCGTCGAGTCCTGTAGTTGAAAGTGAGGGAGGGGTGACGTGTGCACCCTTACCGGTCAGATCACACCAGGAAGTGCTGTCAACCCGACGTCCTTCCTCCACCAAAACCCCAACGCCACATGTTTGTGACAGTCGGTGACCACCCTGATGAGTGAATTTCCCTGCCTGGCAGCCATACTCCCCAGGTCACGGCTCACCTACTGGGACTTCCTCTGACTGTGGCTTCCCCCGCAAACAGGCAGAAGTGACAGAACAATGTCAAGTCACTACGTGGGGGCGGGGAGACACCGCATCATGAAAGAACACTTGCATGGGTTCTCTGGTTGTTGGTTGAAATGTTACCACCAGTTAAGGATGGGGAACACCAAAACACATAATCAGGACAGGACGTTTTAAGTTTGAGTGAAAGGGTAGAATAGGAGAAGAGTGGGAAACAGCACCATGGTTTAGAATTAAAGGGTGGTCCTACGTCTTGCTAAAATGACCATTTCCACTTAATGTTTATTCACATGGTTAAGTTACTGTGTGGTGCCCTAGCAATTGAGATTTTCCCATTTCTAAACCCATTTCTAAACCTCTCTTTAAAAAAACAAAACCAAAAACATGTGCATTGGTCACTAAAATTTATTTTAGCAATAAATCCTATGCCAACAAAGTTGCTGAAATAAGGATGGTAGAGAAAGGAAAAATCCTAAGTGGACATTTAAAGCCTCATTAAAACTGAGTTTACGAAACGCTGGTCCTGATCTGAGGGAGACACTAGAGCACCTAGGGCCCGGGAGCACCTGGGCTGGGCCTCTAAGTGTGTGTACATCAGTTTCTCTTTGAGTGTATCACTTTGGATGTTGGTAAAATGAAATGCTCAGAGAAAAGTAAACTGCTTCTGCTTGCCAGACAGTCAATAAATTGTCACAGAACACAGATGAATTCGCTCTGGGGACAATAATTTGTGCTCCAATCAAGAGTAAGAAAAGGTAAATGTTTTGCAGGAAAAAAAGAAAAAGGAAAGGGACAACCCAAGGAGAGCTGAGGCAAGTCAAAGAAGAGGCGACCTTCGGAGAAGGAGACAGACTTCTCTCCAGGACGCTTGGGCCACGGTTAGAGGGCAGAGTGGGGCCCAGTTCTGAAATTCCTGGTGTGCTTTCCCTCGGCCCAACAGACAGGCCTGGCTGCTTATAGTCCACGACATAGAAGTAACTTAATTACTATTTTAAAAATTGTGCAGAAAGAGTTCCAGGTAGCAAAATGCAAGACCAAGCAAACTCAGTGTGAGCTCACATTGACAAGGCTTTCTCCAGGGATGGCGGGAAGTTCGAAAGGGAAGAAGGAGCTGGTGACAAAGGCTTCTGTGCTCATGGGGACACTGCCCGAGGTTCCCCGGACACCCTCGGCCCCTGCCAACCAGCAAAGCAGGTGTTGAACACATCACATGCACTCAAATTCAGAATGACCGATGCCTCTGCATTTTTCACCCGCCCCACTCGCAGGCGGCTCTCACAAGGAGTCATCCCCCCACCGTTCCCAGGGCGCATCTTCCCTTCCTAAAGCCGGGCCAGTGAGGAGGGGTCCTGGGGTCGTTAACTGTTAACACAGCCAGGTGAACTGTGCCACCAAACTGAATGTGTGTCCACCTGCCCAAGGAGCAGCAAAGCCAGTCTACTGACACCAGGGTGTGGTGAAGGAAAGTACAGCATTTATTGTAGAGCCAAGCAAGGAGAACGGGCAGCTAGTGCTTAAAAGCCCTAAAATCCCTGATAGCTTTCAGGGAAGGGTTTTCAAAGACAGGGTGAGGGAGACAGTCACAGGGTGTGTGATCAGCTCATGCTCCATTCTCTGAATGGTTGGTGGTGAGGTAACAGGGAGGTGTTTTGGGAAACTCAACCTTCTGGTTCCAACTGGTCTGGGGTCTGGGTGTTGGTGGTCAGCATGCAGTTACTTCTTCCACCTAGTGGGAGTTTTAGTATCTGAAAAACAACTCAAGAACATGGCTCAGGATATTACCTGTAAGCCCTTGAGGAGGAACTAAAGGTCCCTGACTTTGTTTTATGGCTAAACTATTATTATTTTGTCTTGCTTGACTGCTTTCCTTTGTTTCTGCATTTTTTAAACTTTTGATTAAATTTGTTCTTTGGAACTCAGGGAAGGCCTAGGAAGCTAAAGCTTTTTTACAAATAAGAGGCGGGGGGCATGGGGGGGTTCTGTCCCTGGGAAGGCCCTGCAGGGTCCTGCTCGGTTTCAACTGGACCCTAATCCCAGGCCCTGCAGGCAACACCCTGCAGGATTTACCCCAGAAGGACGCAGGGAAAATGCCAGTTCGCCAACACTAATGCAGGGCTGGTATGCTTTTTTCAGCTCCATCAGGGAACTTCTTTCAGAAAATCTTAGTGGCTCTGTCAAATGTTAAATTTATAAAAATATGGGATCAGGTAACAACCCTGGCAGATTAGATTAACTGTGCACTTCTTAAGAGCAGGAGCCCTGCCTTCTCACATGGTACTGTGGATGCCCACGACACGTCTGCTAAGTGAACTATTTTTGTTTTTGTTTTTGTTTTTGCGGTACGTGGGCCTCTCACTGCAGTGGCCTCTCCCGTGGCGGAGCACAGGCTCCAGACGCGCAGGCTCAGCGGCCATGGCTCACGGGCCCAGCCGCTCCGCGGCACGTGGGACCTTCCCGGACGGGGGCACGAACCCGCGTCCCCTGCATCGGCAGGCGGGCTCTCAACCACTGCGCCACCAGGGAAGCCCTAAGTGAACTATTAAAGGAGCAGATGCAACCACACGGCCACTTAGGAAACTCCTGGGTGTCAGCTCTGCTCCCAGAGCCCCCAGGTGAAGCACAGCTGTCCCTTACTGGGGTGCATATTGAAGGCTGATCACCTTCAGTATGATTTAATGCACTAGTCACTTTCCGTAAATATTTTAATTACGTGAAGAATACCTATATTAGTAACAAGAGAAAAAGACATCTTTGCTGCATTCTTATAAATACATTAAATGAAGGCAACTGTCAAATGGTCTCAATTTTCTCCCCTGTAAAATAAGGAGTTAAAGTTAAACCTGCAACATCTTAAACACTCCAGGATTTCATATGGAAAATACAACACAGCTCTGAGTAAACAGCACCGACATCAGTGATGTCCTAGGGTTGATGGAGGGAGTGATGGCGGCTGTGCCACCTGATCCAGAGTGAGCAATGCCTGAGATTTAAAATTTAAGTGAGAAGGGACTTCCCTGGCAGTGCAGTGGTTGGGACTCTGTGCTTCCACTGCAGGGGACCCGGGTTCGATGCCTGGTCGGGTAACCAAGATCCTGCAAGCTGTGCGGTAAGACCGAAAAAAAAAAAAATTAAAAAATAAAATAAAATTTAAGTGAGAAAAAGCTATGACACATCTATGTGTCATCAGCAATCACAGAAAGAAGAATGACATGCTTTTTCAATACAATCACCCTCCTAAAAGGACCTTTTGAAGATTAAGAAACAAAAATTGGGTGAGTTACTAGGTCAGAACAATCTAGAATTCATTGGGTCCCATACAGCCTGCATCTCAAACCCAGACAGTCCCTGTCTGTGTCATGTTTTGGTGATGCCTATCTGCTCACACAGAGACCAAAGAAAGAAGCATCCTTTGAGATAAAATGCAAACTGCAGGGTGGACACAGGGGAGGAAAATCAAGATAATGACACTTGGTGGCCCTGAACGACAGTGAAAAAGAGAGAAAAGAAATGTCTGCTTTCCAATTCTAATTAACTTAGGAAACAAGTCAGAACACATAGCCAAGAACAATACTCACTGAAAAGAGACGCTACTAAAAAAATTTAAAAGACTATAAACTGCACTCCTCCGTAAAATGGAACATCACCTTTATGAATGAAGTGTGCGTCTTAAATTGGAAACATTTTCGGTCAATAAAATAAACAAATTTTCCTTCAGAGGAGGAAAGCCAAATTACACGTTTGTGTACAGAAACCTGAAAAAGTGCTAAGTATTGTGTTTCTTTACAAAGTGTCATATGTACCAATTAGAAACATTTACTGTAGATAACAGGCTTTGCAGAAGGTTAATCAGAGCCTAGGATTAGAGATCAAGTTGGAAAAAAAATTTTTAACATACTTGTACCTTTATGCCGTGAATACATGAAAGGTCTATCAATTAAAATTAGCTTAATGATCTCAAAAAACCCTCAGAAACCAAAACCTACCATCAGACGTTTTTCTCCTTTAACTCAACAGTAAAACAAGGTAAAAATAAATAAATAAAAGTATGGCTGGATATTAATCAGGGAAATCCAGTCAAGGAAAATCTAAATTTATATTACAGAAATTCAAAGAGACAGGACACTCAGTACTTGGAGAAAAAAAATTCAAAGTCTTAGGGTTTGAAGAACCGTATATAACTACATATTGAAATATACTCCTGCTTAAATGGTTGGCTCTTTGATGGTACTCAGGTCAGATCAATGCCAAAAGCAAATAAGGAGGCAAACTCAATGAGAGTTGAAACCAAATGTCACCTCTGGGGGTTGTGCATCTGCAGGGGAGGGACCCACTCATTTATGCCATTCAGAGCAGCAACTCAACTACTCCGAGATTTGTAGAAACTTTCATTAAGCACTGCTACAAATTTTGAGAAGTAGCTGTATTGTTTTTACTTGTTATTCTCAGGACAAGTCATAACCTATGTGCAACCATGTAATAACCAAGTCGAATTTTTTAAGTTGTGCAAATTTCGAAAAAAAAAAACACCAAAAAACCAACCTAATCAAAGAGGTTAATGTGTCCTGTTGGGAAGAGCACTAAGTAAGATCAGAAGTCACACTGTGAGATTTCTACCGTAGGAACGAGCACGGCAGATAAAAGACTAAGTCTTGATTTCAAAGAGAACATAAAACTTCTGCCTGAACCTGGGTCTCTCCTGCTAAACACAATGGTTAGACTGTTCACTGCCATAAAGCAGTGATGCTAATGGAGCGGAATGTTTTCCTCCCAAGTCAGCTGAGAAAAGACAGAGCAAAGAACATTGACAAAACCCTCCAAGAGGTGGGTCTGAGTCAATGTCAGAGATGCCCCACCACGGATGGGAATGGAGAGGCAGACTGCACCCTCCCCTGGGTGTGTCACGTATGGAGAGGGGCATCGATCAGGATACAAGTCAGCAGCAGAAAGGGCAGGGGTGGCATTACTGCTCCAGCCTCCTTACTGCTGGTAGCTGGACTTCTCATCAGGAGCCTGGAAGAAGCCCAGGCCACTGCTCGGGAGCCGCTGAGAGAGCAGGGACTGATGGGGCCTCAGTCAAGGTCTTTCTCCTAAGCAGGCAGGACGCGGGGGAAGGGGAGAGGGCCGATGGGGAAGGAGGGGGAGTGGGGACGGAGGGCAGAAAGAAAGAAGAGACAGACTCCAGCCCACCAGCATCCTAAGCTCAGGACAGAACACGTGCTAGTTTCACTGCATTCAAAAACACACAAAATACCACCCCCCCCAAGGAAACGTCTTTATTTACAGTTTAAACTGTATTACAGTAACACTTGAGGCAAATTTGGAAAGTCATCATATTCTCAGCGTTCTAACAAAGGAGTTTCTGTGCTCCGATCAATTCCCTCGCCACTCCCAGCTTCACCGAGCAACCCGATGTCAGGCACAGGTGCGAAGATAACAAGGCAGGTCTCCACCTCCAGAAGGGCTCAAAAACCTTTGCTTTCTGAGGTGACTCACCATCACCTGAATTATGTTCTCTTTTCTTTAAAAGATATTCTTAAGCCAAGTAATATCACTTGCTTCAAGTGTACAGAAAGCAAATGTGTAAAACAAATGGTAAGGAATTCTCTACTACACCATGGCTCAAATGTTTTTTGGGTTCAAAGTACAGGGAAAAGAATGTCCAAGTGTTTCCTGCAAGCATCATTTAATTTAGATATAGTAGAATCAAATGTTATTAGATCTCCATTGGCTTCCCTTTTTGTAGTTTTGGAACAACCGTACAGCATGGGTGATAAAACATAGTATTCTTCACATTTAAGAGTGATGGAAGAAAGGCATCACCTGAAGAGAGAAACCAAAACAACTACACATATGTATCATGATCACAGAGGGGTGCTAATGGACTCTAATGCTATTCAATATCTATCATCTCCATTCTTAAGTTACTTTGAAAATTTCATATAAAGCCCCAAACACTGCCCTCTATATTTAAAAGATAAGAATATTGCTAAGAAGAAAAGGATTATGGGAGTATGTAACTAGTAACTACTCACTCCAATGGCCAATCACAGCCAAAACATTTATGAATTAACTTTTGTGACCAAAGTGTAGACAATTGTCTAATAAACTAAGAATGAGATTTTAGTTAATAACATAACTTGATATACATGCACTGCCTGGTTGACAAGCTGAATGGACAGCTGTGTGGG
The DNA here is from genome assembly GCF_002837175.3 of Physeter macrocephalus. Classification (NCBI taxonomy): domain Eukaryota; kingdom Metazoa; phylum Chordata; class Mammalia; order Artiodactyla; family Physeteridae; genus Physeter; species Physeter macrocephalus. Next base: position 75,472,732 of record NC_041228.1, read on the forward strand.
CCCACCTCTACCCTTAGATGTTCGCCACACTTGGGGTCACAACGTCTGCCCTGTTCTCATCACATCTGCTGACAATGTTGTTGTTATTTTACCTTATCACTGAGGACTGCCACAGGCGGAGAGTGCTGTGTGCCCAGCACCGCCTATTTTACATGCACCACCTCATTTAACGCTTAGAGTAACCATGAGAAATAGATATTATCACCTCTGTTCTGCAGAAGATGATAGAACAAAAGCTACTAACATGTATTAAATGTTTCCCAAGTGCCACTCTACACAGCAACTCATCCTTCAATGCTCTCAACGATCCCATGATGTGGGCACTGCTATCATCCTGATGTGGCAGGTGGAGAACCCGAGGCACGGACAGTGAACAGCTTTCCAACATCACGTACATGACACATGGCCGAGTCCAGACGCGGACCCACAGCCTCCTGTTACCAAAGCCACCAGCCCCGGGGAGTCTGGCTGTGTCCCACCTATGAGAAGAGCCCCAACAGCAGGCAGGAAGGGGGCAAGGGGGGGGTTGGCCAGATCTGGACCCCCCCATCCACAAGCCAACTCATAAATCTGGCTGGGACCGTCCCCCCAAGTTTCCCTGGAAAAACTCACTGTAAGGAAAATATGCCTGCCTCAAAACTGGCACAGCTCCACTGTCCCTGGAGCTTCTGAGCAGCGTGCAAGGTGCCCCAGGATAAAGAGTGCTGGTCTGGACGATGCCCTATGTCCACCCAACGCCCATCAATCGCTTAGTTCCTATGGCCCACCAGGTGCCGGACCTCCCCAGGCTCTCAGTTATCGAGCAGAACAGGCCATGCCTTTCAGCAGAAGTGCATGTGTTTCACGGCCCAGGGGGAGGGCTCTGGGGACAGCAAGGGGACAGGTGGAAGCCAGGCCAGCCTCGGCCAGGCCCTTTTCAGAGGTGGTCCCTCCCATTTCTGCCAGTGACCCCGCAGGACAGACTCCACAGACGTTTGCTGAGCGAATACATGCAAAGAAGGGAGAGGAGGGAGGAGAGGAGGGAAAGGCGGCAGGGGAGGAAGGCAAGGAGGGAGGGGGTAAACAGGAGAGAAACGGTGGGAAAATGAGGGGGGGGGGACGCCCGAATTCCGCTCAACAAATAAGGGGTTGTTGCTACTTTATGGTCATCAGATGTATACACGAATGTAATAATATACTTTTTAACATGTAATTACCTTTGATTTCCCTTTCAGCCCGTAGTCTTGTTAACCTCCAATTGAAGACTCAGAAAGAACAGGAGAGGTGCCCTGGATGTCCAGTTGGAGATGGCTAAAAGAAAAGAGCACAGATTATTATTATTATTCTGGAGAAGAGAAGTGATGAATTTTTCAGGTATCATGAAAAAGAAACCGATTTTCACTGAGTAACAGTGACAGGGTATTTCCTAACATACCTGGGAAAAAAACTGGGTCCAGAGCCTCTTTCCAATATAGCTGCTCTAGTAACCTTTAAATCGATTCAGAAAGAAGACAAAAATCAACTCTAAGGTAGGCTATGTTCGTGCATTTAATGGAAAACAACCAAACGAGCCTGTGGGCTGCCACTAGCCCGGAGACCCCGGCAAGGCTCCGCCTCGCTCCGAGCTCAACATCCCCAGCGCAGCAGGGCATCCTTCCAGTTCACAAAACCGTGCAGGAGACGATGCAGCCCCCTCACGAGCAACTGCACAACCGGGGTGGCAAACAATATACTGTTTGTATCGCAGAAACTCTGCTCGTGTTTGCAAGGGAATAAAATATTGCAAGCCCACATTTTCTCTTATCGTGTCCTCCAAATGCAGTTCCTACCCGAGCTCACAAACACGTGCCTTGTTGTCCCGGCTTTCCCTCTCCTGAAGCAAGGACAGCCCTGGGAGGTGACGCTGCCCCGCTTTCTGAGTATTTCATGGTTAGGAAGGAAATAATTCACATTGGCCGGACACATACTCAGGTCCAGAAACAATGCGACTCCACTTTACAAAGGGGGCAAGAAACGGAGGTTTTTTGAGGAAAGTCGTGTCCCCAGGTCTGAGTGACACGTAGGTGTTCTCACTCTATTTGGAGATACTTGGATGAATCATGAAAGTGACTGTTACCTGGACATCTGACAACTCAAGAAAATAGGTTGGAAAACGTAACGTCTTCTCCTCTAGCATCTGCTTTCGTTGGGTGCCACGGGCCCAGATAACCACATCTTTTTTTCCTTGACACTGGGAGCCAGCGGACAGGGGTGGGAGTTGCTCTGACTGTACTAGTTACGTGTTTTGTTGAGATTTACTCATGTTTTGCATGGGTGTAGGAGTAACCAACAGTAAAATTTTTAAGGAGGCACTGGGGACTTCAACAGATGACGCCCGAGAACCACTTCATTAAGGTCGACGCCAGCTTCCCAACCATCATTAGCTCCTTTCTGGAGAGATGCGTAATGAACAGTGTGCCAGGAGTTTATGCGTAAGGCTGCAAATCTTGACCTAGATTTTGAATAGCTTCAAAAAACTAAAAAGCAAGCCTGAAAATGTCTATTTAAATAACAACTAAGACCGATAATTCCCACTCTCACGTTTAAAACTTTCAAAATAATCTACTTTCTCTTATTACCTAACAATGTTCAGCAAGAACATAAAGCCAGGATTAGTACTAAATTAAAATGAAATATAAACTCCAAGTTCTACGGCTCTTTTTGATTGTTTACTGCCTTCAATTTAAGATTGTATTTTATTTGCCTGCTGAAACATACGGGATTCCAGGAATTTAAATGAATAACATCATAGACATTTATAAGGACATTGGAGAAATTTTAATCCAAAACATCTCTGGGCCCCATTTAAATTGATTGTGACCCAGAATAACAAAGTAAAAAGTTTTGTATTTTACTACCTTGAAAACAGTATTTTTCGTTTTGTCCTAAAATTGTATGAAAAATTCCTTTTCATCTTTATCATTATTTTTGCCCTTTCCTTCTCATACTTTGGAAGAGACGAAGTGACAAAGTGCTGAACTTTTACCCTAACAATTCAGAGACAGAAAAGTTACACAATTATGATCGGGATGGGAAATAACACCATATATGAAGAATTTCAGGGCTGGAATTATCTTCACAGTTGTCATGTGACCTCAAAACCATCCTAATAGAAATAATTCATAGCACATATTCTTTCAGTTGACTCATTTCAGAGCTGAAATGAAATGAAACCCCAGAGTGGTCAAGGGACCTCTCCAAAATCACACAGCGAAGCTGGTCCTAGATCTCAGATCTGCTAGGTGCCAATCCAGTGCCCTATTAGATCATAGTTTCCATATATAACTTCTTAAGAGCTCATAATTTCATCTGTCTTTCTACACATCCATTATCCTACACAGCATGGACCCCCCCTTGATGAGCCAACTCAACTTTATATTAATACAAGACACGGCTCAAAATGATCAAGAACATACTCTGCCTTTGGCTCTATGGATACAGCTAGATTAAACCATTAAGGCCCATGAGAAATCTGAAACCAAATTTGGGATTCTCTTAGGATAACTAACCTAGAAACATCTACTCTACAAATAGGTTTACCCCATCTTATTCATGGCCAAATTATAATCATAGCTTTGCTACAATACATTTTTTCAAGGGGATTTTATAGATAGCTCTCAAGCAAAATGTAGGTATTCTACAGCTTACATTAGCAGTCTCTAAAGTAAGGATTTCAAGATAATTTACTATTGGATCCATCAGTTTAGACGGACTCTTATTCTCTAAAACTCTGGAATCATTCAAGAGCCCTTAATTTACCCAGATCAGCAGCTTATCATCACCAACAATCACTTGTTGACTCCCCAATAATTTACAGTGTACAGTGGAAGATGCAAGGGAACCAAAAAGCACGGAAGGATGCCCTTGCCTACTACCGGCTGCCAACTGGGGTCAATTAAGGGGCCTTCACAGTGGCACGGGAGTCAAGGCTTACACACAATGGAAGCACACGTGTGAGAGTACGCTTAGAGAGGCAGTTAGTACCTTCACATGTGATTTTCCCAGAGATTATGAGTTGATAGATTCAGTAAAAAGTACATGTAGCGAAGCAGGCAAGAAAAATTAAAATAGGCCAACAGATGACAAGAGATTTCCCTCTACACGCCCAAAAGAAGAAAGAAAAATGGTGCAGGAAACAAAATACCCATTAAAAAGATTCGTTTCCTGAAAATACGTCAGCAACAAAATACCTCCCTTATAATTTTTCGTATTAACTCATTAATGGTATTAAAACTCAGTGCCCAAAAACAACATCATGGAAAAAAAAAAAAAAGACAATCCGAATGAACATTTTCAACAAAGATAACAAACAAATGCCAAGAAAGCACAAGGGCTCATCAACATAATTAGTCAGTAGGGAAATGCAAAATAAAACCTTAATGAGGTACCACTGTATACGCACTAGAATGGCTAAATTTAAAAGGGCATAAACATCAGGTGATGGCATGGATCTGGAGCAACTGGGAGCCTCATTATAATGCTGGTGGAAAATTCAAAATGTTGCAGGCACTTTGAAAAATAATTTGGCAGTTTCTTGTAAAGTTAAACATACACTTACCATACGACCCAGCAATTCCACTCCTAGGTGTTTACCCAAGAGAAACGTAAAGACACAAATTCCACACAAAGACTTGTACAAGAAATGCCCCAAACTTGAAAGAACTAAAATGTCCATCGACTGGTGAATGGATAAACAAATTGTGGTGTATGGCACAGGGACTGTACTTAGTTATGCAAATATTACTGAACTACTGATGATACAACAAATAAGTGAATCTCAAAAACATTACACTATGGGAAAGAAGCCATACGCAAAAGACTAAATATATAAATCCACTTATAGGTAATTTTAGAGAAGGCAAACTATAGCACTAGAAAGCAGATCAATTGTTGCCAGGGGTCAGGGTGGCAGTAAAGGCTGACTGCAAAGAGGCATGACAGACCACACTGCGGAATGGAAAAGTTCTATCTCATGACTGTAGTGGTGAGTACATGATTGTGCTTATTTGTGAAAATTCACTGAATTAGTCATTAAAATCAGTTAATTTAATCGTATATGCATTATATACCTCAACAAAACTGATTAAAAACAAACAAAACAAAATTCAGTGCCACCATCATTTAATTTGAAAATCATTAACCTTATCAATAAGATCTGAAACTCCTTCAGCAGATGGTACTCAACATCTTCAAATACTTAACCAGGATTAGAGCAATCGGTGATGGCTAAGTAACTGGACACCACCAAGAGAGAAAAGGAAAAACCGACAGTCAATAATACTGCTTATAGGAAAACTAAACTATCCCCTTGTTCTACAACTTCCTACAACCTATTGGCTGTGGCCTTTTAAGAGATTCCCAGAAAGTGGCCTTATAACGATTAGCCTAAGATAAACCTCCTCAATGTAAAAGGATAACTTTCCTAAAACGATTGATGATCCATGGAGGGTATAAAGAGATAGAAGAACAACCAAGAAATGTGTAGAAAAAAAACAACAAGTGTGGAAACTTAAATAAATGTGGGCCAGATTATAAATCAACTCTAAAACTATTCTTTAAAACTCTTTGATACATTAATTGGGAAATACTTCTTAAACATCCACAAGACTATCTCCTAGTCCACTGGACATGCTTAGCTATGATGTAAAGATATAAAACAGGCTTATCACAGTTACAGCTAATCCGAGGTTTAAAATGACTAAACTGTTCTATAAAAGAATCATGACTCCAAACGTGTGACGATGGAACAATTTCCTAATACTAATGTCAAATATAGGTCAAAAGAACCCAAACTGCATTCATTCAACAACTATTTCCTGAAGGGCTACCATGTATTAGTCACTAAGCTAGATGGAAAAAAGCACCAGGATTAAGTAGGAAAGAGCCCTTGACCTTACAAAGTTCATCATCCAAAAAATGCACTCCACGGAAGTTATGAACTAATCAATCTGGAAAAGACCCACCAGTTTTCAGCCCTTAGCTACAGCATAAATACTAGTGAAGTAGGAAAGAGCCCTTGACCTTACAAAGTTCATCATCCAAAAAATGTAAGTAATGCACTCCACGGAAGTTATGAACTAATCAATCTGGAAAAGACCCACCAGTTTTCAGCCCTTAGCTACAGCATAAATACTAGTGAAGTTACAGGCTGAACTAAGAGAAGTACTGAATTCAGGGCAAATATACACAAGTACTACTCTGCCCTAAACCGGTCAGCTGGTGTAGGGGTGTGGGTAATGTTCTATTGTGCTCTGGAAGTACTCCTCACAAGCCCCCTTCCGAAGGCCAGCTTAGGTGCCCGAATCTTCTGTAGGGTTGCCCCTCACCCCCAAACCCCGCCACATGTCTAAGACCATGCCAGTACCTATGACACAATCCAGGCTGGTAAGAGTGTTGAGTACTCCCAGACCTTGACAACTGAGGCTCGGACAGTTAGGGAGGGGACCTAGAGATATTTCAGTTCACTGAGGAAGTGCCTGGCGGGGGCTGGGGGGTGGGAGGTAGACCGTCCTGTAGGAGAAGAGACATCATTCTGAGTGGCAGGAGTTAGAGAGGCAAGTGTGGTTCATGATAAAAGCATTCCAGCCTTGAACAACCTCAAATTTGAACAGAGTGCCTCCTAAGGGAGGGAGACCCGGCAGCAGCAAGTTTGCTGAACTGAAAATGTAGCCACACTCTCGTCCTCATATTTCATCATAATGAGGCGCCTGGATCGTTATCAGCACCTCACAACCCGTCTCCCAAAGCCCAGATTGTCAGCCTTCCACGTGGCAGCAAAAATGATCTTTTTATATCGGATTATGACCATGCCCTGCCACCCTCCCACCCCTGGCCACTCCCTCAATGGCTCTCCAACACCCCCACTCAGCCTTAGCAGCTCAGACCATCCCTCCTTCGAGAAGCATTTCCTCAACCTCTCCATGCTTTTACCACTTTGTCCTCTCCATGCCCATGGTGCCTTACCCATCTCCATGCAAACATTCACCCCAGGTAGAAAGATTAGTCACGGCTGTATCTCCCTGATAAACCATAAACCCCGCCTGGTTATCTCAATCCCTAAGACTTAAACCCTAGCCTCCCAAGATGTGACACTTCATAGATATTTCTGAATGAGTCAGGGATTCTAAGGTAATCCAGTTCTGCATGTCTTGTCTGATCTTATACCCATTGGCAGCGTATCAATGTGGGTTATTCCGCTGGTATAGATAGAATAAGTCAGGGCAAATGTTCCATCATCTTGAGGCTACAGAAGACGGAGATGGGCACCTCTCTAAGGAATCCAGGCAGCCTGAGTTGGGATACATCACTGCAACCAAAGTGATGACCTGACGGATTCTCTTGGGTATTGTTCAATTGGCTGGCTTCAATCCTGCTTTCACACCTTCACTAACCACGTGACCTTGAGTAAGTAAACCTCTCAAAGCCCAGATTTCCTCGTCTGAAAATGGAGAAAACTATGGCCCTTACGTCAAAGGGTCAGTGCGAAGATTAAATGCCAGTGTATCACAGAGGAGTTAGCAAAGGAATCAGTACGTGGCGCTCTCCTCACTAAATGGGGGCTGATCGCCAAGCAACCTCTTTCTGCCCACTTTTCGTCAACAAATGGAAATAATACCTACTTTGGAGTAAGGTGTTTCAGCAAAAGTGTGTAAAAAACGCCAGGCACAGAGGAGTCACCTGATTTTGAATCACTGATTTTGAAACATTCCAGAAATATACCTTTTACTTCCAAAAAGGCAGGATTATACAACTAGAGACATCTTCTTGAGGTTCAAACTGAAAAGACCATAATCACCTCACTGTCATGCTCTTCACATGCTGTGAATTCACCTTGAAAAGAGGCCTTTTATGTGCTCCAGTAATTCATTTATTTGGACTGAGTTGAAACAGATCCTCTATTTCTCTAGGCATTTTTTTTTAAAAAAAGAAGTATACTGAAAAGTTTCATTAAATTCACTCAGATGTATCCCATCACTTTTGTTCATTGATTCTTTAGACACAATAACACTTAGCAAACCCACATATATCCAAGACAGAAATTTCTGAAGAATGTCATAATGGAAGAACCTGTAAAACGCTTATGTCAGTGTCACGATTTTTTTATTTTCAAGGATAAATGCACCTGGTTCTAAATAATACTTTTTTTTTTTTTTTTTTTTTTTTTTTTTTGCGTTACGCGGGCCTCCCTCTGCTGTGGCCTCTCCCGCTGCGGAGCACAGGCTCCGGACGCGCAGGCTCAGCGGCCAC
>NC_041228.1:75481276-75507415 GCF_002837175.3 Physeter macrocephalus
AGCACAAAAAAAAAAAAAAAAAAAAAAAAATGGGACTCTGACACACAGCTTATTATACAAATACATGGTTTTTTTTTTTAAATTTTGGATTATATTGTACATACTGGGCTTTTTATTTTATTTTATTTATTTTTGGCTGTGTTGGGTCTTTGCTGCTGCACGCGTGCTTACCCTAGTTGCAGCGAGCGGGGGCTACTCTTCGTTGCGGTGCACAGGCTTTTCATTGCAGTGGCTTCTCTTTGTTGCGGAGCACAGGCTCCAGGCGCATGGGCTTCAGTAGCTGTGGCACGCGGGCTCAGCAGTTGTGGCTCGAGGGCTCTAGAGCGCAGGCTCAGTAGTTGTGGAGCATGGGTTTGGTTGCTCCGTGGCACGTGGGATCTTCCTGGGCCAGGGCTCGAACCCGTGTCCCCTGCATTGGCAGGCGGGCTCTTAAGCAGTGCACCACCAGGGAAGCCCCAAATACATGTTTTTAAACCTAGCATGGTATTAACTGGTTACAACCCAATTACGAATATTGTCTTTTTCCAGGGTTTTAATGATTCAGAGTCAGTAGCTGGAAATAACATCTCATTTAGAAAAGATTAGTAAAATAACAAAGCAAACAGAGTTTATAGTGGTTCCAGACTAAATACCAGCAGCAGCTGGGTGGGACTGTTATTTAGATGCAGGAACCTGAAGGTAAACAAGAGTGATCTTGCCATATTCTGTGGGACTAATATGCTACTCTGGGAAGAAAGAACAGAGGAGCTTCCTTCCTTAAAAATTTTCAAACTTGTACAACACCAGAGATTTCCCAAATCCAAAATATATTAAGAGAGATTTTCTTTTTGGTCAGCACAGTTCTTCCAACGTCACTGTACTCCTCACACCATTTACAAAAATAAACTCAAACTGGATTAAAGACCTAAATGCAAGACCGGAAACCATAAAACTCCTGGAAGAAAATCTAAGCAGAACACTCACTGACATGAGTTGTAGCCATATTTTTTGATCTGTCTCCTTGGGCAAAGGAAACAAAAGCAAAAATAAACAAATGAGACCTAATTAAATTTAAAAGCTTTTGCACAGCAAAGGAAACCACCGAAAAAACAAAAAGGACAACTTCCTGAATGGGAGATAATATTTGCAAATGATAGTTTGATAAGGAGTTAATATCCAAAATATATAAGTAGCTCATACAACTCAATATCAAAATAACAGACAACCCAATTAAAAAGTGGGTAGAGGATCTGAATAAACATTTTTCCAAAGAAGACGTACAGATGGCCAACACGTACATGAAAAGATGCTCAGCGTCACTCATCAACAGGGAAAAACAAAGCAAAACCACAATGAGGTATCACCTCACACCTGTCAGAGTGGCTATCATCAAACAGACCATAAATAACAAATGTTGGTGAGGATGTGGAAAAAAGGGAACCCTTGTGCACTGCTGGTGGGAATGTGAACTGGTGCAGCCATTATGGAAAACAGTACGGAGGTTGCTCAAAAAACTAAAAAAACAAAGTTACAATTCTTCTTTACCCAGCAGACACCACCGTTGTAGAAAACATGTATTTTGTAGTTACTCAAATTTTTATGTGCAAAATCCCTTACTAACCTACATTATGAAAAATATTTCTTTCAAGAAAAAGACATAGGAATAAGGAACTCATTACAACCTAAGGCAGAAAGCATTTATCTTATCTGGAGGCTGATCTTTAATTTTTTTTTCAATTTTTCTATTGTGCGAAATACGTATAATACAAAATTTACCATCTTAACCATTTTTAAGTGTACAGTTCGGTGGTATTAAGTACATCACAACGCTGTACAACTATCACCACCATCCATTTCCAGAACACTTTTTATCTCGCAGAACTGAAACTCTAGACCCATTAAACAATAACTCCCCATTCCCCCTCCCCCAGGCCCTGGCAACCACCATTCTAATTTCTGTCTCCATGAATTTACCTAAGTATTTCATATTAGTGGAATCATATGCTATGTCTTTTTGTGACTGGCTTATTTCACTTCGCATAAAGTCTTCAAGGTTCATCCATGTTGTAGCATGGGTCAGAATTTCTTTCCTTTTTAAGGCTAAATATTATTGCATCATGTGTTATCGACAGCATTTTGATTAGTTATTCATCCTTTGATGGACACTTGAGTTGCCTCCATATTTTAGCTATTGTGAATAATGCTGCTATGAACGTGGGTGTACAAATATTTCTTCAAGACCCCGCTTTAGATTCTTTTGGGTATATACCCAGCAGTGGAATTACTGGGTCATAATGATAATTCTACTTCTATAAATTATATTTTTTAAATGACTATCTATTAAATAAGTCACTATGTTCCTTGAAAAACAAACACAGAAATTATGTAACATTATTTAAATAACCCTAGAATATCATGCCAAGAAATTTTGTCGACAAATTTCTGTTTTTCTGCTATGATTATAAACTGGCAATTTTCCATCCTCCTGGGCATCTCTAAATACCAAATAAGAGAGAGCGTTGATGAGATTAAAGTCTCCTCTTTTTTTTTTTTCTTAAAACATTAGTCTCCACAGTATAGTCAATGTTGGACTACAGGGGCTCCAAGTATCCCTTAAGCTGTTTGAAAGACACACAGACCTTATGCTCATCGAGCACGTGGGCACAGCTTTCCCGTTATTATTTTTTGGTCCTCAAGAGAACAAACCTGTTTCACAACCCTGAGGTTTGGGGCTCTCCTGTCTAGGTGAGAAATGTAACTGGAGTCCCCTTCAAGTGCTTTCCAGAGCAAGTGGCAATGATTTCAGGCCAAAGATTCTCTACTTTTAGCTTTCTCTAAAAACAAAGCTAGTCATCTCATTAACAAGCAAGTGGAGAACAGTGCCAACATCAACACTGGTCGCTTCTGCTCTCCTACAAAACTTCAGCATAATATCAATAAAATGTAATACAATCTGTGGGGTGCTTTTTTGTGAACACTTAAGCAGGGCTTTATTGAGGTTTCCTGTTTTATAGTATTACACTTTTTTAATCTGGGAAAATACATATAACATAAAATTTACCATTGTAACCATTTTTAAGGATATAGTTCAGTGGCATTAGGTACATTCGTACTGTTGTGTGACCATCACCACCATCCATCTCCAGAACCCTTCATCTCGAAAAATGGAAATTCTGTACCAGTTAAATATTAACTTCCCGTTCCCCTCTCCCCCAGCCCCTAGCAACCACCACTCTACTTTCTGTCCCTAGGAACTGGACTATTCTAAGTACTTCCCGTAAGCGGGATGGTACAGTAGTGGTCCTTCTGTGACCGGCTCACTCCAGTCAGCACCATATCCTCCGGGTTCATCCATGGGGTAGCGGGTGTCTAATGGGCACCTCTTTACTTTTCATGTCACAGGAAAACAGCTTCAGGATAGAAACGTACAGCCAGGTGCTCTTCACCTGTGAAGCCCTAAGAATGGACGGGCTGAATATACACCACTGTGCTTATGACGAGAGCCTGACCGCAAAGGCCCCCTCCAGAACGACAAGTGTCGCCAGCCCTGCAGAAGGCTGCTGTCAGCCCCCTTCTCCCTGGTGCAACCCTCAGACCTTCAGCGCTGCCCCCCAGCATGTGAGGAGGGGAGGTGTGAGCCAGGCTACTGGCACGTCTGTAAAATAAGTCAGGGTGAAGTTTCACCGAGGACCAAACTTTTCATCTTCAGTGTCTGCTATAGGCTATCTTTAGGGCTTTGAGAAATGAACGTCAATAGGAAGGACTGGCAGGGAAAGAGGGACGCTATGAGTAAACACCAAATTAATGGCTCCGTTACATTTAAGGCAGTTCTGCTATCTTAATGGCATGGTAAGAAATACGGCTTGCTCCATAAAATAGGGCATTTAGTATATGACCGTTTGTAGCATTTTTTTGGCTGTTTGGCTCTTTTACGTAAGCCTCACTTTTCTAACTAAATTGTATGTTTCACAAACAGTCTCTGAATTCTTTTATGTCCATCATGTTCTACTCTCAATGTCCACAATAAAGTAGGTGTTAGATTAAAATATTATGGGTTGATCAAAAGGGATTGATGGGACAATCTAAAACATAAAAAATAAATTGATTAATCATCAAATAAAGTGGTTAAACCAGGTAGTATTTATATCTTGGAGGTTAAAGGTACACTTGTTCTGAATTAAATGACAATACATTTAACACCACTGACTTGGAACCTGAAACATGGTAAATAATCCATCACCTTTAAACCGTTAGTAGTAGGACCGTTATTGCAATGGACTGAATGTGTTCTCCCCAAATTAATATGTTAAAATCCTAAACCCCAATGTGATGGTATTGGCAGGTGATTAGGTCGTGAGGATGGAGCCCTCAGGAATGGGGTTAGTGCCCTTATAAAAGAATACCCCAGAGAGCTTCCTTGCCCCTCTGCCAAGAAAGGACTCAGAAACAAGATTGTTGTCTATGAACAAGGAAGCCAGCCTTCATGATGCACGGAATCTGCCTGCACCTTGATCTTGGACTTCCCGGTTGCCAGAACTGTGAGAAGTAAATGTCTGCTGGGCAAACCACCCAGTACGGGGAGCCACCCAAAGAGACCATGACAGCTATGAATGCACTTTATGCCCATATCTTTAACTCTTCCTGTTCTCTGACCTACATTTGATTAGGCAATTTCATAACTGAAAAGGAGTTTGTCTCGGGGCAAGTCCTAGAGAACAATGTTTGATTTTATTTTTTATTCCCTTTCAGATATCCTGTTCTGTTGGCAGTTATCAGTAACCAGTGGTGGCCCATTAGAATAACACAGATATCAAAAATTTTAGTCTCGAGAAAAGGAAAAATTAGAAGAATGTCACTCAATACATTCAATTGGGTACTGATCTTCTGCCACTGCTTTCCATGGGTCAACCCAGGGCCACAGGGCAAGGGAACTCACTGATGGACTTCATACTTTCAGGCTTTTACAGCCATAAAAGGAAACGAAATTGAGTTATTTGTAGTGAGGTGGATGGACCTAAAGTCTATCATACAGAGTGAAGTAAATCAGAAAGAGAAAAACAAACACCATATGCTAACACACATATATGGAATCTGAAAAAAAAAAAGGTTCTGAAGAACCTAGAGGCAGGACAGGAATAAAGAAACAGACATAGAGAATGGACTTGAGGGCACGGGGAGGGGGATGGGTAAGCTGGGACGAAGTGAGAGAGTAGCATGGACATATATACACTACCGAATGTAAAATAGATAGCTAGTGGGAAGCACAGGGAGACCAGCTCGGGGCACTGTGACCACCTAGAGGGGTGGGATAGGGAGGATGGGAGGGAGACGCAAGAGGGAGGATCTATGGGGATATATGTATATGTATAGGTGATTCACTTTGTTATAAAGCAGAAACTAACACACCACTGTAAAGCAATTATATTCCAATAAAGATGTTAAAAAAAATGCATATATGACTTCCATTTCCAGTTAAGATACAGGGCACATGAAAGGCCTTTGATCTCATGGTAAGAAGAAATTTCACCTGGACAAAATGAAAACATACTTTTCTATGAGTCTAGGAAAGAGTAATAAATACAAAGGAGCCTTGATGATCCTAATTTCAACAAGAAAAAAAGGCCTTTGCAGGCGAGCTGAAAGCCCATGGAGGTTCCATATCTGAGGGCTGTGCCCTGCCAGCCTGGATCAGGGGAGGAGGAGCCCTCAGAGAGACTCGGCAGGTACGGGAGGGACAGACAAGCCTGACACAACAGTGGGAACTGGTAGAAGAGACTGGAATCTGCAAGAACAACAAGTGAAAAGCAAATCACCTTTCCTAGTAAGTCTGCCCCAACCCCCAAGATTATCTGAGAAAGTAACGGTATAAAGTTTAGAAAACAGAGAGAAATCACACAGCCTATACATTCTTATGATGCGTCCATCTCTGAAACCAAAGGCAAATCAAAAATAGCTAAAACTGTAGTCCTACCCTCTCCAAGCTGAACTACTGACAAAGATGAAAAAGGCAGATTAGGTGAACTCAAACTAGTTAGGAGAGTAACTCTGACTTTAGCTCGATTCTGAGGGATCTGAATGTCCACTTCTCACTCCACCCTTGCACTCTCCGACAAGTGAAACAAAATATTATACTTCAATCTATTACTTTATTCACAACCCCGGGCATACAATTTTTAAAATTACAAAACATATAAGTAAATAGGAAACTGTGATCGATAATTAAGAATTAACACAGTTAATAAGAACAGAGTCTCAGATGACCCCATTAATGAAATTAATAGTTAGTACTTTAAAAGAACTATAATAAATATGTTAAAGAATTTATAGGAAAATAAGTATATAATGGGAAAAGAGATTGATTATTTTAGGATACAAAAGAAACTCTAACATAGAACTAAATAAAAATCTAGGACTAAAAATACAATGTTTGAAATTAAAAATGTACTGGATAGACTTGCTAATCGGACATTGCAAAAGAACAAGTCAGTAACCTTACATTTTCCAAATTAAACAGAGAAAAAGAACAGGAAAAAACGAACTAAGTATCAGTGACTTGGGAATTAGTATCATTTATTGTGATTAAAAAATATGGTAATTAGAGAAGAGGAAAGAGAACAACAGGATTAAAAATATTTGAAGAAATGTGAATAAAATGTACCAAATTTGATAAAATCATCCCACCAACCCAAGAAGCCCAATGAATCCCAGGTAAATACAAGGAAAACCAGACCTAGGTACATCATAGTCTAATTGCTGAAAATAAAACATAGAAAGAAAAAACTTTTAAAAAGCGGTGGGTGGTGGGGGAGGACACACTAGGAACAAAGATAATGATGGCCAACTTCTCATCGGGGACAAGGGAAGCAGAATGGAACAGCATAGTTAAAATGCTAAGAGGAAAAAAAAAGCTACCATCCTAGAATCCTATACGTGGCAGAATTACCCCCAAAAAATGAAGGCAAATTAAAGAAGTTTCCTGTTAAATGAAAGCTGAACACTTTGTTACTAGCAGACCCACATTACAAGAAATGATTGAAAAAGTTCTTCAGGTTGAAGGGAAATAGTACCAAATGGAAAAACTCACATATACAGGAAGGAATACAGAACACAGAAATGATAAATGTGGGGTAAATGTAAAAAAGTATCTTTTAAAAACTTTTCTTAAAAAAGGTAATTGGCTGTAAAGCAAAGCATAATAATATATTGTGGAGTTTATAGCATATGTAGAAGTAAAATATATAACAACAGCACAAAGTATGGGAAGAAAGTAAATGGAAATATATAGTAACAATATTCTTAGATTAAATGTTAAGTAGTAATATTAATTCAGTGTAGACAATGATTTTATATATATATGTATATATATCCCTTGAGCAGCCAGTAAAATATAAAACGAAACCTTGGCTAAAAAGCCAAGGAGGTAAAATAAAATACTAAAAAATACTTGATTAATCCAAAATGAGGCAGGAAAGAAGAAAAAAACACATCAGACAAACGGAATACAAATAATAAGAGAGCAGACTTAAAATCAGCCATATCAATAATTATATTAAATGTAAATGGAGAAAATCCTCAATTAAAAGGGAGAGTTTGTCAAGACTGGATAAAAAAGCAACATCTAACTATATGCGATCTATAAGAAACATCCTTTAAGTGTAAAAACCAGGTAAGTCAAAAATAAAAGAATACAACATATATATATATTTATAAAATATAGTAATACGATATATACTATATCATGATATATAATATATCATGGTGCATGATTGTGTGTATATCCATAGGTATCTGTGTCTATATATCTAGAGATACACAGATAGATATAGATAGATATCATGCACCACGAATCATAAAAACTGGTATGGCTACATTAAGATCAGAAAAAGTAGACTCCGAGACAAGAAGTCCCCCCAGAGATAAGGAGGGCACATTACATAATGATGAGTCAATTCAACGCAAAGACATTAAGATTTCTAAATGTATATGCACCTAATATAGAACCTCAAACTAAATAAAGCAAAAATTTACAGAACTGAGGAGAAAAATAGACAAATCCACAATCATAGTTGGATAGCTGGAGATTTTTTGCTCTTCATACAATGACTGATAGAAGTAGACAAAAAAAAATTGAGAAGGGTATAAAAAATATGAATATATTGGTTTGAGCATTTAAAAGCATAATAATTAACTAGTGTTCTTTTCTAAATAAACTTGAAATACAGAGCAATCCTTAACACCAAAGTACCTTTTTAAAATAATTCTTAGGAATTTACTCTTTACGGTTTTCTCTAGTTCTAAGGAAACCCAGGACATTAATACTGGTCTGGGCTCTTGTGTTCAGGTATTTCTCAGCTTTTGGTTCCAGTATACGTATCAAATACCTCATTAGCACCTTTCAGCTATTCACTCAAATGAAATATCAAATCAAACCAACCGACAAATACCAAATCAAATCAATTATCAAAAATCAAACGGTGTGTTGCTTTCCAAGACACTGAAGCTTACGGGTATCTTCTTTCACAATTTATTTTTTAGAAACTTTGGAAATCTTTTAGAAGAAAATACTCCTGTAATGTCACTCAGAATTTTCCCAATAAATCCTTCGGTCTCCATGCCTCTCAACCCATAAATAACCTCCCCTCTCCCCCAATTCTCCCACCCACACTGAGACAAAGTCGCAGCCTAAAGCAAAGCTAGGCTCTCAACTCCACCAATCCTCAGTACCCCCGAGGCCTTTCCCCTACAAATAAGTAACTCTAAGGTGGAGCTCGAACTCTTTGCTTTAAATGTGTGCCTCGGGTGATTCCCATGAAAAACCAGCTTGCATTTAACTCTGCATTTTCACAAGGAGGCGTATAAACCCCAGCCGGCACTCACCAGCCACATGAACGGGCGCAAGTCAATTCACCTCCCTCGACCAGTCTCTGCTCTGCAAGATGGAGACATCTCCACCTCGCGGAGTAAGGGGCGCGGTGCAAAGCCTTGAACCTTGTAGGTGCTAGTCCTTAGTCAAAGGAACGATGAGACAATGCACACAATGAACAAAGTGACCACGCATCCACACTGTGTGGCTCGGAAGCGCATAATTACAGCATGCGGTGCAAGCCCTGCACCTGCCGTGCTAGGTTTCTCCATTCCCCGACTCCTTCTGCAGCTCAAGCATTTCACCTCACCCAGCAAATCCAGGATGCGGTGCAAGCCCTGCAGCAGGTGCTAGGTTTCTCCATTCCCCGACTCCTTCTGCAGCTCAAGCATTTCACCTCACCCAGCAAATCTAGACTACCAGGAGCACCTCAGGCTTGCTCTGCCATTTCACGCCTTAATCCCTTGACTTGGTCCTGCCTACCTGGCTAGAATTTCCCTCTGAATCTCCCCCCGACCGACCGCCTTCCGCCAGCCCATCCCTTCACCTACCGAACACCCACCTTTCCCTAAGAGGTAGGAAGATGTGACTGGGCCCAGATGGGACCCTCTTCAGGAAAGCCTCCCTGGGCTGGATCCCTCCCACACCTGCGCGTCTGCTCGGGGCATCGTCTCACTGGGGGCACGGAACGTGGTGCCTGGTACTTCCTGGCACAAGGTGGCCCCTCAGGACAAATATGTGGCGCTGGGCAGCGAGCCAGTCTGGGACCCCGAAGGATCACCCGTCTGGTGCTTCCCTGGCCAAGAAGTTGACCTCTAACCAAAACAGCTCAGGGAGTGCCAGGAAAGGTCCCAGGTGAGGGTGAACCCAGCTCTCCCGACCCACCTAGAGCAGCACCAACCCACCTGCCACCCCGCTGGGCCACCTCGGATGCAGCTCCTCCAGGCCCTGTCCCACCTCCAGGTGACTGCGGACCCAGCAACCCCCTAGACACCCGAATGCCACAGAAATGTGAAGATGGGTAACCTTCATCATTTGGGGACACTCCGTTTGGGGGTCACTCATTATGCAACAGTAGATAATACAGATTTTACTTCAACTCCTAGTGTTCTTTTGCCCAGTGTAATCATTTATCTAAAAGTATCTATTTCATAGATAAAAAGATCATCAAAGGGACACAGAATACATGTTCTGGTTCTCTCTGGCCACACTCACCAAAGAGACAGCCGACTGCTCAGATTCTAAAATAGTTTAAAAGATACCCTAGTTTCTGTTTTGTGAGGTACTCAGATTAAATGGGTCAACTATATAATTAAACCATAAAAATAGAATGCATTGAATGATATAATAAGAAATAGTTCAACAGTCTGTCTATGAGTCAAATTTGTTTCCAAATGGGACTTCTTTTAATTATAGAATATACATTTCACTAGATGCCACTTTAAATCCCTGTAACTAAAAAAAAAAAAGTTTCAGCTCATTGAGGGCAATTTTACTTAAGGACCTAAGCCTAAATTTAGAAATTATCTTCACTATATTCATTTAAATATAATCAATTTAATAGTACCTACATTAATTTTTGTTGAAATAAGAGAAAGTGTTCCAAGCATGTAAATTTTATGTACTCTAAAACAATTAAAAAAGAACCAAGCTGTCTGAAAGCAGGAACAGCACTAACGCAGCTAAAAAAAATTAAAATTCCCAACACAAGGATATTATTTATAAAAACATTTTTTTTAATCTAAGGAAATAAAGTACATTTTCACAGTCCAAAGTCTTGATGTTAATTAACAAAGATATCTTATACTCACTTCATTTTAAAATATTTTATAAAAGCTGAATATGCTCCAAGAACAGATTTCCATTAAAATTCTTTTCTTTTAAAATAGAATATGAAGCTCATAGTTTTGCTTCCAAATGTCTTAAAATGCTTAATAAATGGTACCCCTCCCCAAAGCAAACCATAAAGGAACTGATATTTTAACTATGAAAATGCACACGGACTAAAGACAAATGCAAAGTGGCTATAGAAAAGCATACACATCCCTGGCTTATTAAGCAGAAGTGTTACATCAAAAATTATCCTCTCTGTTTCAGATTCTTGGTGAGAAAGTTAAAACCTGTGACACACAGCTCATCTCCTCAGGGTGAGCTTTTATAACCCTTTCTGTCTTCCCAACATTTTGCCTATAAGACACCCACCCTCAATCACCCTCCCTCCAGCCCAGCATCCTGCAAAGATTTCTGGTGACTGGGGGCTCTCAAATCAAGCACCAGGCATCTTTAAGAATGAGAACTTCCCCCAGATCAGGTTCAACGTCACCAGGGAATCCCTTAAAAATGCAAATTCTCAGGCCCTCCAGGACCCAGTGAATCAGAAACTCTGGGAACAGACCAGCAATTCGTGTTTAGCCCTCCAGGTTAACTCTGATGTGCTAGAGTCCCAGGTGTCCTTAAGGGGTCCACGGTGGGGACCACTGGAGCAAGTCATCTCGAAGGGCCTTTCGAGGAAGAACTGTGACACCAAGTTCACCCTAAGAGTTCCCATTTTGCTTGGCCCTTTGCCAAGCCAGAGAGAACAGAGGGCGCACAAGAGGCCCGGATCTCAGTGCACAGAAAACCCCCGTCCCCAGGACACACAGGTCTCGGCCTCCTTCCAGCACGGGAACAAACACTCCAGAGCTGAAGGCCGCTACTTCGCTCCTCTTACAAGCATTTATCAGTTTGTCTTGGTGTTAAAGAGAGACGTGACCTTGTTTTCCAGCAATGTGCCCCTAAGACAGCGCCCTGAATAGACTCTGTTAAATCTACTGTGCAGCCGACTCAGAGCTTCTCAACGAGATGGAATAAACCCAAAACGAGAAGTAAAAAAGAGATGGTGCTAGAAATGGCAACCGCGACAGCAGGTTATGGGTGAAGCTGACACGTGTCAGGATGGAAATAATCTGGGCCTCGGCCTGGGAGACAGAGAGCTGCCTGTCCGGCCCCTTCTGGACCCCAGCCCTGCCACCCCATCAACAGCCCCTCTAGGCCTGGGGAGGGCGGGTGGGCAGAGAGGACAGCCCAGGGTAGAGTGGACCTCAGGGCCTCTGGGAGGAGCCCCGGGCAGAGAGCTCCAGCCGCCACCCTGCCAGCCCAGGTCGGGGGTGGTGAGATGCACGACCCCGGGAAAGGGAAGGCCAGGCCAGGAGGGCAGTGGGGGCCTCTCTTTCCGCTCACGGGCAAGGCCACAGCCCTGGCTCCCTGAGTGCAGGACTAGCCCAGCTCTGCCCCTCGCCAGCACCTTGAAGATTCCACCTCAGCTCTCGGCACCAAGTTAGGTGGGACAGTAGAAACCCCAACCCTGCAGGCTGTTCTGAGAGAGGTCTGGGATAACCCCAGGGGACCCCGAGCATCCCCGCACAAGCACAGGAGCCCAGAAGCCTGCCTGCCGGGTACGGCGACCACCCGAACACGCCCAGAGACGGCCCCGTTCACGGCCCAGAAACATAACCGAAGTTCTCTTGGAGATTTTCTACCCAAGAGACAATTAAGTTGCAAGAATCCTGCGCCTCCCTTCCTCCACACAAAGGTATCAATAAGTCTTGTAATTTTGAATGGAAAAAAAAAATGTAACCTCTAAATATTTTTCTCATCTACAAAAAAATACATAAATCAAAAATTGGAAATCTGCCCACTGCTGATCTAAATTGGTAATATGAAAGCTTTGATACAGTCAAATACAAAACTCCTACCTTCCCAATGTAAAGAGTTTAAATAACCATTAAGAAAGTGTCTAGTATTACTTTAAGCCTTGCTTTCTTTCACGAAAAGATGTGAGATACCTTCAAGAAAAAAGAAAATAAAATCAGAGACAAACAGAAAATTAAAATTTCAGGACTTAGAGAAAATTAAAGCATAGAAACAGGACAAGAGAGAGAAGAAACCAGCCATAATTTCCTACTAAGTTGTTAGAGTCGAGCTTCAATTTTGCCTAAAGTTTACCGTTTATCACCAAATGATTTGCCTTGCATGTTTTTGACAAATCTCTAAGTGTGTAAATTGTTGAGCGCACTGAGGGATAACAGTGCAGGACATACTGACAACATCTCCACCAAAATACAGGCGAAGGTGTCCTGTGGCCGCTTCTGGAATATCCTCCAACCACAGTGGAGAGCAGGATGGACCAGAGGGCTTCTCGGTCAGGAAGGCGATTCTAGGGAGGGTCTGAGATAACTCCTTGTCACCTAAACTCTGCCTACAGCTGCTTCCTACACACATGGAAGATGAACTTTGAGGGAAGCAGAGCAGTGCACGGGTTGCATAAACATGAGAAAGAACTTCCCACAAGCTTCAGATTGTTAAGAGCTCAGAAGGTCCATAACTTTCAACTAAAGTTCAAAAACCCTGGCCAGATGCAGGACCATCCACTTCTGTACGGATGCAGCCAAGCAGGTACCTAGTGGGCAAAGCCAGAATGTTCTTTCAGAAACAACAGTTTGAAGGTCACTCTAGAGGTCAGGGACAATACATCGTTAGTCCTCACTCCCTGCACCCAACCAACGAGGTGCCTGGGCACACGTGCCCTCAACACACGTGCTCAGTGAATGAGTTCCAGACCACAGCTGGCGTGGGTAACCTTTTCCAGACTACCAAAACCTGGTCAAACCTGACATCTTCATAAATGACCTTCGTTTAGGAAACAAGCTCTCTGGGAAGCCTGAGAGCATCCCCCAGTCTGTTCCTGACACCACCATCAATATACGACATTCTGGGAACTGAGTTCAATCAGCCACAGACACGGCCATGCCATCAACCACAACTCTACATTCCCTAAATTGTCCTCGAGCTCATCAGAGGAGGTGTTTCAAATATGAATCTACAGAACGGTTCTGATCTTCTAGCCTCGTGACCTTACGAAAAACAAATGAGGTTGGCTTGGCGTGATTTGTTCTGTGGGAAACTATCCTGCTTTTAGCTCTGACTACTTCCTTTCCTGCGAGCGCTCAGCCATCTGTTCCACACTGTGCTGTAGGATGTTGCCAAGGATGTGAAGGAAAAGCAATGAATCGCAGGGTCTACAACAGCACCCTCCCAGGGAAACAGAATGCAAGCCACAAACGTGAACCGCGTACGTTCTTTTAAGTTTTCTTGTGGCTGTAGTAAAAATTTAAAAAACAGGTGAAATTATCTTGATGATATATTTTACCCATAAACTTGATAATATATTTCACCCAATCCGTCCAAAATAGTATCATGTCAACATGCAACGTAAAAATTTATTCATGAGCTATTTTACATTCTTTTTTTCAAGCAAATCTTCAATACCTGGTACTTCACGCTTAGAGGATATAGCAATTCAGGCCAGTCACACAGCCAGCGGCCAGCACACTGGACAGTGCAGGGCTAGGATCTCTTGGCGTTTTCTGAAAATTCAGGGCATTTATTTTAATTCTGGCACCGCCTGTCTTCTCCGCGATCTCTCAGGATACTATCAATAGTGCTACCTTGATCCCATCTGCAAACTCCCCGCGCACCTGAGAGGCCCTTCACCTCAATCTTGAGATGCAAACCACTCTCAGGGTAGCAGAGTGGACTAAGACTGAAGCAGATTCTCACAAGAGGCTGCTGGTTTGGATATGGTTCCCGTCCCTCTATCGAGTGACAAGGCAGAGACATACTTTTACGCCTTTGCCCTTTGCATTCACATTACGTGAGCATCACAAAAGGCGTGATTGTTTCCTCTGTTCTTTTTATTCAGACCACATGAAGTCAAGGAAAAGAATTAGAGAGGAGGCATGACGGAGCCTTTTAGGATGACCGGGACTTCACGAAGCAGAGAGAGAGGAAACACCCGGTGCAGTGGACGGGAGGCGCCCAGGGAAGGGGCTGGAGGGGCCCTGGTGCCAAGTCAGGGAAGCCTGGACGGTGGGTTAACAAGACTTTGTCCTGGGCACCTGGGCGGGGCCTGGAGCAGCTGAGCAACGTGACAGACCGGCGATGCAGCTAATTCCGGAGAAAGTGCGATAGAGGCCGAGGCAGGGGTATCAGCCAGGAAAGAAGAGAGGATGGAGGCCTGGGGGTCGGTCTCAGTTGACCGAGGGTCGGGGAAGGTACACCGGCAACGCAGAGCTGGGCCGGGCAGGAGAGACGTCTCAGAATCAGATGGAGGGGAAAACCCAGAGAGGATGTTCAAGGGGACGAGGGTCCTCATTTCAGGATGGGGTGATGGTGAGCTGCTAAGCATCAGCTGGCAGGAGCACAGGCTGAAGAACATCGACCTGCCTTCTGCCATCAGCCTGGAGGCTTCTCCCACTCACAGGGTGGCGGCGTCGGTTCAGAGGCAGGGGCGGGTGGAGAAGTCACCCCTTCCCAAAGGCAAGCTTTTCATGGCTCCTACGCTGTCGCTTCATTAGACCACAAAGCATTTAACATCTACGAGCGCAGACAAAAGTTGTCTGGCTTGCTCCTAGGTTTGCTATTTTAGGTTTGAGGAATTCACGCTCTTATCGGTAGAAGGAAGTTTCTTACAGGAGCTTTGCTGCTACTTCTCAAAATGCAAGAAAAAAATACTTTCTGACATAATATTCTCTCGGTATAACTTTTTGTTCAAAGAGGAGATAGAGGGGCCAAAAAGTAACAGTAAAAAGAAAAAGGGACAAAGCTTTATTTTTCTCCTAGAATAAAAAGACGAATCTGCGCTTCACTGATGCCGCATTCCCCACGTCAAGTGGGCAACGCTGTGAATCATGTGACCCCACTCACAAGGAACACTGACAATTTCAACAATAGCAACAGGACATTTCAGAGGACGGACGCGGTTGGAAGCACCCTGAGGTCCCGTCAATTCTCCATGACAGGCAGGAACTTGGGGTCAGAACTGAAGAAATGAAGTTCTAAGAGATGGCTGAGATGAGGATGGAGGCGGCCCGTACGCTCGGAGCCCCCCAGAGCTTCAAGAGGAGTGAAGATGCGACGTCCACCCGACCCAGTAGCAGCACGGTCCCTGGCAAACAGCAGGCACTCAAGCATGTATGTGTTGAAATGGAAGTGGTGCCGGTGACTAGTGACACCACTAGTCCCTGCATCAGCTGACCAAAATCTGAACACTGGTTTTGGAAAACAGCTCAGTGAAGCATGGCGTCCATGTCCTAATGGTGAAACGTGGCAGGTGAGAAGATTTTAGCTCTACTTACCTTGGCCTCAGCCAGTTTTATCTAAGGAGATCTGGAGACTAGATAAAACTCTCCTCTGGGGTCTGATAAAGACCTGAAAGTCAGCCTACTGGAACCTGCCAAGGCCACCCACCATTGTCAAGGTCACCAGGCCCTGCACCAAACTGCTGCCTGTGGTTGCTTCTAGTCTCAAACCAACTCATAATACAAACGTGGCCAGATAAGGAACCTCAGGAAAGCCCAGACCATTCTAAACAAGTCAATCTGAAAGTGACCTCTGGGAGAAATTAAATTTTTAGTTATAGGCAACTGATCAGTTACTTACCTCTTAAAGCTCAATGTCACTGAAAAAAATAAGCATGAATGCATCAATTATTTCAACTAGAAGATGGCAGAGCCACCACGCAAATACAAAGAATATAGGTAAAGTGCTGAAAAGAGTAATGGAACGTACTAAACACTGTATAAGGGTCTGACTTGATAATGATATCATTATCATTATCATTGATTACACAGGCTAAGGCAGGGAAAAATCAGAGGTATGAATAATCCTATAAAAAACCAATATTGCACTCAATTCCTTCCTATATTCACTAGGTTATGCAATAATAAATAGTATCTACCATCAAATCTAATAACTACCTTCTGCTGAAACCAGAAAAATGTATGTTTTCAAGTTTCTTCTTTCAATTTTTTTTTTTAATTGGAGTACAGCTGCTTTACAATGGTGTGTTAGTTTCTGCTGTACAACGAAGTGAATCAGCTCTACGTGTACATACGTCCCCTCCCATCTCGGACCTCCTTCCCCCCCAGCCTCCCACCCCCATCCTACCAATCGAGCTCATCACAGAGCACCAAGTTTTGAGACATTTCCCTAACAGGTTGAAATCTTAAGACCAAATAAGAGTGAGGGGAACTCTCTTAACAAAAGGCACCTATCTTTCATTCAAAAAAAAAAAAAAAAAAAAAAAAAAGGGAGGCAGTTCCCCGGTGATCTAGTGGTTAGGATTCCAGGCTTTCACTGCTGTGGCCTGGGTTCAGTCCCTGGTTGGGGAACTGAGATCTCGCAAGCCACGGCCCAAAACAAACAAACTGGAAATCAGACATAATTATACAAAGTAACTGCTTTAAACTTGAACATAAATTGTGTCAGGGATCAACCATAAGGTGGAGACTTAGGCCTCCGTGCTCATGGCTGTGAAGGTCATCGCCATGGGTGTGGGCTACACCAGGACCACACAGAGTAGGGAGAAGAAGGGGTGTCAGTGACACGACCGTGTTTTCCTCGCGCAGGCGACACTCATGCGGAGAAATACACACAGTGCCTCCACCCCTGATGAACTCACTGTCTCACTAAAGGAACCAGGAACCAAGAACACATCATAAAATACAACGATCAAACTGAATGAGTGCAGGAAGTGCTGGCCGGCAAGGCACAGGTGCAACCTTGCAGGTCCTTCTGGGAGAGCCTTCACGGAGGCGGGTCCCTGACCTTAGCACTCCGGGGGGCAGTTCATTTAAACAGGCTTGGGAAACAGCAGTTCCACAAAACGTTTTCACAACAGCTCATCTAGTTCCTGAAATGCTTTGATTATACTGCCCACATGTCGGGGTCAATTTTACGCATCAACTGGACTGGGATTCGAGGTGCCCAGGTATTTGGTTAAACGTGGCTCTGGGTGTGTCTGTAAGGACGTTTCTGGATGCGATTAACATTCAAATTGGTGCGCTGAGTAAAGCAGGTGGTCCTCCCCGGGGTGGGCGGCCTCGTCTCATCTGTGGAGGACCTGAACCCAACAAGAGGTGGGAGAGGGAGAGGGAGATCTCGCTGCCCGGCGGAGCTGAGACCCGGGTCTCCACCCGCCCTCACACCAGAGCTGAGCCCTCCTCTCTCTGGGCTCTCCCGCCTGCAGACAACAGATCCTGGGACTTCTCCAGCCTCCAAAACCGCACGAGCCAATCAACTCCTTATAATAAACTTCCTGAGATCAAGACCGAGATCCTGTTCGTTCTGTTTCTCTGGAGAACCCTAACACCAGGTATGTGTGAATAATAAATACTATCTGGTAAAATGAAAAATCCAAATTAAAATGAAGATCCTTAGGTATTTCCGACACAAAACGTATAAGGATGTTTGATAACATCTTGGCGCGCTGAATTAAAAGGCTTTGGGATGCAGTCTCTTTATCATTAACTGAACTCACCTAAACACTTTTGGGGAAAGAGCCAAAGAAAGGACAGAGCTTTTCAACAGCTGAATGCTTCATGCTGAAATTACTCCGGAAAAAGCATGTGGAAATAGCAATGGGGGATTAAGAACCAAAGCGGTTCGGTCCTGTGCCAGTGGATTCTGAAAGGGAAAATACCTGTGGGAGAAACCCGATAAGCACATCAGGCCACGTGAGCTGGAACCCTTCAATGCTGGAGCGAGGGCAGGGAGGCTTCTAACTGGGGAGTCGTGGCCTGTGGGAAGCTCACACTGAACACGGGGCTTAGAGCTGGAGACGTGAAGTTCTCATATACACACACACACACACACACCCCAACTATGTGACATGTGTGGGACTTCCATCACTTATATGGAAAGTTCTCTTAAAACCAAATTCCAGACTCTACAGATAAACCACAAATCTCCTCTAGCACGACCTAACAGAATATTCCAACTTCCCACAGAATATAGATTTATATGACTCTATAATACTCTCCCCCTATAAGAACTGTAAATATAAATTCACTAACAAGGATTAGAAAAAAAAAATCTCCGTTAAATTAAATAACTAAGTTACTAGACGGCCAGTCTATCCCCTTAAAAGATGGTGGCCACTTTGACCAAAAACTGTAAGAAGGTTTGTAGTTACACACCCGAGTCCTGTTGTAAGTTAAAACAAAGCTTACAGAAGCTGTGAAGAGCACCCGGGACTTGTCAAATTCCAAACCAACACAATGATTTCTCTTCTTCCTTCATGGTCACGGAACAAGAACAAAATTTACTGGGAAGAAAAACATCTGATTCTTAAAAATCACAACATTCCAATCAGTGATCATTTGAATGAGCAACGACCAGGGATAGAATAAAAGGATTTGAGGACTTCCCTGGTGGCGCAGTGGTTAAGAATCCGCCTGCCAAGCCAGGGGACACGGGTTCGAGCCCTGGTCCGGGAAGAGCCCACATGCCACGGAGCATCTAAGCCCGTGTGCCACAACTACTGAGCCTGCGCTCTAGAGTCCGTGAGCCACAACTACTGAGCCTACGTGCCACAACTACTGAAGCCCGCGTGCCTAGAGCCCGTGCTCCACAAGAGAAGCCACCGCAATGAGAAGCCCGCGCACTGCAACAAAGAGTAGCCCCCTCTCGCCGCAACTAGAGAAAGCCCGCGCACAGCAACGAAGGCCCAACACAGCCAAAAATAAATAAATGACATAAAGAAAAAAAAAAAAAGGATTTGAAAAATCCCCAACTCAAGTTAAGTGTACAGGGAAACTCCCAATTCACCTTGTTCTAACTATGTAGTCAAAACACAGAAGTGTTGTCAGGATTCACTGGTACTTCCCGACACCACTGAGTTTCCCGTTTCCACCTGTCCGTTTCTGACCCCCTAGTAGAAACGGTGGCCCCCTGGTAGCCAGGGATCAGAAGATGATAGTTTGCACGTGTGCAAATAAACAGGCTCACACCTCTAGGATGGTGGAGTGTCTGCACAAGGATTTGAAAATACGTCTTTACATTTCATTCACTAAACTTCACCCAAAGACTACAGTCAACAAGCAAGTACTGGGAAAGATTAAAGCCTGGAGAAGAACATATAAATATTCTTATTTCTAAAATGGGTATGATTTCCTTTTGAAAAATACAAAAATATAGAATCAAAATCAGTGCACCAACAAATGTCATTATAATGGGACGCACTATCATTAGTGACAAGATATGACTTGGAAAGGGGGGGATAACGCACGGTCCAGAGTGCTGACTCGGCAGGTCCACCAGGTTGCCAGCTCTGGCCCTGATTCCAGTGCCCGCTTCCGGGGGCAGGGGGCAGGCAGAGCGGTGTGACAAGCATGGTCCCTTTCACAGCGGGTGCACTTCCCCACCATGTTTCCTCTTGTGGTTTATAGAAAGAGGTGGGTGCCTCTAAGCCGGCATCTCAGGTATTAGGCAAGCCCCCGCTGACATTTATGGAAGATGAAGCAGGTGACAGACACCCTCTGAAGTGCCGGGGTAAAGCCATAGGCATGTCCCACTACCCCGAGAAACCCACGTTTCCAGATACCAACTCTCCCTCTCCTCTGACCCCCGGCCCCAAAATGCTCTCTCAAGGCCGGCTTGGAGCCTGCCCACTGGACCCCGGGTTTATACACCTGGGCTGGAAGGCCCATCATCTCAGCACAAAAAACAGGGTCAGAGAAGAACCCTGCCTGAGAACAGGCCTTTCTGCTGTGCCTTTGGCTCCCGTGGGAAGGACCCCATAGTCAGCAGTGTCACCTGCACAGTCGGTTGGTAACTAAGTCCCGTCCCAGGCCCTGCGGATACAGCAGTCAACACAACAGCGACCCTCTCAACCAGGAGAAACGTACTAATAACAACGTGTAAACAAAGAACACAATTTCCCTTAGGAATGAGGGCTGTGAATAAAATAACATAGGACTGGGGGACACAGAGTGGCTGGAGGAGGGGCAACCTTCGCTTCAGCAGTCAGGGTGAGTCTCTGAAAAAGTGCCTTTCACCCTGTTACCCGTGTGATAAGAATATACAAGACGGATGGAGGGACGGATGACATTCACGAGACAGTAACACCCAACAGCAACCAACCTCCACGGAGTGCCCGGCACTTTGCAAGCAACATCCTCCTAAAACCTCACAAGGATCCCATGAAGGAGTTCCTGCAGTTTTCCTCATTTTACAGACCGGGATACTGAGGTTCCAGAAGCCTGGATAACCTGTTCAACCTACAGAGCCGATCTTTGCGCCCAGACAGGCTCAACTAGAAATGCGCCCCCTCCCAGCCCCTTGGGCACCGACTTACCTGTTTGCTGGGACAACTAAGTGTTTCGCTTGGAATCTCCGCAGCGGTGCTCAAGCCCTCACCCTGCCCCGCCCCCAATGGAGTAACAGAGACAAACAAAGCTCAGAACTCCCAAGGCATCTGCCACCCATTCTGAATGTGCTCCCGGTGTCTGTGACTCCCCTGGAACCTGACAAATCCGGGCTGTCCCAGTCTCCTTAATCTCTGACACCATCAGCCTGCAGCGCACCTAGAAGCAACTGGCATCTGCAAATACCGTCTCATGTGGTTTGTAAGAATCAGTAAGACCACTTGCACAGGATGCAGGTTTCCACTGCAGCTTCCAATCCAGAGGTGGCCTACAAGGAAGGCCCTGCTGACCTGGTGCTTCTGCCACTGTCTCCTGTTCCTCACAAAGGCCACAGGGCCTTTGCACAGGCTGTCTGTCCTCTCTGCCCAGAGGCCTTCCAGAGGTTGCCTCTTTTTGTCACATATGTCTCAGCTCTAACATCCTCCATGAGGCCCTCCCAGACCACCCAGCCCAGATGAGAATGCCACCCTCACTCTTGACTGCAATTATTACTGCTTCAAGTTAGCTTTTCATTTGCCCCACTTGACACTACTACGATGCCTTAGAGAGGCAGGGACCTTGTCTTTCCTGGGCACTGCTTATCCCCAGCACCTGGCACACAATCAATCTATAAATATCTGTTTAACATAACAATCATCGGGACTTCCCTGGTGGCGCAGGGGTTAAGAGTCCGCCTGCCAATGCAGGGGACACGGGTTCGAGCCCTGGTCTGGGAAGATCCCACATGCCGCGGAGCAACTAAACCCGTGCGCCACAACTACTGAGCCTGCGCTCTAGAGCCCATGAGCCACAACTACTGAGGCCCACGGGCCTAGAGCCTGTGCTCTGCAACGGGAGAGGCCACCGCAATGAGAAGCCCGCGCACCGCAAAGAACAGCGGCCCCCGCTCGCCGCAGCTAGAGAAAGCCCACACGCAGCAGCGAAGACCCAACGCAGCCAAAAAATAATAAGGAAAAAATATATAACAATCATAATAGAAGAAATTACTAAATTACATTATTTCACATAATTACTTCCTTTTCATCACAGTCCAGTCAATGGGACAAAACACTTGCTGTCAATAATGACCCTTTTGAAGGATATCAGTGATTTTCTTCCTGAAAAAGACATAAAGATGCAACTAACTTCTAAAGGGGCCCTGAGGGGTAAAATGCTTTGCATTACAATGTAACTACTCCAAAATTTCCCATATGCTTCCAAACTGTATTTTGAAAAGCTTTATCCGGAACTGGACAATTTCAAAACCCACTGATCTTGCTCTGATGTATAAAATACAGCAAGAATTCTTACAATTCTTCTAGAAACCTGTCTGCCAAATGACGTATTGTTTCCTTGGGCTGAGTATTCACCTTTGAACTTCTCCCTAAAGTGTTTACAATTTTAAAAATCCCATCTTTAGTGCCAGTTCCACTTTAGAATTGTTTAATCATACTAGAAAAAGGAAGTAATTTGTTTCACCTACTAACATTTCCTTTAAAAACTTTAAAAAAATTTTTTTTAAAAACAAGACTGATGGCTTCAAATGCTGTGTTCTTATGTGATTCTCCTTGTGAGACTCAAACCACAAAAAGTTAAAAATGTGAAAATCACATGCAGGCCCTTCTCACAAGTAGGAGGGAACCAAACATGTCAGAATAGGAGTGAATATGCATGACTTAAGTTCATTAATGTTGTATTACAAAAGATCATCCAGAAACAAACCCCGGTTTAAAAACAGGATGAAAATGTATTCTGCAATACATTTCCTTGCCAGTAACTAATTACCTGCAATTAATTATTTGGACCATGACACCCATGAACAATGAAAAACTAAATTTCTTAACTACTATTCTCCAAAATCTTCCATGCAAATCACCCCGTAACTTATCCTGACAAAGTTCAGAATCAATGCTACATTCAGCTTCTTCGATGAACGTTTTTGGGCATAATTGGTGTTCTCCTCTGAACAATTCTCAAGCATTACTTTTGTGTGTTTCTATAATGCTTTCAACACCAAACAAGATCACCATTACAACATGAAATCAGCTTTGCTTCTTCTGAGCTCCCTGACTCAGCGGAGTCACCTGCCTCACCTGCAGCAAGGAGATAAGAGCAAGGACCCCGCGCTGGAGGAGTTAAGGGAACGCACCGTCATCTGTCTGGGACTGGACCGGTCCCCGCGCCGGCCGCAGAGATAACTCCCATCACCATCCACAAAACCCTTGTTCCGAGCACCTCCTCTCCTTGGTGCTGTACTAAGTAAAATGAATATATGTTTTCGTGGATGAGTCATGGCTTTGCAGAGCTCCAGAGCCTTCAGCCTGAATTGCAATTCTCACTGCATCATACTAGGAGGCAGAATGGTGGTAAAAACCAGAATAAATGAGAATTCACCCTAGGAAGTTGTTGTCTTAAATAAAGTCAAGAAGCAAGTAGGTTTCTTATCATTTGTTTCTCTCTCCTAGAAATTAAATACTGAAAAAAAAAAAAAAAAAAAAGAGTCCAGGATTGTTGGAGATCCCCAAGGCTCAGAACAGTCAATCTTACTCTATTATGGGAAAATAAGAGTAAAGGGTACAGTCGACTAAATAATATTTTGACAATGTTTGTCTTAACACCTGGAATACCCCGGTTTTCAGAGAGAAAAATCTGGCCAATATTCTTTAAAAGTTGAAAAGACAAAGGACAAACGTTTTAAAAGTTTATTCCTAAGAAGATTGTTAGGAAGTGTCAGTGCGGACAGAGTAGATTTTGGGGAGAGGGCAAGCAATGAAATTGCTAAAGGAATCCCTGAAGTTTTCCTGGAGCACACGTCTGTCCACCAGCATTATCCACAGCACCATCTACTGCCCAACTGTCCGCACAGCAGCCCTGGCTCTGCAGGGCCCCCAAGAATTAACGCTAAGCCTCGGCTAAGCTAACTGTTTAGGAATGAAAAAGATGTCACTTCAAAGTTAAAAGCAGGGGCGACCTCAGAATGAAGGTAAACTGACAGTCTTTTCAAACATCTAGACAATAAACATAATCTTTTGGTTACTAACATACAACAATTAAGTGGTTTTAATTTTTCTTGGCTACTTACACTATAAACTCTGCTCTGCAGATTTTATAGCACGGGTAAGATTTATATGTTCTGGTTGATGCATGTGTATACAACACATATATTTATCTTTTATTACCTTTTGACATGGTAGTATGATTTTCAACCTATAGAACAAGGGGATTCAGGGAGCGGTTCAGAGCCCAGGTTTCTCCTAACGTTTAGGCTTTTCCTTAGACAGGTAGGCCCTTCAGGATAATGAAGTCTCGCGAAACGTACCGGCATACGACCCGATGCAGGACTGTGCTCTCGTCCTCACAAATCTGCTATACTTCATACATAAGGATACACAGAACAGCTCATCCGTCATAAGCAAAACAACAATCCAACCTCAATTCTGATCTAAAATTAAACTGCAGACTTAAAATAGACCAGGATTTAAAAGATCTGGGACTTAAAAAACCAAAACAACCATTTTCCAAAGAGAAAAAAGCGCATGAACCGGTAATACAAATTAAAACTAAAACCAGCTGGCACCTAGCACCGTATTCCGGAGGGAGGTCACTATTCTAAGCTCTTTACAGATTATCAAGTTGTCAAAATACCATCTATAGTAATACCATAAATTAAGTACCATAGGGTATAAGTCAATGGAATGTTAACCCGAGGAAGAAGTCTGGCTTACCATTAACTCACCCTTATGTTAAAAAAACTATGCTTAAGAAATAGCTCATTGGAACGACCAGGGGTGGTGATGTCACATCACAAAACAAGTAAAGTTAATACAGGTATTTTCCATGGAATGACTCTAAGTGTAAATTGGGGGGAAAAGGCTAAACAAATATCTTCACCGCCAACAGGGGAAATGAAAATGGAAGTCATTTACAGTCATTTACTATTTATACTGCAAAAATGCTTAGTCTACTATCATATTCCCCTTCTCAGAATCACACCCGTGTGCAGTCCTCACCACACCAGCCATGCAGTGTTGTCACAGATGTGAGCCAGATTTTGCACAGGACGTGGCCGGGAGGAAAAGCGCAAAGTTAGCTTGCATCTCCTGCGGGAAATAAAGCCTGCTTATTTTTGTGGCTCAATACATCTGAATACCAACTCGAAAGGGTTAAAAAGCCGGGCACCTGGTGTTTGCTTTCCACTCTCCAGAGTGATTTAAGCTTACAGCGAAGTTCTCTCCGCTTCCCTGCCCGGCCTGCACCCTGCACGGAGGGAGAGCTGTCACCACCGTCTACACCCTGCCGCACGGGTTCTCACCACCAGCGGGGCCCCCGGGCTGGGCAGCGGGCTCGGCGGCTCCCCACAACCTGCAAGCGCTGGGCGGCCGAGTTCCGAGCTCCGCGGCGTGACGGGGCACCAGGGCGCCAGGGGTCACTTAATTCCATTTCAAATCTGTACGCTTTCAAATAAAGTCGAGACAACGGAGACCACGGATGGAGCTGGAGGGGGCCACCAAAAACAAACTTTCGGAGCCTCCGAATCTGCATTTCTTGCAGGAATTCCCAGCCCGCGACGGGGAGAGCCCGATGCTCCCAAAGCACCCAGCCCCCGAGACGAGAGGCCCTGCGAGGAGCCCTGGCCGAGGGGGTCCCCGTCCCTCGCCGCCCCCCGCCCCGCAAACCCCGCCTGCCCGGCCCCCGCCCCGGCCTCCGCCCGGCCTCCCGCCGACCCTGGGCGCGCGGCGAGCTCGCGGCCCGGAACGCCGGCCGGCGTCGGTCCGGGCCATGCGGCCCCCGGGCCCGGCTGGACCGAGCCCCAGGCCGGGCCGGAGCGGCAGAGACGGACCCGGCGGCTCCGCGGCCGCGCGCGGCTTCCGCATTGTCCGCGATCGGGGCGCGGCGCGGCCCCCCGACCCGGCCCCCGGCCCAGCCTTACCTCGGCCGCGCTCCCCGGCCGCGGGCGGTGCGGCCCGAGCCGGGCTCCGGGCTCCGGGGGCTGCGGGGACAAGGAGTCGGGGCCCGCGAGGGACGGGGGCCGGGCCGCCGGGGCCGCGGGAGGGCGGAGCGGCGACGGGGGCG
>NC_041228.1:75507543-75545007 GCF_002837175.3 Physeter macrocephalus
CCCGGGGGGGGCGGGGACAGGGAGTCGGGCCCCGCGGGGGACGGGGGCCGGGCCGCCGGGGTCGCGGGAGGGCGGAGCGCGGACGGGGCCGGCCGAGGGGGCCTGGGGCGCGGGGCGGCGGAGGGCCCGGCTGGCGGCGGCGGCGGCGGCCGCGGAGGCTCGGTCTGCGCCGAGTGGGAGGGCTCGGGCAGCCTTCGCCAGGGCGCGAGGGAGGGAACTTGGAGCGAGCCGCCGCGGCCCCGAGCGCGTGGCTCCGCCGAGTGTGCACGCCCCCGAGCGCCCCGCCCCGGCCCCGCCCCCTCCCGCACTCCCGCCCCTAAACCCCCGCCCCGCCTCCAAACCCCCCGCGCTCGACCCGCTCCCTCCCCGGAGGAGAACCGCCGGACCTCCACCGCCGGGAGACCCCAGCCTCGGAGCCTGTTTGGTGAGCCTGATAACCCGCCAGTCAGCCCGTCCAGATCCCGGTGCCTGACAACATTCTCTGTTGACTAACTTTCATATGCTCAGACGGACCGCCTTAGTATTTGTAGACTAAACTTCTGAAGGCACTTTCAAGACTCCAAAAAAGATTTGAAGAGGACAGTAGAGAATATAGAAAAAAAATCTCTGAGCACAAGGTACTGGCCCTAGAGAATGGGCCAGCTGATGTTTCAAAATCAAGTAAGCGTTTTTGGGGTGCATCCTTATTCATCTCATGGTTTGGTAATGCTTTTTCTTTAGATTTGCTTAATAACTTGATTGGGGTTTTGAGGGTTTTACTGTTTTAGGAAGATTAGACCCATTCCAGTTGAGTTTGCTACTGGGAATTCTAAAAGGCAAAATCTATATTTATCAAAACGGTTGATTTTGAATGCGACACGAATTCACAACATGATTACTTCTCTAAAATATGTTAGGGCTTCCCTGGTGGCGCAGCGGTTGCGCGTCCGCCTGCCGATGCAGGGGAACCGGGTTCGCGCCCCGGTCTGGGAGGATCCCACATGCCGCGGAGCGGCTGGGCCCGTGAGCCATGGCCGCTGAGCCTGCGTGTCCGGAGCCTGTGCTCCGCAACGGGAGAGGCCACAGCAGAGGGAGGCCCGCATACCACCAAAAAAATAAAAAATAAAAAATAAATAAATAAAAAAGGCAAAATCTATATTTATCAAAACGGTTGATTTTGAATGCGACACGAATTCACAACATGATTACTTCTCTAAAATATGTTAGCAAAAATGCATTTTGTATCTTTAGTACATTTGAAATACAGTTGCATTCATCCCATTTTCTCAGAAAGATCATCTGTATTTGAATTGTACGACTCTTATTTCACTCTAGTTCAGAAATTATCAAATAAATAAAACTCAGGCTCCCATAATAAATTTTTGGCCATTTACAAGAGAACCATTTTAAGAAAGTGACATGATACTGGGTTTTCAATGGAACTTTCCTTTGGCATACTAATGCATTCCATGTGATCACAGATTATGTTGTGGTCTCCATTAACTCCAAAAGTCCTGTAACAGTAGAATGAAGTTATTTTTCATCATTCCCATAGCAAGTGAGCCAACTTCTCTCACTCCAAAGTAGTCTATTAAAAAATAATAATAATAACTTCTTTGCCCCAGCAAGTTCCCTCTGGGAATTGCTCCGTGCTTTTGTGTGTGACGCCCTCCCCCCTGCCATTTCAGGAGCTCATGAACAAGGTCTGCCAACCAGAGTGCCATCTCATAGCCCCCCTCCAAGGGGAGAGGGCTGGCACATGTTCAAAGGCGGGGGTGTGGGGGGATCCTTTTTCTGAACTGATATGGCAGCTTCAGAGACCATGCCATGAAGCCTACAGCAGCTGGAGGTAGCCTATTAGAGAAGAAAACCAAACCAGAAGAAAGCCACCTGCGCCAAGGAAACAGGCAGAGTCCTGATGACATTAACAAGCCCCTCCAGGCAGCCATCTCTGAAACCAGTCAAGACTCCTGGACGTCTGAGGAAATGCACCAATGAATTGTCTTTTTAGCTTATTCTATTTTGAGCTAGGTTGCTTTTCGAAATACTCACTTAAAAAGCTGTGGAAGTTCCTATATGACCCATGCTCTGAAAATCGGGAAGGTAACCAATGAGTTGTAGCTGCCTTGTCACGTAAATTGCTTCTTCATAATAAAGTAGATACCAAGAAGTCCACTTACCAGGAAGCCCTACCTTGGGGCAGGACTAGGGGTCTCATTTAGGGATTAGTGTTGCCCAGGGTAGATTTCATATTTTCCCATTGCCTTTCCCAAAACCAAAAATGAATAAAAGATGTGGTTAGAAAATGAGAGAGAAGGGAAAAACACATCGAAACTAGAAAATCCCAGTAAATGTTTTTGTCTTATCAATTATTCCAATAAAAGTTGCTTTCGTAATCCCCAATATTTGCTGATATAAGACCTTTCTTCTTTTCTGGACTCACAATTGTAGGGTCAGCTACAGACTTTTGGGGACTGGTGAGATTGGTTTGTTGTGCTGGGATTTTACTGTTGAGGAGAAGTAGGCCATTGGCTTATGCTTGGAATTCTTTTGTCTCACAGAGACTTTTGTCTCTAAAAGTATGTAAAAATATTTGACTAGGTACCTAACGAGCATTCACACACTCACCAGTGTGTTGCTTAACCATTACTCACAGGTCACCGTGAACACTAGGGGTGTTCATGGCGAGGGAGTGGGCTGGATGCACCCAAAGGCATTGCTTTGAGCCTTTGACTCCACGAGTTTTTTCTTATGGGAACTCTGATCTCAATTCAGAGTTTGCATCAGCCTTTCTTCACATGGATATGTACCCAGTTGTGTGGACAACTAGTGAAATGTCATGTATAAAAGCCCATAAGCCAAATAATAATATATCATAAACAGATCTGAGTCCCAGAAAAGAACAGCACACGGAGGTGAACCATCTCCAGAAACGTGACAGGGCAGCCTAGGAGGAAAAGTAAAGAAAAAGTACTTCTGGAATCCTAGCCCAGCTCTGAATGACACATCCAAATGACTGGCTATGACTCTCCAGTGAAAATGTCTATCAAATATCCAGAGTCTGCCCACAACCCTGTGCCAGATCCAAGTAATGTGTGTGCCATTTCCTTACCTAAGAGTGATAAGAGCAATCTCCCAGTTCACCTGGGCTCCAACCGCCTCATCTGTCTGTCCAGAACCCACCCCGGGAACAGGGCATAGACCGCTGGCTTTCAAACCCTGAAACAGAATCACCTGAGTGCTCCTGAATCCCAGGTCTCCAGGTTGGGGGGAGGAGGGACAGACGTGTATTTTTTTTTTTTAATTCCCCTAAGAGATGGTGATGATCAGCCAGGGTGAAAGTAAATAAGGTCTGTGAATACCTGCTCTTAATTCCACAGGAAGAGACTTGAGAAACCGTCTGAACAGACTCCACTGATTTAGGATTGTATGTAAAATTAAAGTTGTTGATTGAACAAGCTCAATTCATCTTTTCGCCTGAACAGCCTTTAGTTCCTCCAAGGTTATAGAAAAAACAGAGAGGAATGCTTCTTAGGAGGCGGAGGATTTGCTAAAAGCAATCACGCTGAAAAAGGACAGCTCACAGCAAGGAGGAGATAAGAGAATCTCTAAGCAGAAAAGCATGGCCAGTTGCTTCGGGAAGAGGTGACTCCGCCAGAGACGGTCGCCCGGGGTATCTCTTATTGCATATTTCACGGTTTATTACGTGTTCATGCTAATGACCAGAGGAGTCAAAACAGTTGAGTTATGTTCATGAATACAGACTCACATCATTTAATACCAGTAATAGCTCTCATTTATTGAATACTTGGTCTGTGCTAGGCTGTATACCTACCTGCCTCATTTTCAGCCATCGCAGTGGCCCTAAACATAAATATTTTGACCCCATTTTATAAAGAAGAAATTCAGGCCCAGGGAAGGTGAGTGACACATCCAAGGTCATAGTTAGTAATTAGGGGATTTAAAGGCTGGTCCACACGGTGCCAAAGCCTGTGTATCTTTTACTCTAGACCAAACTTGCCTATGACTCATATGAATCCTCTACCCAATAAGACAGTCCCTGACCATGTGAGCTATTTAAATTTAAATAACTTAAAATTAGATTGGATGAAGACTTCAGTTTCTCAGGCACACTAGCCCCTTTCCAAGTGCCGCTAGCCACATGTTGGAGGCGCAGATAAAAAATATTATCCCAGAAAACCCTGTTAGACAACACTGACACTTCACATGTTTGTCTGTTTCATCAATGAAGGCAGTGTTCTCTGTGATTGGATTTTTCAAGTAAATTATTCCAACTTTATGTTAACTGTTTGCATGGAATTTTTTCTAAAATATGTCATACATTTATGTGCCTGTGTCTGTTTGGGCTGCTGTAACACAAATACCATAGACTGGGTTACTTATGAACCACAGAAATTTATTTTCTCACAGTTTTGGAGGCCAGGAAGTCCAAGATCAAGGCACCAGCAGATCTGGTGTCTGTTGAGAGCCCAGCTTCTCCTTGTGCCCTCAAATGCCCTCAGGGAGCTCTCTGGGGTCTCCTTTATGAGGGCTCTAATCCCATTCCTGAGAGTCCCACCCTCATGACCTAATCACCTCCCAAGGCCTCAGCTACGAATATCATCACTTTGGGGGGGACAGGATTTCAATGAATGAATTTGGGGGTGCACAAACACTGCAGCTTGCCTTAATCAGCAGAGCACACTGAACGAAATGTCTCTTTGAAGCGTTCAGGGCAAGGCACCCACCTCAGTGGACCCCAATGGCCAACCCCAAGCCCATGCTTCTCTGTCCACTGGCCCCTCTGTTTTCCACCTTTACTCCTTGTTTTTCTCAGACTGTCTATTTGCTTTTGGCCAAGTTCTGGTGCTCGCTGATGTTCCGCCCTCAGCCTGCTTCTACTTTTATCCATGCACGCTTCCTATGGGTTTTTTTTCCCAATTCCGTATCTCCAACTACCACCAGTTTGCCAGTGACTGCGGAATTTTCATCTCTAACCCCCACCCCAGTTTCTGATCTTCAGAACAGTTTCTTTTTCTAGCCCTTTACCGGACTGGTGCTACTCAGAGTGCTGTCTCTGGACCACAGCAGAGGTCTGTGAATTGTTGATACTGCTCTAGGACAAGATGGGTTTAGAAGGTGGAAACCTGTGTTTAGACACTTTTCTAACAATCTGACACTGCTGGGACATGATTTGTCGTATTCTATAGTATATATGTAAATAACAGACCGCCATGGATTGGAAATTTAAAACAAACAGACAAACAAACACTGTACTTGACTCCACATGGTTGTCTCCTGGGCCCCTACTGCTCTCTACCTACACTTGTCAATACTGATGTTATTATTATCCCCCAAGCATGAGTCAGGATCCAGGCAGGAAACAGGGAAGTGAATACAGGGAACCACTTACAAAAATGCTGGAGAAGCTGAAAAGACAAACAAGAGAAGGTGAGACAACCTAGATTTTAGCAGAAGCAGGAAACTCTTCATAAAGAGAGCAGACAAAGGAGAAGGTGGTGTCATTGGGCCCTGGGATTTGGAGCTGATGAACTGATCAGTTACCAGGAATAACATAGATTGCCCCCAGGAGCTGAGACCGTGCAGGGCATGCAGATGCTCTCTGTTTAACTGAACTGAATTGAATTTCCTATTCTGTTATTGACACTGAACACATATAAAAATTTCCCGGGGAACTCTTGATTGCTAACTATTGCATATAACAAGTTAGTGATGCAGGAGTTTTGAAGCTGTTCAGGTCCTTTCCAGCTCTAAAACTGATCTAGGCTTCAGCACTGAGATGCTGTGTCTGCTTCTATGAAATAAATACATGAACTCTTATTTTCATTTGGCTCGGAACTTTCACTTATTTCAAGATTTTCAACTACTTCAAAAGGATTAAATTGTCAGAATTTGCTTGCATAGTACCTGGAATATTAGGTTTATTATGGGCCCTCTGTATTCGCATAGACAGGGTGAAATGATGTACTAAGGATAGTTAAACTATGTGTGACAAGGTGAACTTAGAATGTTCGCCTACTTCATAGAAATATCATCCATCTAGTTTGTGCAGAGCTCACCAATTCTCATTTTCCCCGGAATCAAAAATCAGAGGTGACACAAATAGCTGGAATCTCTAGTTTCATTCCAACCTCTTCCTAATCAAATAATAAACCAGTTCATTAGTAGCCAGAAAAAATGAACTAATTTGGATTTTTCTCCTCTTTCTACCATCATATCGTAGAGCAGCTAACGAGCAAAATAGATAATAAGCAGGAGAGAACAAGGAAAAAAGGACAAGTAAGGGACTATGAGGTCTCTGAGCCACAGATGGTAACAATGATTAATCACCAGTTTCTTCTCTTTAAAACACGTGTGAGTAGGTACACAGACTTCTGAGTCTTAGGGTTCAATGTGTATCTTTTTCCTGAACTCTTTTTAAAATGGATGTTCTGGTCTCTCAATGTTTGATAAAGATATATTCAGAGTTTCATGTAGGCATTCTATTGTTCATTTGCCTGGTATTAATCATAAGGATGAGCAATGCTGTAACTGACATTTGTAGAAATCACCTGCAAATTATCGGGAAATTTTAACAAACTATCAGAATGCTTTGGGGAGGTATGTGCATTTTCGCTAATCCACCCACTCATTCTTCCCTCACTTATCTGCCACCGAATCTCTCATTGTCAGTGTTTTCACTTGTGCATCTAATCATTCACATCTTACCTGGCCTTAGTACAATAGCTTCCCTGTTCATTGTGTAATCACACAACCAGTCAGATGGATTCTTTGTTACCTCTTCTATGACTATTCTTCCTTTCCCGAAATTGGTAAAAATCGATCTTTTGAGCAGCCACTCAATGATTCCAACTTGTTTTATTTACTCACAAATTCCACATACCCTTAATTTTCTGCTAGTTTCACCACCAGCAGCCAAGACTTCTAAGTAGATATCCTTTTGGAATATCAACATTTGCAAATTGCCAGCCAGTTTGTCACAGGAGAGGGATAAGGTAGAGGAATAGAGGAAGGGCGGTTGGGAGAAAACAAAATGGGCTGACGGTGGGGGTGTCTCTACTCTCCAGCTCACCATTCCACCCAATCGGAAAAGCTCTGTCCAAACTCAGCTGGAGAACTAAATCAGAGTCTGTTTTGAAATCTTTTGGGAAAACAAATCAGCGTAGGTGGCTGTTTTGGTGCTTCTGATGGAAGTATCGAAACACACAAAATCAGCATCGGCTACAAAAATGTCCATGTGTGATTATGGCATTTTGTCAATTTGCACTTGTCTTCCTCTGACAGCCTGTACTTCCTATTATTTGTTAGCTGAGAGTTTTATGCAAAGTGGTAGGTAGAAAATTTAAATACCGGCACAATTTTCTCATAATCATAAAGAAGAATAATTCCTTATGAATTTTGGATTGGCTGGGTTTGCAAACTCTTAGAGAACATCTTACTCATGCTGTTCTTAGAAGGTCTTTCTAAGTTACATTGGATTCGATTGCATAGTGGAACTCAGATCTCACTACACACTAATAAGTTGTCCGGCTCAACTGATGGTATTCGAGTGTCTCCTCCTTAACTTCTCCAGACTGTGAGCTACATGAAAACAGGG
Organism: Physeter macrocephalus; assembly: GCF_002837175.3. Taxonomy (NCBI): domain Eukaryota; kingdom Metazoa; phylum Chordata; class Mammalia; order Artiodactyla; family Physeteridae; genus Physeter; species Physeter macrocephalus. The sequence continues at coordinate 75,515,141 of NC_041228.1, forward strand.
GATGGAGCTGACCCCCACTGGTGCAGTTTCCCACACTACTTAGCAAAAGCAGAGACAACTGACAGAATTTCATCAGACACTCACTGAGGTAAATAGATGCTCCAATAGTGGCATAATTATGATGTCACTTTATAGTCAACAACTTCCAGTCCCCAGGAACTAAAGTCTGGACACTGTAGCGTTTCTTGCACAGTCCTGAGCACAGGAAATGTTGTCATCCTGGAGAAGGGCCAAATCTGAGTGCAGCTACCGAGAGCCAGAAGGGCACCTTTCCCAGCTGGCGACACCCATCAGAATCCAGGAGAGAATGAGAATAGGGCATTCCAGGAAGATCTAACTCTTCCTTGGATCTGAAAAGATCCATAAAATCACACATTTAAGAATATGAATTGCAAAATATTCTTGTTAATCTCCTATGAATAAGGTGTTATTTTTCTCTAAAAGTAAATATTATATTTGAGAAAATAGAATTGTGACGCGAGTTCTCGTACCAAACAAGATACGAGACTCACCCGGGCAGGGTTATGGGGGTGATGGAGGGTCTGCAGGAGAACGGGCTCGTCAGAATGTTGGCATCCTGCAGGCAGGGATATCCTCTGGGCATGCCTGCCTGTCACCTGACTCTGCTTTCTCCCTCTAGGAGCATATGGCTGTGCTAATATTTTCTGTCCTTTCCCCTCAATTTTATTGAGGTATAATTGACATATTGTAAAAATTTCAGGTGTACAGCATAATGATATGGTACATGTATATATTGTGAAGTGATCACCACACTAGGTTTAGCCAACACGTTTAGTCCAGACTTTACAGCATCCATCTCTATACCCTCTGGTTTCTGCAGGGCTGCCACACAAAACCACACAGCTTCCATTGCCCAACTCCACAGGCCACACTCCAGACAGTGCCGTGCGAAGGAAGTGCACACACAAACTCTGGTGCTAGCAAATGTTATTTTGTAAATTTTTCTGTCTTTCCCCCCCACAGACTCTGATTTCCACTCTGGCACAACAGACCCAATGCTGTAACTATAAATGTACTATAAATCATTTTGCAAAGTGTTCTGTGACTTACAGTGACATTAGGCGATAACTGTATTATTCATAAGCTTCCAATGTTCTATGTGTACACTAGCATCTATCTGCCTGTCTCTATATATGTACACATACTAATAATGTCACTAAGAAAGTCTTTGCTGTTTTAATGAGAGAATCTTTTAAACAAGGACAAAACTACTTAAATGTTGGAGGTTATTGTATTTTAAAGGGCATTTTAATAAACCATTGCATGAGGAATAGATTGGTTTATACAGATTGCGATCTTCTGCCCTGTCCCACCAGAATAAAGCGATTACATAATTTACGGAGATGTACCTCATCAATAATTGTGCTCTGTCATAACAAGAGGTTTTACAATGATCACTCACTAAATTGTAGAACATCCATTGTGCATATGGTGTAGAAGGGCTGCAAGGAGTCATAACAAATTATAAGATGGGATTTCTATCCATAAGTAATTTTCAGTTTCTTTAAGTAACATAATACACCCATGAAAAAAACTGAGCAGACGTAAAAGGTCTAATAAATATAATGCAGGATCAGTTTCAAATAAGTGCAGACAGATGCTTTATAGAGAAATCAGATGGAGGAAGATTGTAAAAGTTTCTTTAAGGAAGTGAAGTTTTAATAGGACTTTATATAATGAGAGGGTTAAAAAGAGGAGGGTAGTGTTTTTCTTATAGAGAAATTGCAATTATAAATTAAATAAGGCATAAATTAGAAAAAAATTGATAACTACTCTGAAGAGTCTATGGTAGATAGATTTATTAAAGATTTATTAAAGGAAGATAGTTTGGAAGTAGAGAGAGTAAGAATCACCAGTAGCACGCCAGCCATTTATTGCTTCTAAACAGTGTTTCCAAAGATTCTAGATCGTCACAAGAGGGTCACTGTTCCTTTATCTCTAACTTTAATATAGAATATTGTTGTTGAGTATTTTTGACCTCTATTGATAGGCATGACTAATTGGTAAAATAAGACTTTCTAATGTACAAATAAAGGCAGGATTAGTTGAAGTATACAGTAATATGAATCATAGTTATATGATTTACTATTCAACAAATTTTAATATAAAACAGATGTTTTGAAATTGTACATAAAAAAACAACTGTGAGCATTTGGAATAAGAAAGAGTTTTAGCTTATGCTTTTGAAATCACCTTAATTTTATATTCAGATTAGAATGTCTAAATCAGAATATTACAGATATAGCAAAATAACATTAAGTCCCCATAATTCTCAAGATTGCAATGAAAAATAAAGCAGTAGATCTTGAAGACCCTCTTAATTTTCAAGACTAAATACAGAAAAAAGTGTTTCTTTTTCTTGTTAGTGAAATTGCTAACGCTATTAAGAGTGTCAGGGGCTAAGCCAAATATTCTGATGATTTTAATGATTGTACTTTTAAATAGTTCATATTGAAGACTGCAAAACGTGCAACATAAAACTCTGTAAACACTATACACATTAATTTACACACCCTCCCCAAACAATAGTAGAGAAATGTTGTTGTCTGGAATAGAAAAGTTGTATATTTCCTGTTGTAAGCAAGTCTGGTATAGTTATAACTCAGAATTCTTCCTTTCTTTCTTTCTTGATGGACAGGTCTTACTTATTCCATATATTCCCATGCATAAATGACTTCAGTAAACCTAAAGACATTTTTTTCTCCAACATTTGTGGGGTTGGAATCTTTTTAGTGAAGGTTTTTAGTAAAGGTAAAGGTAGAGCAGGCAGAAACATACTTTTTAAAAAGAGCCTTTATAGATAACAATTATGTTTCTTTAAGTAAGTAGATGTTAATTATTCAGAAAAAACTTCAGCATATTGTGTGTTTATCATAAAGTATTTCCAAGAAAGAATAAACCATCTAAGTTACACGATACTGTAACTACACCCCATACAATGAAGCACTTACTGTATTTTTCCACACATTGAGGTAAACCACGTAATGTACAAGTAGTGGAATAACTCCAGCCACAAATATGCCTGCATATTTCCAGCTTCTGTTCCTTTTAATTTACTTGGACTTTTTCTCTGCAGTGATAAGAAAAGCTTCAAAACTCTTAAAAGAGAAGCTAAGACTAGTATTTTATTTAAAAGAAATTCCAGGTATGTATAAGGTGACTTGGACCACAGTAATAGTATGAAGTATCTTTGTTGCTTCTCCAAATGACAGGCAAAGCCTTCCAATCATTTACAACAACCTGACCAACTAAAGATTAAAGAATCTAGAACACTTATAAGCTGAAGATAATGGTTGTCTGATTGTATGTAAGTAGACTTACAGAATTCACCAAGCAAGATGAGACCTTAGCAGTTATATACTCTACAAACTATAAACATAAATTACATTATGTTGTTTTTACAATAGCAAGTCAGAATTAGGAGGAAGATAGTAAAAGAAAATGCAGAAAGGATGGGTACATCATAAAAAGAGTTCACTTATTCATTTATTCATTAATTCACTAGTTTATTCAACCAACATATATTGCTAAGTTCCTGTCTCTGGTAATACAACAGGAAACGAGTAGACAAGGTGCTTGTACTGTTTTCTCATGGTGGAAGAGCAAAAATCATCAAATAATAATAAATGAATAAGGTAAGTTCAGATGACGGTGAGTGTGTTTGTTTTAAATAGGATAAAAAGGGAGTGGCTATGGAGGTGTGGAGTTGTGAGACAGGGTAGTCACGAAGGTCTCACTGGGGAGATGGCATCTGAGCTGAGAGCTAAGGAAATAGAAGGAACCAGCCATGCAAAAATAAGGAGAAAGTGCATTCCGGACCCACATGCCGCGGAGCAACTAAGCCCATGCACCACGGCTACTGAGCCCGCACGCCTAGAGCCCGTGCTCCGCAACAAGAGAAGGCACCGTGATGAGAAGCCCGTGCACATCAAAGAAGACCCAGTGCAGCCAAAAATAAAATAAAATAAATAAATAAATAAAAGAAAATACAATATAATGCAGGTTAAGGAAGTACTAACAGGAACAGTTTCAGGGGTCAAATAATCTTAGCCTTAGCTCTTATGGGATGTATAGTCCAATCTCAAGCCCCAACTACCTACTTCATTGCGGGCGGTGGTCACAGAGCTTCTGCTTAAACACTCCAGTGATGAGACCCCATCTGGAAACCACGGCTTCATTAGCTTCTTTCAGCTAATCATAAGTTGCATATGAGACAATTTTGAGACTTTTTGTTTTACAAAAGTCAGTACGATACTGGAAATGTATATTTGGAAAAAAATGTTAATTTCGAAGTCTGAGAAATAGCCTTTCCCTCACTTTCTGTTTTGTCTAGTTTTTATTATCACATTTTAAAGATAGCAAAGATAATTTTTTCAGGGAGTTAGAAATAGGTCATAGGTGGACTGAGGAGAGAGACGACCCTTAAAATTTATGAGAGTTCGAGTAGTGGGGTGGACAGCAGATTGAGCAATTCCATATTTCTGTAAAGGACTAGGCATGAAAAAGTGACATCAATTAGTAATGGAAAATATTCCATTTTGAGATCAGGAAGAACTTTGCAGATTTAAGAAACAAAGTATACTTCACAATTCTTTTGAGTCTTGTATCCCTAGGAGACTAAGAAAACAATTAGTTCAGGGTAATTAAGACCATCTATTGAAAGCAGAGGAACATACATTCTCTAATGTCAAAACTGGGTTATGTGTCTACTGTGAATCAAAACTCCCCCAGTTGCTTGATATGATTGAGGATAAGCCTAGTACAACAGAAACACTGTTGATTCCATTTTGGGGTCAGCAAGGATTTTAATCTAGTTTACAGAAGAGAACAGAGGGATAGAGATTTTTATCACACAGATGTGAAACTTTCACAATTTGTAAATCATTTTCCTAGGAAAAATGATGATCTGCCTTTTAGTAACTTATAACCTATCAGATTAAAAAATGCACAAAAGAATAATTAAATAACATTTCAACAATTTTATTCAAGACTACCTTGAAAAAGAACAAAGTTGGAGGAATTTTACTGCTAAATACCAAGATTTGTTATAAAGGTATAGTAATTAAAACATAAAATGAAAGATTATTGAAATGAACTACATTAAAATTATGAAGTTCAGTTCATCCAAAGGCAAAGCATGAAGTAAGAGAAGACATTTGTAACACACATGACTGACACAAGGCTCATATGCAAAATATGTAAAGAACTCACAGACAGCAAAGAAAAATGGGCAAAACATTTGAACAGGATTCACAAACAAGGATGGCCATATGGCCAGAAAACATATAAGAAAAGTGTGTTCAGCCTCATTAATAATCAGCGGAATGCAAATTAAAACCACAATAAATTATCATTACACAACTATCAGAATGGGTAAAATTAAAAAACAGAAAAACTGACTAGTTGTGGTAAAACTGCAACTCTGATACATAGCTGAGAGGTGTGTAAGTTTGTACAAGCACTGTGTTAGTGTCTACCAAAGCTGATCATACTCATACGCTAAGACCCAGCAATTCTGCTTTTAGATATATGCCCCAAACAAATATGTACACACATGAACCAAAAGACATGCACAAAAATGTTCATAGCAGTAGTATTTACAAGAGCCAAGCGCTGGAAAAGCCAACGTCCTTCAACAAAATGGATAAGTTGATTGTGGTGTACTCATGCAATGGTATACTACACAGCACGAAAATAATTTAGCTACTGATCTATGCAACCACAAGGGAGAAACTCACAAACACATCATTAAATAAAAGGAGCCAGATACAAGAGAATCAGTACCATATGATTCCATTTATAAAATGTTTAATAACAGGCAAAACTAATTTATTATTTCTTTATTTTTAAAAAAAATTGTAGTATAGTTGATTTACAATGATTCAGGTGTACAGCAAAGTGATTATATATGTATATAATATATATATATATCTCCTTTTTTAGATTCTTTTCCATTATAGGTTATTACAAGATATTGAATATAGTTGCCTGTGCTATACAGTAGGTCCTTGTTGTCTACCTATTTTATATATAGTAGCGTGTATCTGTTAATACCAAATTATCAATTTATCCCTTCCCCCTTTCCCCTTTGGTAACCATAAGTTTGTTTTCTATGTCTATGAGTCTATTTCTGTTTTGTAAATAAGTTCATTTGTATTATTTTTTTAGATTCCATATATAAGTGATATCATATGATATTTGTCTTTCTCTTTCTGACTTACCTCACTTAGTATGATCATCTCTAGGTCCATCCATGTTGCTGCAAATGGTATTATTTCATTCTTTTTTTATGGATGAGTGGTCGTCCATTCCACATATATATGACATATATATATATATGACACGTCTTCTTTACCCATTCATCTGTTGATGGACATTTAGGTTCCTTCCATGTCTTGGCTACTGTAAATAGTGCTGCTATGAACATAGGGGTGCATGTATCTTTTCAAATTACAGTTTTCATCTTTTCCAGATATATGCCCAGGAGTAGGATTGCTGGATCATATGGTAATTCTATTTTTAGTTTTATAAGGAACCTCCATACTGTTCTCCATAGTGGCTGTATCAATTTACATTCCCACCAACAGTGCAAGAGGGTTCCCTTTTCTCCACACCCTTTCCAGCATTTATTGTCTGTAGACTTTTCGATGATGGCCATTCTGACCGACGTGAGGTGTATCTCACTGTAGTTTTGAAATGCATTTCTTTAATAATTAACAATGTTGAGTATCTTTTCATATTAGGCAAAACTAATTTATAGTTTTAGAAGTCAGGATAAAGGTTACTTCTGGGCACCAGGGTGGTGTTAGTAATTTGGAAGCAGCACAAGAGGGGCTGAAGCGTTGATAGTAATTTGATGTTTATTTAATGGGTTGTGGTTACGTGAGGATTCACTTTGTGATAATTCAGCAAGTTTACATTCAAGATTTGTATACTAAGTTATACTCATTAAATATATAGATATGTAAATCTGTATTGTTACATTTTAATTAAATATGTGTAAATGATATCTGCATGTCAGTTATGTTTCAGTTAAAATTGTACTAAAAACATACAAAGAAAGGAATTAAAAAGACACATAAATTTCTAACTATGAACGTAACCTATTGTATCTCAAGAAACACCAAGTTGCATCTAATTAAGGGAACAAACTGACAGAAAGAGATTTTTAGAAGATTGCACCAGATTGGGACAATAAACCAAATCTACAAGGTGGAGCTTAGTAGGTATAAGTATGAAGTCATTCTCATCTGTTTAAAAGAACCACAAATAACCTCTTCTTACACAGTCAACAGAACATGTAAAAGATGTCCAAGGGGGTATGAATGGGGGGTTGAAGTAGTTAAAATGTTGTTTAGATAGTAGCCCCCAAGCCCCTGTTAACCCTTCTCTAAAGTAGCAATAAAGATGCTGATAATAGAATGAAAAGACCAAAATGTCAGTCAACCTATTGCAAAAATCAGACAATTTTCTGGGACAATTTTCCAGAAGGTATTTTTTTTTTAAATCAGTGGAGCTTTAAGAATTTCTATAAGGTATTTTTTAAAAAATCAGTGGAGTTTTAAGAATTTCTATCACTAGCCTGAAGCTATGTGGTCAGATAAAATGGAGCAAAGCTCCGAGCAAGAATAAATGTTGGAATCCAGCAATTCCTTCCCTCGCTTCCTGCCAACCCAAACAGAAAACAAGAGTTGGCCCTATTCAGAGAGAGGACAAAGGCCTCCCTATTTGTTCTCCCCACTGTTACCAGTAACTCTTTTTCTAGCTTGGAGACTGCAGGTCCCTAAAGAGACGATGGAAGGCAGTTGACTATGGGACCAGCAGCGCCCACTCTGAGTCTAGGCAGAGCCTAGATGTGAAGAGTCCCGGATGTGTAGGATCTTGGATTTGTAAATGCCTCGAAGAAGAATCTTGTCAGAGAAATGGGCATTAGACAAAGGGAAGAACCTGCCATATTCCAACTGAGCTTCATGAAATGAAAACCTGTTAGACTTGGATAAATGAAATGACAGCAATGATACAAAATGATAAGATAACTTGCTGGTAGGAAGAGGATATTCTGTCTAAGATGGGGTCAAGGAAGCCACTCCAAAGAGGTGATCCTTTGAGCTGCCATCTGAATGACACAGTGGAGCCAACCAAGTGAGTGGAACATTTCTGGCAAGAAAAAAACTAGCACAAAGGCCATAATGCAAGAATTAACTCAGCATGTTTTCATGTTTGAAGAATAAAAAGAAAATTGAGGCAGGCTTATTATTTAAAAAAAAAAAATCTCTGCTAATTGCATTTAATGATCTACCATGACACCATTTTTGCTTCCTTCTTGAATTCTAGTTTGCTATCAAACCTACTTTTTCTCCCATCTTGATGTCATTTGTAAATTTAATAAACTTGTATTCTATCTTTCATTGAAGCTATTGCTAATAATTTGAATAGGACCAAATCAAGAATAACCCAAAGAGAGAATCAATTCAAAATCCTATTTCAGGATAGCGTCCATTAACTAATGGATCAGTTTTGGGGAGGGATTCACAAATTTACATAACTACACATTTCTTCAGGTTGCCATTATTAATCATTGTGATAATAATAACTACCATTTGTGAGCAATTAATGCACAAGGGCATGGAGTTAAATCTTTCACAGTTCTCCAAACAACCTTCAGAGTATTGTGCATAAGACAAACCTGGGTGTGAGAGAGGTTAAATGAATTAATTGTCTGAGGACCACAACAGGAAATAGGATAGTTAGTACTCAGAGAGATATGTGCGTGTCATTGCACGCACTAGAATTTCTCAGGGTTTGATGAAAAATGTTACTTCTTCCCTAAGGGCTGATATTCCCTGACACTATCTTGTCCGGGGCCATATTAACAACTCTGTACATATCCTGATAATTCTTAAACTAGATCCCTATCATCAGCTCACTTTTTACCTAGAATTTGATTTCCCCTTTTTCTCATCTCTTTGTTGTCTACACATTTTTCTAAGACTCTGTAAGTATTATCTCATCTTTACAACTTCTCTGTTTCTCCTACTCTAATAATACCCCTACCCTCACCCCTAGACTAGGCTAGCGTGAGAACTGACCACTACTTCTTTTCTTATCAACTTTTTTTGGGGTATAATGACCACCATTTCCTTTAAACTTATTCAGGAAAAACACGTGTCCTCCTCGTTTCCAATCTGGTCCACACTGCTATCAGAGAGACTTCTATGAATACCACAATTCTAATGACATCTGTCATTTTCCATAAGCTTAAATCTCTTCGATAACTCCCTATTATTTTCAGCATAAAGTCCAAACTGCCCAGCCTGACATGCTCTAGAGGTTATGTAAAGAGATGCATGAGTCGATAGCTTCCAGAATTTCTGGGCAGGATTTGTCAATAATTCTTCCTCTTCAGTCTTCTGACATCTTTTCCATTTTCCTCAATTTCTAAAGAATTGGACACTAGAAGTTCTAAAATAGAATGTGCTTGGTCTTTCAGTAACGTGGACTTGGAGATGTGAGCCTTGGTCAGCGTGACGGTGAGACAAGTTTGGTGCCTAGAGCACAAGATTTAAGGAGGTTCTTGCTCTCAGGATAGTGCAAGTGCCAGCCACACGGGGAAGGGGAGAATGGATAGTCCTGAGGGTGGGAAAATAAATGTGCATCTATTTGTGCTCCATGTGAATGCTTACTAAAGGGTGATCTCAGCAAAGGAGGAGTTTAATAATCAGGTGGAGACGATGACCCATTCTGTAGATACCGGTCAGCCTCATTCTCCAGCCCCCAGTGGGCTCATGAACAAAATGGCCCTAGTGGCAGGGATGGAAGTTCTGCCTGGGCTCAGCAATGTGGACTTCTACTCACCAAGACCGGTGTGACTACAGCCATTATGAGTGCCCAGCCTGCAGTGGAGACTAACCCAGAGCACCAGCTGTGGCACATTCCCGACAGTGGTCAGCCAGTTACCTGGTGGCAGGTTGACTACTTGGACTACTTCCATCATGGAAGGGGCAGTGCTTTGTTCTCACTTCAATAGTCATTTACTCTGGATATAGATTTTCCTTCTCTGCCCGCAATGCTTCTGTCAAAACCACCGTCCGTGGACTTACAGAATGCCTTTTCCGCCATCATGGTATTTCAGATACCATTGCTTCTGATAAGAAACTCACTTCATAGCAAATGCAGTGCACCTCTGGGCCCCGGTTTTACCATGTCCCCCAGCATCCTGAAGCAACTGATAAACTGACCTTGGAGACTCACGTATAGCATCATTTATACAGCAGCACTTTGGGGTGCTGGGGAAATTTCCTCCAGGATACAGTAATACTCCTAATCAGTTGTTTCTCTCATACCCTGGATTCAGGCATCTGGGAATCAGGGATTGGAAATGTCTGACTCTTGGTGATCCATGAGAAAAATATGCACTTCCTGTTTCTTCAAATTTAGACTCTTTATCTGGAGATCTAAATTCCAGTGGGAGGAATGCTTCCATCAGGGAAAACAACAGCAATTCCATGAAACTGGACATAGAGATTATCACCTGGCCACTTAGGGATGCTGTAGCCACTGAACCAACAGGCAAAGAAGGTAGTTACTCTATTGGCTTGGATGACTGATCATGACCCTAAGGAACAATTGGGTTCTACCCTGCAGTGGTGGTGAGGAGCGGTCCCCTGGGGGCGCGTCTTAGTACTTTTCTGTCCTGAGAGTAAAGTCAATGGAAACTACAAAAACCCAATTCAGGCAGGATTGCTAATGACCAGACCATCTTTTCCATTATAGGTTATTACAAGATATTGAATATAGTTGCCTGTGCTATACAGTAGGTCCTTGTTGTCTACCTATTTTATATATAGTAGCGTGTATCTGTTAATACCAAATTATCAATTTATCCCTTCCCCCTTTCCCCTTTGGTAACCATAAGTTTGTTTTCTATGTCTATGAGTCTATTTCTGTTTTGTAAATAAGTTCATCATCTTTTCCAGATATATGCCCAGGAGTAGGATTGCTGGATCATATGGTAATTCTATTTTTAGTTTTATAAGGAACCTCCATACTGTTCTCCATAGTGGCTGTATCAATTTACATTCCCACCAACAGTGCAAGAGGGTTCCCTTTTCTCCACACCCTTTCCAGCATTTATTGTCTGTAGACTTTTCGATGATGGCCATTCTGACCGACGTGAGGTGTATCTCACTGTAGTTTTGAAATGCATTTCTTTAATAATTAACAATGTTGAGTATCTTTTCATATTAGGCAAAACTAATTTATAGTTTTAGAAGTCAGGATAAAGGTTACTTCTGGGCACCAGGGTGGTGTTAGTAATTTGGAAGCAGCACAAGAGGGGCTGAAGCGTTGATAGTAATTTGATGTTTATTTAATGGGTTGTGGCTACGTGAGGATTCACTTTGTGATAATTCAGCAAGTTTACATTCAAGATTTGTATACTAAGTTATACTCATTAAATATATAGATATGTAAATCTGTATTGTTACATTTTAATTAAATATGTGTAAATGATATCTGCATGTCAGTTATGTTTCAGTTAAAATTGTACTAAAAACATACAAAGAAAGGAATTAAAAAGACACATAAATTTCTAACTATGAACGTAACCTATTGTATCTCAAGAAACACCAAGTTGCATCTAATTAAGGGAACAAACTGACAGAAAGAGATTTTTAGAAGATTGCACCAGATTGGGACAATAAACCAAATCTACAAGGTGGAGCTTAGTAGGTATAAGTATGAAGTCATTCTCATCTGTTTAAAAGAACCACAAATAACCTCTTCTTACACAGTCAACAGAACATGTAAAAGATGTCCAAGGGGGTATGAATGGGGGGTTGAAGTAGTTAAAATGTTGTTTAGATAGTAGCCCCCAAGCCCCTGTTAACCCTTCTCTAAAGTAGCAATAAAGATGCTGATAATAGAATGAAAAGACCAAAATGTCAGTCAACCTATTGCAAAAATCAGACAATTTTCTGGGACAATTTTCCAGAAGGTATTTTTTTTTTAAATCAGTGGAGCTTTAAGAATTTCTATAAGGTATTTTTTAAAAAATCAGTGGAGTTTTAAGAATTTCTATCACTAGCCTGAAGCTATGTGGTCAGATAAAATGGAGCAAAGCTCCGAGCAAGAATAAATGTTGGAATCCAGCAATTCCTTCCCTCGCTTCCTGCCAACCCAAACAGAAAACAAGAGTTGGCCCTATTCAGAGAGAGGACAAAGGCCTCCCTATTTGTTCTCCCCACTGTTACCAGTAACTCTTTTTCTAGCTTGGAGACTGCAGGTCCCTAAAGAGACGATGGAAGGCAGTTGACTATGGGACCAGCAGCGCCCACTCTGAGTCTAGGCAGAGCCTAGATGTGAAGAGTCCCGGATGTGTAGGATCTTGGATTTGTAAATGCCTCGAAGAAGAATCTTGTCAGAGAAATGGGCATTAGACAAAGGGAAGAACCTGCCATATTCCAACTGAGCTTCATGAAATGAAAACCTGTTAGACTTGGATAAATGAAATGACAGCAATGATACAAAATGATAAGATAACTTGCTGGTAGGAAGAGGATATTCTGTCTAAGATGGGGTCAAGGAAGCCACTCCAAAGAGGTGATCCTTTGAGCTGCCATCTGAATGACACAGTGGAGCCAACCAAGTGAGTGGAACATTTCTGGCAAGAAAAAAACTAGCACAAAGGCCATAATGCAAGAATTAACTCAGCATGTTTTCATGTTTGAAGAATAAAAAGAAAATTGAGGCAGGCTTATTATTTAAAAAAAAAAAATCTCTGCTAATTGCATTTAATGATCTACCATGACACCATTTTTGCTTCCTTCTTGAATTCTAGTTTGCTATCAAACCTACTTTTTCTCCCATCTTGATGTCATTTGTAAATTTAATAAACTTGTATTCTATCTTTCATTGAAGCTATTGCTAATAATTTGAATAGGACCAAATCAAGAATAACCCAAAGAGAGAATCAATTCAAAATCCTATTTCAGGATAGCGTCCATTAACTAATGGATCAGTTTTGGGGAGGGATTCACAAATTTACATAACTACACATTTCTTCAGGTTGCCATTATTAATCATTGTGATAATAATAACTACCATTTGTGAGCAATTAATGCACAAGGGCATGGAGTTAAATCTTTCACAGTTCTCCAAACAACCTTCAGAGTATTGTGCATAAGACAAACCTGGGTGTGAGAGAGGTTAAATGAATTAATTGTCTGAGGACCACAACAGGAAATAGGATAGTTAGTACTCAGAGAGATATGTGCGTGTCATTGCACGCACTAGAATTTCTCAGGGTTTGATGAAAAATGTTACTTCTTCCCTAAGGGCTGATATTCCCTGACACTATCTTGTCCGGGGCCATATTAACAACTCTGTACATATCCTGATAATTCTTAAACTAGATCCCTATCATCAGCTCACTTTTTACCTAGAATTTGATTTCCCCTTTTTCTCATCTCTTTGTTGTCTACACATTTTTCTAAGACTCTGTAAGTATTATCTCATCTTTACAACTTCTCTGTTTCTCCTACTCTAATAATACCCCTACCCTCACCCCTAGACTAGGCTAGCGTGAGAACTGACCACTACTTCTTTTCTTATCAACTTTTTTTGGGGTATAATGACCACCATTTCCTTTAAACTTATTCAGGAAAAACACGTGTCCTCCTCGTTTCCAATCTGGTCCACACTGCTATCAGAGAGACTTCTATGAATACCACAATTCTAATGACATCTGTCATTTTCCATAAGCTTAAATCTCTTCGATAACTCCCTATTATTTTCAGCATAAAGTCCAAACTGCCCAGCCTGACATGCTCTAGAGGTTATGTAAAGAGATGCATGAGTCGATAGCTTCCAGAATTTCTGGGCAGGATTTGTCAATAATTCTTCCTCTTCAGTCTTCTGACATCTTTTCCATTTTCCTCAATTTCTAAAAAATTGGACACTAGAAGTTCTAAAATAGAATGTGCTTGGTCTTTCAGTAACGTGGACTTGGAGATGTGAGCCTTGGTCAGCGTGACGGTGAGACAAGTTTGGTGCCTAGAGCACAAGATTTAAGGAGGTTCTTGCTCTCAGGATAGTGCAAGTGCCAGCCACACGGGGAAGGGGAGAATGGATAGTCCTGAGGGTGGGAAAATAAATGTGCATCTATTTGTGCTCCAGCCACACGGGGAAGGGGAGAATGGATAGTCCTGAGGGTGGGAAAATAAATGTGCATCTATTTGTGCTCCATGTGAATGCTTACTAAAGGGTGATCTCAGCAAAGGAGGAGTTTAATAATCAGGTGGAGACGATGACCCATTCTGTAGATACCGGTCAGCCTCATTCTCCAGCCCCCAGTGGGCTCATGAACAAAATGGCCCTAGTGGCAGGGATGGAAGTTCTGCCTGGGCTCAGCAATGTGGACTTCTACTCACCAAGACCGGTGTGACTACAGCCATTATGAGTGCCCAGCCTGCAGTGGAGACTAACCCAGAGCACCAGCTGTGGCACATTCCCGACAGTGGTCAGCCAGTTACCTGGTGGCAGGTTGACTACTTGGACTACTTCCATCATGGAAGGGGCAGTGCTTTGTTCTCACTTCAATAGTCATTTACTCTGGATATAGATTTTCCTTCTCTGCCCGCAATGCTTCTGTCAAAACCACCGTCCGTGGACTTACAGAATGCCTTTTCCGCCATCATGGTATTTCAGATACCATTGCTTCTGATAAGAAACTCACTTCATAGCAAATGCAGTGCACCTCTGGGCCCCGGTTTTACCATGTCCCCCAGCATCCTGAAGCAACTGATAAACTGACCTTGGAGACTCACGTATAGCATCATTTATACAGCAGCACTTTGGGGTGCTGGGGAAATTTCCTCCAGGATACAGTAATACTCCTAATCAGTTGTTTCTCTCATACCCTGGATTCAGGCATCTGGGAATCAGGGATTGGAAATGTCTGACTCTTGGTGATCCATGAGAAAAATATGCACTTCCTGTTTCTTCAAATTTAGACTCTTTATCTGGAGATCTAAATTCCAGTGGGAGGAATGCTTCCATCAGGGAAAACAACAGCAATTCCATGAAACTGGACATAGAGATTATCACCTGGCCACTTAGGGATGCTGTAGCCACTGAACCAACAGGCAAAGAAGGTAGTTACTCTATTGGCTTGGATGACTGATCATGACCCTAAGGAACAATTGGGTTCTACCCTGCAGTGGTGGTGAGGAGCGGTCCCCTGGGGGCGCGTCTTAGTACTTTTCTGTCCTGAGAGTAAAGTCAATGGAAACTACAAAAACCCAATTCAGGCAGGATTGCTAATGACCAGACCATTCAGGAATGAAGGTTTGGGTCACCCACGAGAGCCCAACCACCATCAGCTGTGCACTTCCTGAAGGCAAAGGGAATTTTGAATGGGTGGTAGAAGAACTTAGTTATAATTACCACCTATGACCGTGTACCATTTAGAGAACTGAGTATTGTAATAGTTGAGCATTTTTCCTTATTTTAATATGAATGTTTTTTAATACCAATGTTTTTTTCTTCCCCTTTCCCAATCTTCTAACATAAGGTATGTTAATAGTGGTTTATTTATGGCTCAGTATTTAAGTTACAAGGTAGCAAATGAGGAGTTCATCTAGAAGAAGAATAAACATCAACCTAAGACAAAGAAGGGTTTTTGCATTCATTTTTGGGCAAAGGGTTACCCTGTTTTTGTTGTATGCCTCATGTTTTGGAGAAATGTGACTTTGCTATTATTTCTACTTGGAAATTAAGCATGGCTTAAAGACATGTGTATGAGTGGCAAGTTGACAAGGTGTGGACTGATGTGGTTTTGTAATGTGTCAACTCGTCCAAGATCATCGTTTCCAGGAATTCCCTTCCCTGAGTATTTCCAGTCCAGGAGGGCCACAAGAGATATTTTCATTTAAAAAAAAATTTATTTATTTATTTATATTTTTAGTTTTTGGCCGTGTTGGGTCTTCATTGCTGTGCGCGGGCTTTCTCTAATTGTGGCGAGCAGGGGTTACTATTTGTTGTGGTGTGTGGGCTTCTTATTGCGGTGGCTTCTTGTTGCAGAGCACGGGCTCTAGGCGTGCGGGCTCAGTAGTTGTGGCTAGCGGGCTTAGTTGCTCCACGGCATGTGGGATCTTCTGAACCAGGGCGCGAACCTGTGTCCCGTGCATTGGCAAGTGGATTCTTAACCACTGTGCCACCAGGGAAGTCCCTACAAGAGATATTTTTAACTGAGATTTGGAACGCAGAAGGAAAGAAGGAGCCATTTTGTGTATTTGCTTGAGAAGCTGGAGCAGACACCTTCTGTAGCTCACTCATGCTGGTGTTTATCTGCCGGCTCAGCTCGCTGGTCTGGGGCAACGCCTGGGCCTGCAAATGCTCCACTTTCCCGTGAGTCATCCTTCAGCTTCTGCAGGTGTGTGTTTATCTCCATGACTGAGGGTATCACTTCTACTGCAGGACATGCAGTTCGTCTTTGACAACATGCAGTTGTCTTTGCTGTTCCTCACTTTACAACTATCTTGCATTCAGGATTGCCTGCTCTGTGTCTTCAGGTTTCAGCATTCAACACAAAGACGACAGTTTTAGAGATTCCCACAATTGCATTAGATCGAATTCCTGTTACAAATGTATATATGTATATAATGTCTCTGCTTCTCTGATTGAACTGTAACTGATACAGATACACAGGAATAAATATAACAAAAGAAGTTGAAGCACCCTCCCCTTACACTGTAAGCTATAAAATATGGCATAGAGGAATTAAAGATGACCTAGATAGATAAATGAAATGATATATACAATGCTCATGGATTGGAAGACTCAATATTGTGAAAATGCAAATTTCCCCAAATTGATCTATAGATTTAATACACTCCCAATGTATATTCCATTTTTTTCTTATACAAATTTAAAGAGCTGATATTAAAATATATATTAAAATGCAATGGACCTATGATAGATGAAATAATTTTGAGACAGGTAATCAATCTCTCACAAGTAGGGCTTCCTCTATTTGATTTTAAGCCTTACCTTACAGTAAATTGAAATATTTTGAAATTAGTGAAAAGATTAACTACAGATCAGTGGAACAGAATATATAAACAGTGTATCTGGAATGCAGGAGATTTGCTGGGGGCACTTATTGCTCCCATTTTCTGTGAATAAACCCACACATATAAATCAATTAATTTTAGACAAAGATGCCGAGGAAATTTAATGTGGAAAAGGTAAGACTTTTTAACAAATGGTGGTGGATTAACTGGATATTTGTATTTAAAAAAAAGAACCTCAACTCTTCACATCATAAACAAAAATTAATTTGAAATGGATCATAGAGTTAAATATAAAATGTAAAACTGTAAAAATTTCTAGAAGAAAACACAGGGAGAAAATCTTTGAGACCTTAGATTAGGCAAAAAATATGTTATATAGATCACCAAAAGCATGAAAGACAAAGGAAAAATTGAGAAATTGGACTGTATCATGTGAAAGACACCATTAAGCAAATGAAAAGGCAAGTTTGGGTGTTTTTCAACACCAATAACCAACTCTGATTCTCCAACAACCCTACTGGTTGTTCAACAATTCAGTTCTGATGCTACCTACTCGGGGTTAGCACAGATCCCCACAGCTGAAGGGCTCAGCCTCATGAGACCATCCCCCATCTCAGATGCAGCTGCAGGTCCCAGGCCTCCCACACGTCTGACCACCTGGCTATAAGTTGGAGGTTCCCATGACACCTTCCTAAGGTTTGATAATTTTCTAGAATGGCTCACAGAACTCAGGAAAGCACTTTACTTATGTTTATTGGTTTATTGTGAAGGACACAAATGAAGAGCCAGATAAAGAGATACATAAGGCAAGGTCTGGAAGGATCCTGGTTCAGAAGCTTCTCACCTCATGCAGTTGAGCCATGTTCAAGAGCTTCTATAGAGCTCAATTTCCAGGTGACTCCCTCCCCTAAGATAGGTGGGTGGGACTTAAAGTTCCAACAATGCTCTAATTATTTGGTCTTTCTGGGGACCCCATTCTGAGGCTATTTACTGGCCTCACCTTAAGCCACCTCATTAGTAAAACTCAGGTGTGGTTGAAAGGGACCTGTTATGAATAACAAAAGACCTTCCTATCACTCAGGAAATCCCAAGGGTTTTAGGAGCTCTGTGCCAGGAACAGGGTGCAAGCACCAAATATTTATTTGTTATTATACCTCAGCAAGCCGTAGACTAGGAGAAAATATTTACAGCATATATATTAGACAAAGAACTTATAAGGAGAACATAAAAAGAACTCTTACACCTAATAACGAGAAGGGAAACAGCCCCATTTAGAAAGATTTGAGTGTACAGTTCAAAAATGGACAGTATTCACATTAAAAGATGCTCACCTTCATTAATCATGAGGTTTAAATGCAACTTGAAATAAAAATGAGATCCCACTGTAGATCAAATAGAATGGCTAAAATTTAAAAGACCTATCATACTAAGTGCTGGTAAGGATGTAGAGCACCTGGAATGCTCATATCCTGCTGATGGAAAAGGGAGAAGGCACAACCACTTTGGAAACAATTTGGAAGTTCCTTTAAACGTTAAACATACATCACCTATATGAGCTAGTCATTCAGTTTTTAGGTGATTATGCAAGAAAGACAAAAAAATATGTTCACACAAAGACCTGTACACAAGTATATATAATGACTTTATTTGTAATAGCCTCCCATTGAAAACAGCCCAAAGGTCTATCAACAGTTGAATGGATAAACAAATTATTAGACTTCCATATAATGGAATACAACTCATCCATGAAAAGAACACCCCACTGATGTACACAAGAACATTGATGATTCTCAAACACATTATCTTGAGTAAAATAAGTCAGGCCACAAAAGAGCCTTCACTGTATGATTCTGCTTATGCACGACTCTGGAACATGCCCACTAATCTATCGTAATAGCAGGCAGGTCTGTTGTTGCCTAGGTGAGAGAAGGATAAATTGCGAAGAAGCATGACGGAGATTTTGTGGGTGACAGAAATGTTCATTATCTTGATTGTGGTGGTGATTTCAAGGGTGTACACATATGTCAAAATGGATCACACTGTACATTTTAATATGTGAAGTTTAATGTGCTTCAATGATGTTACAATAAAGTTGTGGAAAAAAAAAATCTGTACCCGGAGAGGAGGTTAGTGCTGACCTAGCGAAACTTCCAATGCTTTGCAGGCATTTGCAGTAAAGACATAACATGCATTTTTCACCCTTTCTTCTAAAGCCTTTCCCTTTCCTTCAGGTGACTTCTTTCCTCCCAGTCCAGCCGTGGTGATGGGGACATGTGATCCTGGCCATGCTGGTCACGTTACTGTCTCGCCTGTCACGGAGATGGGCCTGTAACCCAAGCCAAGCCTCTCGGTGTCTTTCAAGATGAAAATGGAGCTGACAGGGAAGACACCTTTTCCTTCTGCGGTTAGAGCCCTTGGGATGATCCCAGGGCTGCTGGAAGCCTGTTTTCCCACTACGTGGAGTTGCCTGTCTGCACTTAGCATAAAGCTGAGGTGAAGAAAGGAAAGATGAAGAAAGGGGCGGAGAGGAGAGGGTTGAGAGGAAGGGAGGGAGAGAGGGAAGGAAGGAAGGAAGGGAGAGGGAGGTAATTAGATGTGGTATCAGGCCTCCCCTGAGGCCAGCTTCACCTCTGCCACTGCTGGAGTGTAGATAAACACTGAGCCGATACCCTTCCCTCTGGCTTACGATGATCCAGGTTTCTGTCACTGCCAACAGAAAGTCTTGACTGATCCAATATTTATTCAGTACCATCTTTTAGACCGAGGTGAGAGGTGAGATTTGTATCATTCTCTTTTACCCGCTGCCTTCTTATTGCTCAGAAAGCAGTTCTCTTTGGTCCAGGCTAGGTACACAAGGGACAAGATCCCTTAGCATACATTTCTTTGAGGAATCTTCTCTCTTCTCTTGCCTATAATGTTCTTTTCTCCCCCCCTTAGAGTTTCTTTGCTTTCTGGGATGCTCTCTGTATTTCGTACTTGACGTTTCAGTTTCCGGTGGGTGGGAGAGATGGATGTTTAAAATGAATAGTGAGCAGAAATCAGCATGTTTTCCTTCTCCCAACTATGCTGTACTGGTTTGAGTGTAGGGTGACCCAGTATTCTTTTTCTCAGCTGAGCCCTAATACTAGTGAGTGAAAGCTTGCCCTAGAATCTTGGCGTATCATGTTCTGTCATTCTGAGTTTAAAATGCAGATATAAGCTTTCATGGTTTTGTTCGCATATTGTCTTGGGATATTCATGGAAATTTGGGAGAAGGTCAGCCAAGTGGTGTTCAGACCCTTCCTTGCTCAATGGGAAACCTGACAACGTGGTCTTTTAACATGAGTTATTCCCTTTGTCTATTGGATTTGCAAGTCTTAGAAACATTATTAGCCTTCCAGCGGTGTTTCTTTCTATGGAAACCCAAATAAGTGAAGTTTTCTTTGATGGTGAAATGTCAGTTGTCTTAAGAGGATAAAGGCGAGATATTTCTGGAGAAAGAGCCAGCCTAATATCCGCCAAGGGACAGTATGTATTCCGTCTACTAGCTCTGTGGAGTTGGCCCTGCTTCCCAAAGGTCAGAGAGCAGAGTACAGAGGAAGAATATTTGAGGACATTCTGGAAGTCCAGGCACACACCTCAGCAACAGAAAGCTTGTGGAAACCTTCCCCAAACTAGACTTGGAGGGTTCCCTCCATGTCTGCTTCTTAGATGCTCTTTGCCAGTTAGCGACCTCCCATGACAGAGCTAGTTGGGGAGGCAAGTTATGGTCAGATAGAGGCCAAGAGGCTGGGAGAAAAGTCGTGGAAGAGCTAACTTGCTCTTGGGATATTTATATTTGGGGTCTTAACATACTTTCTCCCCAGAAGTTCTTGGCTTTATAAATTGAACCTCTCAGTAAGACAACATTCTTACCTGAATTTAGAATTGTTGGAGGGGCATTGTCTATGTTTTACACCGTATTTCTGTAAGTGTCCTATATACCTCCCTATATAGGAGCAAATGGACTTATTTACGGGCAAAGGAGGCTACAGATGGTGTTCTTAGAGCTCAGCTAGGCAGGGTGAGCAGTGAAAACCGCCTCTGAAAACCTGCTGACGTCACACCGACCACTGGGCTCTGAGAATCACGCTAAAATTCCACCCATGGTCTTAAAACTCATAAAGAAAAAAACAGTGTCATAAAATTTGAAGTCAGAATAGTTGTGATAAGTGCTGAACTATTTCTCCCATTATATTCTGTCAGAAAAATCTGCTTTCCATAATGGACATTTAGTTCATTGCCCTGCTGCTGGCTGGCTCCCTTTGTCTATATATTTTATTTATGCTCAGAAAGATGATCCTTGAAGAGCAGATTTCTAAACGAACAATATTTACACCCTGTTGAATTCAGGACATGGAAGAACGCACAGCAAACTTTTACTCTTTGTTTGTTCTCCTTGTTTCCATATACCTTTCAACTGGAGGGGGAGAATATGACATAGTGATTAAAAATCTATGTAGAACTTCTTAAAATTTTGAACACATGTGCATAAAATACATCAAGTGGTAATGAAATTCAAGTCAGCAAGATGGAAACCTTCACAGACCTCTAAAATAATTATAGGTAAATTTACTAGGGAATTTTGAATATGTTTTTATTGGTTTAGTAATATTTCCAGTCACTGTTTATTATGTAACTTACACATTATACAGTACCTGGCTGATGTTTTATAAAGCTATTATTAATATGATTTATTTATTAAAGAAAGTGAGAAAATTGTACTGTTAATCTTCATGACTCAGTCATAAATCTTTACCATTTTGCCATAAAATTCTTTCCAAGTAACGCTGAATATACTTTCCGTGATATTTCATCCTCTTGGGCTTTGGCCACTCCACGTTCTTAAGGTTATAAAATATGTCCCCAAATGAACCAAATGTTCTTTAGACTCTGAAATAGAAGGTCTCATGAAAATGTGTGCGTGTGTGTGTGTGTGTGTGTGTGTGTGTGTTTTCTGCTATACCTCGAGAGATTATTTTTTCAAACAGTATAGATGCTAAGGATTTTCAATTATTTATTTAATCACTTGTTTAATCCGAGCAGGTTTCTATGAAGAGTTAGCCCTGGACAAAATAACTGTGAGCAAATCAAACTCTTAGAATGTGCTTCCTCAGTCTTTGTGTACTTTCAAACATCCAGCGACCTATATTATGGGCTGGCTTTAATTTATTTGGTAAAACTTTTGAAAATAATACAAAGGAAAATAGATAAGTATTCTCTGCACTCAAGAGTTAACAACGGAGCAATACAAAAAATACAACACATGGGAAAAATACATAATATATATTTAAAGAAAGCATATATACACATGCAAAAGAATTCAAGAAATTTCACTAAGATTATTCATATTTAAAAATTATTTTATGTAGAAATAAACATAGAATTTCAGCATTACCCACTGTTTGAGTTACCTCCTCATAGATGTTTGATATACATTCAGTTGTTAATAGCAGCTCCATAGAGCCCTACCTCCATCAGTGACTGCAGGCAGCCTCCTAGATTCTGTTGCAGAATCATGATGTGTCTCAAGTGTCCTTGACTCTATAAGGACTTGGTTCAGCTTAAATACACAGAGATCATTTAGGATTGATCCTCACCATTAAATGCTTATAAACTCCGGTTATGGTCTGGGAGGCTGTGGAATTAATAACATCTCCAACAGATGACAGGTGTGTGTGAGGCATCAGCTCTGCGTGAGGTGACACTTGTTGGCCGGAACTATACTTATTGGAGAAGTGACATTTGGAAGTCTCTTGCAAAATGTATGCAGATCTGATTTTTAGTGTCTCCAGAATGATGTTTATTGGAAATGATGGCATAAGACATCACTGTCTTGTTCCTGATTGCTAATATTTGATCATGACCTATAAAATTTGTTGTAAATTTTTAGTATATATTCTCTTCTATTTCTAATTTAAAAGTTTAAATTTTTTACCATAGATAGGTTTTGAGTTCTAGCAAAAATTTTCTGAATCTTTTGAAAATATTATCTGTTCTTATTCTCTTAATCTACTAATAAGCTGAAATATTTGAATAAGTTTTCTAATATTAAACCAACCTTCAATTCCTGAAATATAGCACTTTGATATGATCTATTAGATGTTCATGGTTATTGCTTGGATTCATTTGGCCGATGGATATTTCTGTGTCTATGTACATGAGTGGATTGGCTTTTAATTTAATTTTTATTTGCTCTTCTTATTTTAGCATCAAGGTAATTTTAGTCTTATCAAATGAGCTTCAGAGCACACCCTTTTTTTTTCTTGTTTAGACTATTTGGTAGAAAACTGAAATAGTTCAAAAATCAGCCAAGTCTGATGTTTTCTTTGTGGGAAGATAGTTAAATACCAATTCAATTTCTTTAAATATTACAGGGCTGCTTAGGTTGTGTATTTCTCCTTTAGCCAATGTTTTTAGTGATCTTTTCCACAATGTATTTATTTTATCCAAGTTTTAAATGAAATAGGTTCAAAGTCATCCATATTATCCTCTTACTATCTTTTTAATCTTTGATGTTGTATCCCCTTTTTACATTGTTAAAATATTTCCGTGTGTGTGTGTGTGTGTGTGTGTGCGCGCGTGCACCGTCACTTTTTCTCTTGAACGGTTTTCAGCAGACGTCTTTGTCTACTTTCTTGTAGTCTTTTCAAAAAAAAAAACCAATTTTTGGCTATGCTGTTCTTCATTATATAATTGCTGTCTTTGATTTCTGCTCTTATTTTTATCATCTCATTACTTTCATTTTCTTTGCATCAATTCTTCTTGTTTTTCTCTGTCTTACCTTTGACAATTAGCTCATTAAATTTCAACCTTTCTCTTTGCCTAAGAAAAGAATTTATGGCTATAAATTTCTCCTTAAGTACTGTTGAAGTTATATCTTACAAGTTTCAATATATAGTATTTTTGTTCAGTTCTAGGTATTTTCTAATTCCCCTGCTATATAATAAATTAATTATTTAGAAGTATAATTTTAAATTTCCAAACATAACTCTATTTTTAAAATATTTTCTTCTCATAGACATATCCTGAAACTCATATGATACTGAACGTGGTGAATATTTATAAATGCCCCATGTGAAAAAAATATATATATATAGTCTCTAAAAGTTGGGTAAATCTTTCTAATTATATCCATTAAATAAAACATTTTTCCTAACTTGTAAACTAAACTGCTTACTCCTTTAAGTGATGAGACACCATATTCTCTATGAATTCTTTTCACTTCTTAGGGCTGTGTTTCTCTATGAGTTTTCCCTCGACTAACTGCATCAGAATCTCCAGGGTTTTTATTAAATATTCAGATATATGGGACCTGCCTTCCAGAGATTCTGATTCAATACGTTGAGGATTCTAGGACAGGTAATCTGCATTTTAACATGATTCTTAAGGTTTGAGAATCGAGGTTATAGAAATTAGTCAACTGGAAGTTGGCTATATAATACTGTTAACCCCTAATATTTTCTCCTTGTTTAATTAACCTCTTTTATTCATCAAAACAGTAAGATTTGCTTCCTCAAGAGTACTTTATTAACTACATTAAAGTTTTTTAAAGACAAAAATTATTAAAAAATGAACCATGAGAGTATAATTTCCTATGGCATGTAACTGAGGTTCAGAATCGCTTTTTCTCATACCTTTAGTCTGATTAGGGACCTATTTCTTTTAGTCTTATGGATTTCTTTTTTTTTCCTTAGTGAAATTCTGCTTTAAAAAGTGGCAAAGAATGCTAAATTTTCATTTAAACTGGTTTATTTGAACTCATATTAATTTTAGTCTGGATCATGGCATTTAGTACTACATTATTCTCTATTTTGTACACATTAGTTTTTTGTTTTTGTTTTTGTTTTTGCGGTACGCGGGCCTCTCACCGTTGCGGCCTCTCCCGTTGCGGAGCACAGGCTCCGGACGCGCAGGCTCAGCGGCCACGGCTCACGGGCCCAGCCGCTCCGCGGCACGTGGGATGCTCCCGGACCGGGGCGCGAACCCGCGCCCCCTGCCTCGGCAGGCGGGATCTCAACCACTGCGCCACCAGGGAAGCCCTGTACACATTAGTTTCCATCTGCTTAAACAAATTGTATATTATTTGAGATTAGGAGCTGTCTTTTATGCATATTTGTATCTTCACACCAACATCTAGTGTGATGTGGGCAGGTAATGCCAATAGTGAATAATGCTTTTAAGTTGATAGTTTCCGAAAGTTACGAATTTTTTTCTATATCCTTTTGTCAAGTTAATGAATTTCAGCATCTACTTCAAAAGTAAGAAGTATGTATTTTAAATCCATAAGTGTTTTCACAAAGTCTACTACTGAAGTATTAATTTTTCTTTCTCCTTATGATATAATCTAAGGAAAAATACAGTAAATGCATTTATATGCTACAATAATAATAAACAACATTTGTAGACACTTTTTGATTTACAAACTGTTTCTGTGTTTTTAATCCATTTAGTCCTAATGGCAATCCTGTGAATATTTACCTCTATTTATATTGGAGAAATGGTTCAGAGGTTTAAGAGCAAACAGGTATCAAGTTTTTTGTCTACATCGCAATTATACACGAACATAAAAGTCTGATCAGACAAATGCATTGAGCAGAGTAAGTGTTAATAAGAATACAAAACAGCTAAAAGAGAAAACTGAATTTACTATTCTTGCTGGGCAAGAAAGACCTGCATTTGGAAACACCACTCACCAATATAGGAGCAGATCGTACACATACCATGTTGGGTGAACGAACAGCGTGTTGACTAGTTCTAACAGAAGTGGGAAAATTACGATGGGACCTATCAGAGAAGGAAAAGAATTTCATTGTTCCCAGACTGAAGTGAGGCTGTGTCACCATGCTCACCATTCTGATTCCACCCAGCCTACAGCTTATTGATTTTGTTTTTGTAGTCCCTGGTACGGTTTTAAACACAAAGTTCTCAAGGTCTTTAACTTTAAAGAATAAGGCTTTTCAGTATGGGTCCTTGAAGCAGACATGACTGAATAGAACAGGGCTTATTAGTGTGCTACTCTAAGACTCATTAACCAGAAGTTTCTACATATTTACATAGCATATACATGTGCCTATACTGTCTTGCCCTTAAGAGAAGTAACTTTACCAGAGTATGAAGGAATCACTGAATATGCTGTTGAAGAACGGACATCAAACAATCATGACCCACAAAAGCAAGTTCCTTTTCGTTTCTCAGGTTGTAAATGAGAGCAGATATTCACAAGTGCATGCTTGTGCCTATTGTTATTCTCTGATTTAACCTAACACTATTGGATCTGCATGGTGGTGGAGTTATAAGAAGCTATTTAGGAAACTCTCTGCAACTGTGTCTGAATTCAGAATATGGCGAGGCCCATCCTGGAGGTCATGCATCATTTCCCCGTTTCCTAGGGACAGCTCTGAAATGGAAAAATCTGTAACGACCCTTCCCAAGCTGAACTTTAGCTATAGATCGGGGAATCACAGAAGCTCCAAAATTGCACTGAGCTACACAAAGTTTCCTGGGAAAGGTTTGTAAGTTCAAGCTGACATCTGCAGAGTACGTGTACAGTATCCATGTATGAGATCGGATTTAGGGCATATGCCTATACTTGAATTCCAAATTTTCACCAGACTATATAAATGACTCGTCAGGTTGAAAAACATTATTTGGTAGATATTAATCAAGCTGTGTTTTTGGCATCCATTTAAAAAATTGCATCATCTTGAAATGCATCAAATTTGAGATTTGTGAAAAGTGACTCTGGAGAGGAATTTAAAACTTTAACCTCACCACAACATGCTTGGTTTGTAAGAGGAAGTCTCATGACTCACTTTGTCATTATCTACATTTGGTAGGTTTGGAAATGACATTCAGATATGAAAATCAAGATTAAGTCCCGGGAATGCATTATTACCCAGGGAAACGTCTTTCTTCTTTATGTAGAAATATTGACTTGAAGGTCAGCACAATAATAATCATATAAATGAAGTTAGGCATTGCAATCTGATACTTCAATTTTTACCCAGAGTGCTCTCCTGAGTTTAATGTTGTTCCATAGACCACTAAGACTATTTTCATAAGTGGATTCTTCTTAGCTAAGAACCAGTACATCAACATTTCTACAAAGAACTCCCTTGAAAATATTTTTTTTCTGTTATTTGAGTGTAACTCAAGATATCTCGACTTATTTTTCTTTTCCACTAAATGATTGAAATGAAAACAGAAGAGGAGTGTATGTTTTACTCGCTGATATTTCTAGTGAATAGCAATTATTAAGCAAAGTGCCATAAACTTTGTAAGCAAGCAAATTATTGTATTACCTCTTCTATCTAATTAAGAAATCCAAATTATTTTTTTAAATGGCATGATTTGAGACGAAAGAATTTGTGACTTCTGTAAGTGAAAATTCATGAATTTGGTTCAATGCGATTTTGGAGACGTCTGCTAAGAATAAGAGCTCTGATTTGAAAATTTTCCAAGTTCCACTGTGCCTGAATTGCTTCCTTGGGGTGAGGAAGTTATTACTAGATGCATTCCTGAGGATGTAGGATAGATGATACTCCCTCAGAACCTTCCAAGTCCTAAATCGTGAGTCCAAGGGGGGTAGGGATTTGGCCAAGCGGGTGTGTGTGGAGGGGGATGAGTCTATGTGCAGATAAACTTGCACAGAAGCTACCAGTTCTGCTCGGGGACAAGGCTGCGTTTGTCTCTCTCGACCTTCACTGAAAGTTCCTTGCACCAGATTAAGCTTCAGAAGCAGCCTTGGTTTCTGGAGAGAAAATTGGAGCCATGATCTCTCTGTTCATGGGGTGGATGAGAAAGGAAGGGGGAGGAGTCCAATGTCCTTCTCTCCTGGCCGAGTCTGGAGGAAGCGTGGTGAGCTCCTTAGGGTACTTATGAGAAAGAGACTCCGAAACACTGAGGGAAATGTATAATGACTAAATAATTTAGGAACAAAATACAGTAAGTCCCCTACCTACGAACCTTCAAGATGCCAACTTTCAAAGATTCAAACGTGCGTCTGGTTCCAGCAAGGAACCAGAAGCTGTGCCATCAGTGTCAGGTGTGAGTGACATTGCAGCTCGCCCTCCGTCTCCTACCATCGCCCCCCTCCTCTCCCTCGTCCAGCCAGTAACTCTTCCTGCCTGTTCGCTCGACGCCAGCTGCTGGATGCCAGCTGTTGTACTGTCCTACTGGACTTTCCAAGGTTCTGTACTGTAAGATTAAAAATGTTTTCTTTCCTTTTTGTGTTTGTTTTTTTAATGTATTATTTGTGTGAAAAGTATGATAAACCTATTACAGTGCAGTACTATATAGCCGATTGTGTTAGCTGGGGACCTAGGCTAACACTGTTGGACTTAGGAACATATTGGACTTACAAATGCCCTCTTGGAACAGAACTCGTTTGTATGTAGGGGACTTAACTGTAATTGAGACTTGGGATGGAGTTGGGCAGAGGAGGAACCAAAGGGCAAGAAGAAGGAAAAGAGAGAGAAAGAGAAATGCAGGAGAAAACCCTGAATGGCTGTTTCAGCTCATGCCCTTATAAACTAAGATTTGACTCTCAAAACAATATTTCACTTCAAGTAAGGAAGAAAAAGGAAGGAGAGAATCAGAGAATCTGGAGAACAATTTGAATCAAGTTTCAGATTTATGTACCTTCGTCCTCCTCCTCCAGCCTTTATCTTAAATTCAACTGGAATGAAACCTTTCTTTGATGATTTTTTCCAGAATTAAGTACTTTTAAAAACGGTAGATTCAAGAGAGTTGCAACGGTCTGGGATTCATCAACTGGAGATCTAAGAATGTGGGGTTTTATTTTGTTTTCCTTTGTTTTTAAGTTTCCACAAACAACTCTCTTCCATTTTTGAGTTTGGATTGTATACAAAGAGGTGCAAAACTTTATAGTAAGAGTTTCTCCACTAATTCTTCTATCTTGGTGGAAAATAGGAAATCTTAGAAAGTTAGGAGGGAAACGGGGCAGATTTAAGCTCCCTCCCATAACTTAGTTTCCACTTTTACAGACCAAACTTTGAGATGCTGGAGGAAGGAGTCTGGTAAAGGGCCAGCCTGGGAACTTTTCATAGTTCCAATATAGGCGGAGACCTGGGTAGACAGTGGTTTGCTTTCTCCCCTGTGTTAAAAATTGCATCCATGAACCAAAGCAGGTACTTGCTGAGCAGGCATCTCTGACCTACTAGAAGGTACTGTGAACTCAAGGTGGGTCCCACATGAGCCAGAGCCCCCTTCTGTGTCTACTCCACGTAGCACTTACAGTTGCAGGAGAAGTTCAGTACCACTGGAATCCACCCAGGCTCCTGCTGGCAAAAGCGCTCAGCTGGGTTGACTGGTACAAAAGCAGAACCAAGAAATTCTCAGCGGGCGGGATCACCGGCTGTTTCCAAAAGTTAGGCCCTGAGACAGATCGTCACCAGAGTCCTGAGGCTCCTTAGCCGTATCTAACCTTTCCCTTCCTAATAACGGGTGCCAATAAATCCCACAATAACTACTTATTATGCACTCAGAATGAAGACATAAATTTGATGAAAATGATGCATTTAAGTTGTCGACCTATCAAGCCTATTTGTCTCATTACTTTGATGAACAAATTCAAATATCCTTCAGTTTTTTTCAGGAATACACAAATTATAGTATTTCAAAAGCACAATTTTCTTTTTCTTTTTTTTTTTTTTTCTGTACGCGGGCCTCTCACTGCTGCGGCCTCTCCCGTTGCGGAGCACAGGCTCCGGACGCGCAGGCTCAGCGGCCATG
>NC_041228.1:75545190-75554389 GCF_002837175.3 Physeter macrocephalus
ACGAACCCGCGTCCCCTGCATCGGCAGGCGGACTCTCAACCACTGCGCCACCAGGGAAGCCCGCACAATTTTATTTTTATTTCTCAGGGAAGACTGCTGGAGAACACCTTACTGTATTTTACCCACCCCCGCATAAATAGATTTGACCAAAATAGAAAAGTTGGTAATACATATATTTTGATTTTGATTTTACTTTCATGTAATGACATTGTAATCGATCTGGAGAACAACCTTATTGTGGGCCTGCTTTACAGAAATGCTAAGAAAACATTTTGGTCAGCAAAAATGCACTAAAAATTTGTTTTTGAATTTTAAAATTTATATGAGTCTGTATTTCTCTCCTTTTTAGAATAAGTGAATTTCCTGTT
The DNA here is from genome assembly GCF_002837175.3 of Physeter macrocephalus. Classification (NCBI taxonomy): domain Eukaryota; kingdom Metazoa; phylum Chordata; class Mammalia; order Artiodactyla; family Physeteridae; genus Physeter; species Physeter macrocephalus. The sequence goes on from NC_041228.1 coordinate 75,545,559, forward strand.
CTGGAGTAAACGAAGATCATGACTTGACAATATATTATTTAGTTACTAAAGCCGTAGATTGCAGGCAAAATGGCAGTTTTCAGAAGAATGAGTAGCTCCTTGAATCTTATACTTAATTAAGAATTTAGGAGGGTAATCTCATTGATCCCACTTAATGACCGTGTGTCCCTTCTGGGCAGACAGAAAAGCACTGATCTGAAAGGGAAGAACTCACACGAGGTCTCAAAGAGTTCTAGTTAGCAACTGTTTAACTTAACCGACTCCTACTCTTGCTTGTTATACTGATAATAGACAGGGCATGTTAAAAAGCCTGCCCTTTAAGTGAAATAGAACGTAACAAGGCAAAGAGGAAAGGTTTGTATTTTTCAAAGCTTTGGATTATTTTGTATCTCTCTCCCATTAACCCTCTGTTCAGCCCTGAACACTCATTCACAGAGACTATCCCGTGCAGGGCTCAAGGGTTCATTTCTCCACCAAATACCCCTCTTCATCCTTCACAGACGCTCTTATCAAATATTGACTATGACAGTGACCTTGCTAGGTCTGTGGCATTTCCAACACCACAGATTTCCCCATGAGAATTAAATCAGCTTTATCGTTTTCTGTAAGAACTAAAATAACTGAAAATTATTTAGCAACTGATCTATATGCAGCTCCATGAGTCCTACAGAGATGACTATATTTCCTTGTCTTCCTTCTACACAAAAGTAAACATTTAGAGTCAGGAAGGCGGAACATTATACTGGAGGAGACACAGGATGCGTATAAGCACGCCCTCCAGTTAAGCACGTGTCTGGGTCACTTCTCGGCACCTGGACCAGAGCGCCCACAGCCCAGGGCTCATCACAGCTGTCAGTCCTGTCCGCACCAGGGCCACCAGGACTTTGTGCCCCCTGTGAGGCCCCCTGCCCATCCCGGGAACAGAAGCACAGCTGGGCAGGGGTGCAAGGCTCCTGGCTACATTCTCTGAACGTGGCACCTTTTCAGCAATTCTTTGAGATGATTTGTTGACATCCTGCTTGAAAGACTATGATTAAAAAAAAACAACATTAGAGGAAGCACTGCGGCGAAGCAAGTTGGTGAGACACATAGGAACCTTTGCCAGCTCGCTGCCTCCTGTCTGGCTGGTTTCCTGGTGTGTTAGAGGTTTACTTCCTCTGCCTGGGAACTCACCCGTTGTCCCTGATTCAATTTATCAGGTCTGTCACCCCCGCCCAGGGGAGCCCCTTGTGCTGTACGGGACGGACTAGATACTTTCTTTACCTTCTCTTAGAGGAGGCACAAGCCTCCTGACGTAAACGCAGGCTGCTCTTGCTGCCCGAGGAGTGAAAAGGGAAAAAAAGAAGATTTCAAGGAGTGAAGGGACTAGGAGGAGGGAACCGCACAAGTGATTCTCCCCACATTGGGGGTGGGGGGAGCCCTCTTACCAGCAGGAAGTGGGCTCAGGGCCAGGGAAGGGCAACAGCCCTGCTCTGGGAGGACATTGTCATGGCAGCCAGGGACTCCCTCCAGGGACTGCTACCTGCCTGGGTCTTACAAGGGAAGGAGGGCCTGCCGACACAGGGCAGACACCTGAAATTTGGAGTGGGAAGAGAAAAGACACCTGGCAAAGACCACCCCTGAATCAGGCTTCTCTGAGCCCTTCTTCCCCTGGGTCATCTTGAGACCAAGAGCAAGAATCCTAAGTCCGTGCAGTGAGAATTGCTACCCTCGGTACCTGATCAAATTCCTCATCCTCCAGGTCCCCCAGATGAAATGTGAGCTCAGTCTAGCCAGAATCCCCTTCACTCTTGACGTTTTGTCTTAGTAATTCTCACCCTGCTTCTCGGCTGTAAATCCTCACTTTTCCTTGTTGTCTTTGGAGTTGAGCCTAGTTTTATACTGAGATTTCTTTTCCCCCATTGCAATAGTTCTTGAGTAAAATCTTTTTTTTTAACCGCTTTAATTCCCCCCCATCTCTAGCTTATCATTGATACACTCTGTAGAGCTATAAAACTAGGTGGAGGACAATAGTTAAGAAAGAGAGCATTGATGGAGAAAGTTCTAAATGATTCTCAAGAAGCAGCAGGCCAGGCAGTAGGTATGGATGAATCTAAAGTGAATCTAACACTTCAATTCAGTTCACCAGATATGAAGGGCTGCTGTGCTCAGGCACCTGGACTAGAGTTTCTACAGTTGGATTAAGGAGATTAAGGGATGAAGAAGCCTGTCCTTGCTCTCATGAGAAGATGAGAAAATTACTCTGGGGGATGAGAAAAACACATACATGGCTTTTCCTTTTTTAATGACTAGATACCATTTTTATTTTAATCTTTTTTAATCACTAACATTATATATAATAGTGGCAATGCTAGATTACACAGAAGAGCAAAATAAAGGGAGTAAAAATCACCCATAATTCCACCACCTCAGTATGTACTTCTGGATTTTTTTCTGTTTCTGTATGTACACTTTTAAGAAATCAACTTTACTGAGGTATAATTTACATACAATAAAATACACCCATTCTAAGTGTACCGTTCTGACAAGTATATTCAACTGCGTAATTTCCATCATTATTAGGTCTAGGAACGTTTCCATCTTGCCCCACCTGTACTGCAAACCTTAGGAATGCACTGATCTGCTTTCTGTTCCTATACATTGCTTCCACCTTTCTAGAATTTCATAAAATGTGGTTATACAGCATTCACTCTTTTGTGTCTGACTACTCTTGCTGAGCCTAATTATTTTAGCTTCATCCACGTTGCTGCATTTATCCATTGTTCTTTGTTTTCACTGCCAGATAGCATTCTGTTGCGTAAGTACCCCGTAATTTGTTTATGCATTCAGGTGTTATTGAAGAATTTTGGTTATTATAATGAGCTGCTGAACATTCAAGGACAAATTTTTGTGGGAACATACATTTTCATTTCTTTGGGTAAATACCTAGGAATTGAACTGCTGAGTCATGGTGAGTATATGTCAAACTTTTTAAGGAACTGCCCAACTGTTTGCAAAGTGTCTGTACCACCCTGTAGTCCTAACAGAAATGTACAACTGTCCTAATGGCTCCACATCTTTGTCAACACGTGACAGAGTCAATCTTTTTACTTTTAGCCGTTTTAGCGGGTGTGTAGTGGTATCTCTTTGTGACTTTAATTTGGATTCTCCTGATGACTAATGATTCTGAATGACAAACACCTTGGACCCTGTCTTGGTTAACCATCTGCTTCTTTTGGACTAGCTTCCATGAAAAACACTGCTATCATACCCAGAGAACCATAAAGGTAGAGTTTCTGAAAACCATGAAAAATATTTTAAATCATTTTAGTTAGTACCCATGATGTCACCAAAGCATTTGACAATGTTTCTAATGATATAAATGCAGGTAAGATGGAATCACAGAGTCTCGGAATTGGAAGAGATCATTTCCAATGGGTAACGTTTGCATAAACAAAGGTATTCAGATTTTTCTACTGCAGGAATTCTCAAAATCTTTCCTGTGCTAACATATTGGTAATCTCCAAGAGGGAGAACTTAGTAAACGATATGTTACAAACTTGTAGCATTAATCCTTTTTTTCTTCCACAGGTCTAATATTCCTTAGAACCCATTTTGTGAGTTCCGAGAATCCCTTAGAATTCCACGTTCCTTAGAATCCCATGCACAGGGTTAGGGAAACCTGTACCCAAATATGTTTCTACAGTGATTCTTTTGATTCTGTTTGAATGTTATCACTGCTTAAATGCAGAGCGAAAGGGGATTTCTTATCTTATAAGACTATACATTCAGTTTAAGGTCAGCATTAAATTTTAAGTGTTTACCTTATATAATTGATATGTATAATCTAAAAACCATGCAGTTAAGTAGACTTATTGCTCGTTATCTAATTGTCCTGGTTAATTAATCAATGTCACAGCCGACAGGGAGGTTAGTGCCTGACTTAATGGGATTAGATCCAGTCTTGTCATATTTCATATGTTTTATCAATAACTTAAAGCAGGGGTTGGCAAACTTCATCTTAAAGGGCCAAAGAGTAAGTAGTTTGGGCTTTACAAATCATATGCTCTCTGTTGCGACTGTTCAATTCTGCCATAAACAGTATGTAGACAAATGAGCTCCCACGAAACTACTTACAAAAACAGGCAGCAGGCCAGGTTTGGGCCATGGCTGTAGTTTCCCTACCCATGCCTTAAATGAAGACAAAGAACATAGCTATCAGATGTGCAGATAACACAGATTTATGAGGGATACGTATTACTTTCATCTAGTAGAGTGCTGGATACACATAAAATAGTAGCTCTCTTTACTGTTATTGTCATTTCTACCACATGATTGAGTTTCCAAATCACCTTTAAATGGTGAAAAATGAGCAAAAAAGCACAAGGCTAAAATTTGAAAGTATACATGCCTACTTTTTGTGTTTTTTCAGGGAATAGATTGGAACATATAAAATATGGAAAAACTTGTAATGAGAGAAGTTCATATGACAAAGCATATGGGTAGTTTCCAATTAAGATGGCGAATTAGACACACATGTTTATCCATGCACATTGCCAAATCCCTAATAAATTGGATTATTAAAAAAATATATATGTATACTGTCAAGGGCAAAGAAAAGGGAGAGAAGGTAACTGGAAGCTGGAGAGAAGATAACTGGAAGCTAGAAAGCAGATGGATGAATTGTTACTGGTCTAGCAGACTTAAGAAAGCTCAATCTCAGTTGGCTGTGGGAAAGCTGGGAAGCACCTGATTTATGTTGGACAAAATCCCCAAAGCCGAGGATTGACAGCACCAAGGACCCCTGGAAGATGGCTGAGAGGGGAGCTAGAAACTGAGAGACTCCATGAAAGTGTTTTTAAGAAATTGATACTCCCAGTTTCCCCTCCTGTTTTGGGAAAGACTGGATGTTAGTGTCTGGAGTGGGTCAACTCGTGAATCTCTGGCTGAACTGGAGGACTCCTGGTAGCGCTGAAAGCTGGTGTTCTCTACTGAAAACAGGGGGCTTATGTGACAGCATATGCACATATTGACACTGAGACCCCCTTACCACCAAGTCTTCTTCCCCCCCGCTAGACCTAGGATGCTGGCCTCTTCGCCCTAGGCATGATGCTGAAAACTCAGACTCTGTGCCCGGGTGCCGAATTGAATCTCGGAGACAGAGTTTTGGGTGAAGTAGAAAAGAATAGCTTTATTGCTCTGCCAGGCAAAGGGGGACACAGTGAGCTCGAGCTCTTGCCCTCAAAAACTGTGCTTCCCAGCCCAGGAGAATTTGGTGAGGAGTTTTATAGCACTGGTTCAAGGACGGGGTTGCTGATAAGATTAGGGTGTGTGCGGGGGGCCTGCGCTCCTTTAATCTGGCCTCCGGGTGATCTTCTCTGGAATGAAGAATGCTGACATCTTCCATTGTTGGGGATTTTAGTTCTGTAAAGAACTCAAAGATCTTGTTCTGTGCATCCCTTGAGGGGGAACCAGGACTCTGCCCTAAGGCTGCACTATTGTTTTTGGCTGTTCCTCCCTTGTCTCTGTATCCCCTCCCTTGTCTCTGTATCCCCTCCCTTCCCTGATTAGAGGCTGTTCAAATCTGCCCTTTAGGATTCAGGGAAGGTCATGGAGGCTGGAGTCTGTTCCCTACATACAAGAAATGGGGGAACACGGAAAGTCTTCCGTGCCCAAGAGCCCCACAGGGTCCTGCTTGGTTTCAGGCAGAGATTAGAAAATTCTTCTCTGTCAAGCCAAATAACTCCAGGAAAAAAGATCTAAAGGTATGAACATTGGAGATTGTCCAGCTAATTGGCTCAGCCAGATGACCTTACAGTGACACCCATAATTGACAAGCCCTTTTCTCTTTTGTAGAGTTTCCAATCAGCTTCTTGGTATCCAGCCAAGAATCACAGAAAATAAGAGATCAAAACAAGGGGGTAGAAAGAAAAGCAATTTGGAAGAAACAGAGACAATACAAAAGGAAGATAATAATAATAATAAAAAAGAAACTATTATCAGAGAGATAAGGGAAGCTATTTCATTGATGAGCTAAGAATAGGGTACTACCAAAAAAAAAAAAGAGCATTCACAGATCAAAATAAGTGCTTTTGGAAATTAAAAATGTAATAGCAGAAATGGAAACCTCAATAGAATGACTGGGAGATAAATTTGAACAAAGCTTTCAGAAAGCAGAGCAAAAGACAAAGTATGGAAAATGGATAGAAAAGATAAGAAAATTAAGGCTCTTCCAGAAGTTTCAACATCTGGATAAAAGAGGACTCAGGAGGAAAGAAGTATGAAAATGGAGGTGAAAAAATTATTAAAGAAAGAATTCAAGACAGTTCCAAAACTGAAGAACTCAAGACTCCCTGTAAAAATTCAAGAATCTAACTGGTGTCGGACTTTGCAACACTGGAAACTGGAAGACAAGGAGCAATGCTTTCCAAATTCTGAGAGAAAATGATTCCAGCGTAGAGTTCTGTACTTACAGAAATCATCAATTAAGTGAAAAGGTAGAATAAAGACTTTGGGGACATTTGAAATAGCAAAAGAAATGACTTTCCATGCAGCTCTGTTTAGGAAGCTACAAAGGAATGTGTTCCACCAAAATATGGGAGGAAACATTTCAAGAAGGAGGACGTCACAGGATCCAGGACACAGGTCGACACAAGAGAGAAGAGAAAGGAATACCCAGGATGACAAAAGAGGTCTGAGTGAGCAGCCAGGTCTGAGGAGAGGAGCTCTGGGAAAGATTTCTTTAAAAAAAAAAAAAATTGTTAACCTGATCAATAGAGAATGTATTGAATGAACTGGGAGGAAGTTTATACAACTGGGGATGAGTTTGGGGTTTGTACAACTGAGGAAGATAAGAGCATTGAAAACCAAGCAGATAAATGGAAACAATTACTAACGCCAAGGCAAACAAAAAGGTTTTCAGTGATGAATACATGACTCAGCTGTGTTGCATTCTTGTCATGATGACGTAAACGCTAAATATTTATAAGCTAAATTGTGACCTTGTGAAGTCGGGAGGACAGGGATGTGCATGTGTGTAATAGTGAAAAGAGAGAAATCTTTATCTCCTGTAGTGGGAAATCAATAGATACTGCTTCAAGCTACAAGGTGAAGCCATATCCACCTGTTGTTTAGAATAGGGAGGCATGTACTACAAGAATCAGCAGAAAGGTTTGAAATTGTTGCATCTGGGAAGTGGAAAATAGGGGAAGAGAGGAGCCCGGTGCTTTCTTTTCTCCTACCAAGGCTTTGACAAGACTACTTGACTCTTTATGCTGTTAAATAACTTTGATTTTAAAAACCTAAATTTAAAAAGGTGTGGTTTGAATTCAGCTGATCTTGTATTTCACTTGACTCTTCCCATTTCTTTTCTCACACAGTGTCCTATAGCTGCTTCAACAAACACTGCACAAAACTGGCTGCACATGGACTCTATGTAGGAGGCAAGCCACCAGGATCCACAACACATTTAGAGTATCATGTCCACGAGGTCCATTCTATTTTTAATTTTCATAATACTTGTATTACAAAATTGTACTGTGCACACATCATTAGAGAATAATCTAAAAGCAGAGATGGAAAAGAGGAAGAAAATAAAAATAAACCATATTAAACCTCTGAGAGATGATCTTAATATTTCATTGAAGTCCTTTTCAGATTTTCTAAAAATGTAATTATACAGGTTTGTATTTTATTTTTTTATATTTAGCAAAAAAATAATCATAACTGTTTTTCTATCAATACATACATATATCATAAATAACTCAATCTAACTTTGGGTATTTAATTTACTCTGGGCCTTTTTTTTTTTTTTGGCCTATTATAATCATTACTGCATTAAACATACACTGAGCTAGATTTTGTGCGTATTCTTAATTATTCGCTTGAGACAATTTTCTAGAAAGTGAATGTTCAGTCAAAATATATGCATCCAGGGCTTCCCTGGTGGCGTAGTGGTTGAGAGTCCCCCTGCCGATGCAGGGGACACGGGTTCATGCCCCGGTCCGGGAAGATCCCACATGCCGCGGAGCGGCTGGGCCCGTGAGCCATGGCCGCTGAGCCTGTGCGTCCGGAGCCTGTGCTCTGCAACGGGAGAGGCCGCAACAGTGAGAGGCCCGCGTACCACACACACACACACACACACAAATATATATATATATATATATATATATATATATATATATATATATATATATATGCGCATCCACATTTTTAGAGAAAAATGCTAATAACTAACTAGGAACAGATGTGAAATATACATTCAGAAAAATGCATACAACGTATATGCACAATTTTTTTCTCTTTTTTTAACATCTTTATTAGAGTATAATTGCTTTACAATGGTGTGTCAGTTTCTGCTTTATAACAAAGTGAATCAGTTATACATATACATATGTCCCCATATCTCTTCCCTCTTGCATCTCCCTCCCTCCCACCCTCCCTATCCCACCCCTCTAGGTGGTCACAGAGCACCGAGCTGATCTCCCTGTGTTATGCAGCTGATTCCCACTAGCTATCTATTTTACATTTGGTAGTGTATATATGTCCATGCAACTCTCTCACTTTGTCCCAGCTTACCCTTCCCCCTCCCCATATCCTCAAGTCCATTCTCTAGTAGGTCTGCATCGTTATTCCCGTCTTGCCCTTAGGTTCTTCTGACCCTCAGAATGGGAGAAAATATTTGCAAATGAAGCAACTGACAAAGGATTAATCTCCAAAACATACAAGCAACTCACGCAGCTCAATATCAAAAAAACAAACAACCCAATCCAAAAATGGGCAGATGACCTAAATAGACATTTCTCCAAAGCAGATATACAGATTGTTAACAAACACATGAAAGAATGCTCAAC
>NC_041228.1:75554578-75579938 GCF_002837175.3 Physeter macrocephalus
ACAGATGAATGGATAAAGAAGATGTGGCACATATATACAATGGAATATTACTCAGCCATAAAAAGGAACGAAACTGAGTTATTTGTAGTGAGGTGGATGGACCTAGAGACTGTCATACAGAGTGAAGTAAGTCAGAAAGAGAAAAACAAATACCGTGTGCTAACACATATATGCAGAATCTAAAAAAAAAAGTATATGCACAATTAATGAAACTGTAAGGTGAATATCATGAAATCACCACTAGAGTCAGGAAATAGAGCACTGTTGAGGGGAATTCCCTGGCGGTCCAGTGGTTAGGGACTCCCGAATTCCACTGCTGGGGGCACAGGTTTGACCCCTGGTTGGGGACCTAAGATCCCACAAACTGCACAACATGGCCAAAACCAAAACAAACAAGCAAACGAACAAAAAAACCACTGCTGATACTCTAAAACATTCCCTAAACCCAACCCCATGGGCTTCCCTATTCACACCTCATTCTGTCTCAAGAATTAAGCACTATAGTGACTTTTATAGTAATTGTTAACTGGCTTTTCTTTATAATAATATTATCTATATATGCAGCTATAAACAAGATAGATTTTGAATTTATAAGAATGGAAATATACTATATTCTTTTGAGCCTTCCTTATGTTACTGGGTATTCTGTTTTTTAAATGTCAATCATATTTTTGACTGTAACTGTAGGTCACTTATTTCATTATTTGAATCAGTTTTTAAAAGACGGGCATTCACAAAATAGAGAGCATACAGAAATTAATAAAATGGATAAGACGAATGTAAACCGTTTCACATGAAGAAATGATAAAGTTTACATAAACCGTGTAGGGGAACAGGAGACCCCTTCATATAGGTGAACTACTGTGTGAAAGAAAATGCATGAATGCATTCTCATAAGGTCCTGTAGAAATGACAGTCAGATTCCAGTTAAATATAAGAATAACGTTTCTACCCCGTTTGGGAAAAGCATCTTAGGAACTTGTGTATAAATCAGCGATTTTTAGAAGATGGCTGCTCGTCTACCTATGCTGGGTTTCAGCTGCAACATTTCCAGCCTCCAGCCAACCCTGCTCGCTTCAGACTGTTCCCTGCAGTCTGAATTGGCTCTGGCCAATCTACCCTCTTACTGTTCCGAAATCAGTGGTTTTTGTATACGGACGGACTCCCTGGGTTTGTCTCAAGTCTGAAGTCAAGGGGACATTCTGTCAGCAACCAGGGACCTCTGTTCAGTCCCGAATGGTTTCCCCTCCAATTCCAGGGCTTATCCCTATATTTTTTGTGATCCTAAGTGTTCCTAAGTGTATAGTTATGCCACCCCCTAGGTTGCCTAGCTGAATATATTATGCAGTGTTAAGTACATTGCACCCTTTAAGCTGTTTTTCCATTTTATCTTTATTTCAAAAATCTGAACATATGGCTAGCATGTACTTGAGTTCATTCTTCGTGAAATTTAAATGATAATAAAATAGTATACCCATAAAAAAAAAAGAGTAACGTTTCTAACAATTCAAGTCATCTAAACGAGAAATATGTTGCTTTAGGGATCACGAATTTCCTGTTCTGGAAGTGTTTGTGCAGAGGCCAGAGGATGGCTGGGGAATGGAAGTTACAGATGGGACCCCGGCCTTGGGTGGAAATTGGATTACATGATTACAAAGACCACTTTCAACTTCAAAACTCTCCACCTCTGTGACCTCTTCAGGTATTGGAGGTGACCTTAAAGACCTGGTAACCCAATGTACACAGAGAACCTATTATCCAAAGGATCTGTGAGCAGCTGTTTTCAATTTTCACTGTTGACAGGCCAAGAGGAAATGGCCTTTGGTTGCCGCAGTGGAAATGTCAGAGGAGAGGAAACGTGAACACTGAGATTCTGATGCAGTAGGGTAACTGGGGAGATTTTTGAGAAAGATCGACACTGTCTCTCTGGAATGCTCTAGGCATACAACACCTAGAGGCTATGTGCCATCAACTCGCCAAGATCTTTCCCCGTAAGCATCACTGTGCTGCATGTAAAACCTGAAGCAAAATTTAATCATCATGTTGAAATTATTTTTATAGACAGTTCTACTGATAGTAAAAAATCCCAGATATTAATACACATATTCATATATTACATATCATTCTATTCAACTGGTATATTTACACATCATAAAGGGATGTTACAGAAAGTAATCCACACACTGGTAAACATGTCTTTTTATTAGAATTATAACTAAATTCCTAGTTTCAGTGTATTTGTTTTTAACAGGTACCATAGCTAGTAAGTTGGAAAATATGTGGAGTAAAAAAATGAAAACACGGGAATTCCCTGGTGGCGCAGTAGTTAAGAATCCGCCGGCCGATGTAGGAGACACGGGTTCGAGCCCTGGTCCAGGAAGATCCCACGTGCTGTGGAGCAACTAAGTCTGTGTGCCACAACTACTGAGCCTGTGCTCTAGAGCCTGCGAGTCACAACTACTGAGCCCACGTGCCTAGAGCCCGTGCGCTGCAACAAGAGAAGCCACCGCAATGAGAAGCCTGCTCACCACAACGAAGAGTAGCCCCCACTCGCGGCAACTAGAGAAAGCCTGCGCAATGAAGACCCAATGCAGCCAAAAATAAATAAATAAATAAATTTATATTAAAAAAAAAAAGAAAACACATGAGCATTCTTAACCTGTGGTCAAGGAAACATTTTCATGTTTACACTTTGAGGGTCAACGAGGTGTGGCTGGCAGAATCCTAAAGATGCCCCCAGGACTCCTGTCCTCCAGTTATTCAATCAAATGCTAATTTAGATTCTGCTGTGAAGGGACTTTTCAGATGGAGTTAAGGTAATTTATCAGTTAATCTTAAAATAGCGAGATTATCCCGGATTATGGGTTTGGGCCCAGTGTAATCCCATGAGACTTTAAATGACAAAAAGGAAAGCAGAGGGTCAGCATGAGGATGTACAGGGGGAGGTCAGAGAGGTTCCAAGTGGGAGAGGGACACTTGCTGGCTTTCAGATGGAGGAAGGGGGCCGTGAGCTAAGGAGTGTAGAGGCTCCCAGAAGCTGACAGACGGCAGTGCTACAGCTGCAAAAAACTGCCTTCGGCCAACATGTGAACGAGCCTGGAAACAGATCCATCTCTTGAGCCTCCCTCCAAATAGGGAGGCCGACACCTTCACTTCTGCTTTGTGCAACCTGGAACAGAAAAACAAGCGGAGCCCACTGGGGCTTCTGCCCTACAGACTGCGAGCCAATATTATTTAAATTTGTATGTATTTAAGTTTGTGGTGATTTGTTCAGGCAGTAAGAGAAAACTAATACAAAGTGCACAAAAATATAACTATTTTGCTACCCTGTAAATAAAAGGAACCAATATGTGAAAAGAAAAAAAAAAAAAAAAAAAAAAATGAGGAAAAAGAAAAGGAACTAAGAAAGTAACCACATGGACTGGCAACTTTTCTGTCAGGATTGGAGGAAACCAGGACTCGGGCTTAGTCCCAGCCCTGTATTGCTAAGCAAAAGGCAGGCTGCCCCAAGCTTCTATCCCAGGCCCTGGGAGACTGCCAGAATGGAATTAGTATGGTAGTAAGTCTTAACACTCAAAATAAATTTGCATTTTATGAGGCTAAAAAGGTTTAGATTTTACACACACACACACACACACACACACACACACACACACACGCATCCTAAAAGAATAAATTGTTAAGGGTGTGGAAGAGACTTTAGGAAACTCTCCATGGATGATTTTGGGTAGTTGGCCAAATACAAAATCTAGGCATGTTCATGGAATGCCATTGTCTAGTGCATGACAGAGGTGAGGTCATTTAGGATGTGCCAGCTCTGTGATCTGGGGTGACCTACCTATCAGTTCTGTGCTTCAGTGTCCTCACTTGAAAGATGGAGATCAGAGTACTACCTACATGAGGGCTGCTGTGAGAAAAGACGTGAGTTGATAAACACACAGTGCTTAGAACAGTGCCTGGCACACGCTGAGTGCTGCATATTAGTTACCGTTATGGTTAACTGCTGAAAGGTTGAGAATTCTAATATGAAGAGTCAGTCTTTGTTCTGCATGCACAAGGCTGCTGGGATGTGTGCCAAAAAGTATAGGAAAAAGAGACAACAGCGAACTTTCAGAGTTGGGAAAATTCAGGAAAGTTTTCCTGGAGGAAGTGACATTTAGCTAGACATTCCCAGGATTCTCAAAGAAATGGAAGGGTTGGATGAGAAGAGCCTAAAACACAGACTTCCTGGCTTCCTAGAATCTGGCCTCGAGACTGCAAATTCTGATCTCACTTAACTTTGAGCAGGCAATTAACAACAAAGCATGATTTCTCAATAACCTACATCAGGGTACTGAAACAGGAGGGAAAGGGGCAGGGCACAACCTTTAGAAGGATGACGTAGCCCAAGGACATGACATAAACTGATTAGAACCAAATGGGTCCAAGATGGCAGACAAGTTGACTTCCACTAGACCTTGAGCCTCAGTATATGCTCATTGTAACACATCAGCAAGAGAAATGACATACCCACAGGCACCATGACAGTTCCAAGGCCGACCATAAGGATCAAAAAGTGGGCGGTGGCCCAGTTCCTGGAAATCCCCGCCCCTTCCTGAAATAGCAGGAATACTCCTCCCCCTCATTAGCCTATGAAATTCCCCACCCCTATAAAAACTGACAACCTCCATACCCTGGTGCTGCTCTCGCCTTCTGAGAGGGCCCACGCTCTGTCTGTGGAGTGTGTTTCTAAGTAAATCCACTTCTTACCTATCACTTTGTTTCTCACTGAATTCTTTCTGTGATGAGACATCAAGAACCTGAGTTTCATTAAGTTCTGAAACCAGGTGTGTGATCTCAGTTGGAAGACTGTGGGTTTTGGCCGGGTTTGAGTCCGGGCACGTGGGTTCGTGTCCCAATCTGAGATGCACGGTTTCAGTACCAGTCCTAATGTTGGCTCCTTATGGCATCATTATTATTGCATGACAAATTAGAGCTTTAAGAGATCATTTAACATTTTCAGTAGTTTTTATAGCTAATTTTATTAGTCTAGGCAATTGCCTGCACCTGTTTCAACAGTCAAATTGAATTTTTGCTTTACTAAATTAACTCAGTTCTGAGTAAACTTTTAAAAATGCATATATTTTAAAAAGCAAACAGAAAAATTTTGGTGTGTGTCTTCTGTACCATAGAAGCTATTGTGGAAATATGTGTCAGAATGTTGTCATTAATGCCTTAAATGTGCTATTTCATTTCCCTCCTCTTCTGGCTCAGTGCAATGGATCTGGGTGGTAGGTTACTGTTGTAATCTTCTCTACACTGTGTCACAGACTCTGTCATTATTTAGTTCCTAATTTATCAGAGGTTTTTTTTAAAAACTGAAGTAATATTTGATTTACAATGTTGTGTTAGTTTCATGTGTACAGCAAAGTGATTCAGATCTTTTTCAGATTCTTTTCCATTATAGGTTATTACAAGATATTGAGTATAGTTCCCTGTGCTATACAGTAGGTCTTTGTTGTTTATCTATTTTATATACAGTAATGTATATCTATTGTATTAATCCCAAACTCCTAATTTATCCCTCCCCTGCCCTTTCCCTTTATGGTAACCATACGTTTGTTTTCTATGTCTGTTTGTTATCAGAGTGTTTTTGGTTGGAATATTTTCCCTCACCCACATTTTAGATCTCTTAATGACTAATTTATTTTTCATAATCCATGGGCTCTTCAGAAACCTAAAATCATATTTAACTGGCTTTAGCTGAGAGTCTGTTGACACAGACGGTCTCAAAGTGGATTATACTTCAATTCCTTGATCCTCAGTATTCATACGAGATTAATAATAAAGATAAATAAAATTATAATGGTGAAATTTATGAGACTAATGGATATTAATGTTTTTTAAACACAAATATATATTAGGAATATATATTAGAACACAAGTATCCTTGAGCTAGAACTTGTGTTGGAGATCTTTGAATACTCTGTTTTTTTGGTAAGGCTAAGAGAATCCAAAAAAGAATCACTTTTTATTACCAAGGGGAATGAATGCTGTCAAATTATTATATTGATGATCCTAATTCAAAGCTTCAAAGTGGTTTCTAAGTCAAGTGTTAAGATACTAAGCGCACACTCAGGCACTGTGTTAGAAAATCCTATAATGCAGTTCCAAAAGTAGTGTTTCCCATCTTCCCTTCATGATGTGCTAAAGCAGACTGACAGCGAGGGGCCGGGCTCAAAGCCACAGATTTAGGAAATGTTGGGGGAAAACAGCACTACCGTTAAAATTGTGTGCAGAAAGTTTAAATTCATTGCTGCATCTTTAAAAGACATTTCCATCAATTACTGGTTTTATTGATTTTGGATTTTTCCCTTTTAGTTTCTAAGGCTGATAAAAATATAATTGAACACTGAGAGAAACCGGAGTTCTAATTCTCATTCTATTTCTGTGCCATAATTAGTTTTTATTAATCTTTCTCTCCAAATCTGGGTTGCTGTGTGAATAACAAGCATGTCTTAATACATATGGGTTTTCATTCTATATTTTAAATAATATGGCTATAGTGTTGGGAAGGAAAAAAACTGGCTGGTAAACCTGAAAAAAGTACTAAAGCTATTTCCTTCCTTCGAACCTTCCTTTTTCTACATTCTTTAACTGTATTTCATGATCATTAGTAGTTTGACATTGAAGTTAAGGAGAAAGTGATTACATATTTACTCTTGCTCCTGAAATCATTGTTTATACTTAAAATATCTTTACCCGGATGATTTGCTGTTCTTTCTAAAGTGTCCCTTTTTGGGGGGGACTTCCCTGGTGGCGCAGTGGTTAGGAATCCGCCTGCCAATGCAGGGGACGTGGGTTCGAGCCCTGGTCCGGGAAGATCCCACATGCCGCGGAGCAGCTAAGCCCGTGCACCACAACTACTGAGCCCACGAGCCACGACTATTGAAGCCCGTGCGCCTAGAGCCCTTGCTCTGCAACAAGAGAAGCCACCGCAATGAGAAGCCCGCACACCGCAACAAACAGTAGTCCCTGCTCGCTGCAACTAGAGAAAGCCCACGCGCAGCCACGAAGACCCAACACAGCCAGAAATAAATAAATAAAGTGTCCGTTTTTTCTTGCCACTAATGCAACCGAGAAGGAATCACTTTATTGAAAAATTGTAAACTGGCCTCTAAGTACTAGACCAGGCATTCAAAGAGATACCATTTATCCGTAATATTTTTTTAAAATGGTATTTGCTGTTCCAAACAGTCTTGTTACCAGGGCACGACTTGAGTCTGGTCACTCATTATCAGTTATTCAACGTCAGCCTTGAACAGATGGGACCGATGGCGTGCGGCCGCCGCCGCAATCGCCGCGAGGTCGGAGCGCCGGGCTGCACCATGGCCTACTGCCGGCGCGAAGGGAAGGATAGAATCACACTGGTGACCAGAGAAGACCGTGAAACGCCAAGCAACGCGGAGCTGGTGGCTGATGACCCCAGTGATCCGTACGAGGAGCACGGACTGATTCTGCCCAACCCAGACGACATCAACTGCAACTGTCCGTGCCTGGGGGGATGGCCAGCGGCCCATGCGGGGAACAGCCCAAGGCGGCCTTCTCCTGCTTCCATTGCAGCACAGAGGATGTCAAGGGGTCGGACTGTGTAGACCCTTCCAGGCCATGCAGGAGTGCATGCAGAAGTACCCGGACCTCTATCCCCAGGAGGAGGAGAAGCCAGGGGATGGATCAGAGGGAACGGCTGTCTCTGAGGCCATCGCAACCAAAGAAGAGGAGAGGCCCAGCTAATGAGGGCACGGGAGGAATTCTCTTCTCAGATGGTCCTGAATTTTGCCACTTTGAAATAATGTGCTGAATAATCTCAGCAAACGATAATCATTACCTGGGAGTGTCCGGTGAGTGAGCTGATTTATTCTGATTCATTGTATCCCTTTTAGTAGATTTTATACCCAGTTGGAAAGTGAAATAGAAACACAACATCGTCCTTTAGAAATGCTGGAGGGGGGCCATTCCTCGTAGAAGAGGCAGGATGATCAGACCTGGAGTATTTGAGGAAGCACTCTGCTTCATTTCTGATACATTTTCGTTTCCAGTTTGCATTGAGCTCCAGGTTTTCTACATTTGGAAAACAGAGCTTTGGACCCTCTGAGTGACTCCCTTTGTAAGTGAAGAGAAAGACTGGTTTTTTCTGTTGTTGCTTCTGTGTTCACACTGGCTCTGTCTCAGCCTGTTCAGATGCAATGTTCTTGAGAGGTGGGCACCTAAAGTAGCACCCGAGAGAGGAAACCGTGTCAATTAAAAGGAAAACATGATTTAAAAAAAACAAAAAAACCAGATGGGACCACACGTCCTACCCCAGAGGCACGCTCATTCTGGTCTAGTTCATCACCAAAACCCAGCTCAAATGCAGCTGTCAAGGGCATTTATTCCCCAAATGCTGGTAAACTAGAGATGTCAGACAGTGAAATTTGAAGATCACACACTAAGTGCGTCGTGTTCAGTAATCACACAGACACACACAAGCGGAGAGAGTTAGGGCTGTTTTGCTGGTTCCAGAGGTGAAGCAACTAAAGCCATTGTTAAACTATTGATAGAAGGAATTCCACCATGGCGGCCGCGAAGCCAAAATTGTAAATGCTGTAAAGGTTTGACTTTGCCAAGGAAAGAAAGTGACGCAGGCGGGCAGATACACCATGCAGGCATCCAGCCCCCTGATGCAGTCTCTCCTTGATCTCCCTGTGGGGAATTCAGCCCCTGCCCTGGAAAGGTTCGCGGTCTAGTGTGAGGAAGGTGGACACATAAAGAGATGATTGTTATGGGTTTGAAATAAGAAAGCATTTCTCCTTCCCTGGAAAGAGTGGCCTGGGGGCCCGAAACAAAGCTTTTCCCTTCTCTCCCAGGGCTGACCTCCCATGCAGATGACTTAGCTGATAGTCATAACTAGAAAAAGCAGACTGAGCTAGAATTTCAAAACTACGCCTGAACCACTACCACTCACACGTTCAACTGGGCTACAGTGCAAATACTATCGCAAGAATTAAGACGTGTACTGAGTGTGTGTGTGTTCATGTTGCTTAATTCACTATTATCTTTCTAACACCAGGCGTATAGGAATTTCTTATTTTCATTTTTATGGCAGCAGAAGAGAGAAAGAAAAATTGTTTTAGAAGCACTTTTAGAAGAGAATATGCCGAATTATTTCCTAAGGCATAGTATTCGAACCGGCAGCTGGGCTAATGCAATGCTGAATTCCGAACTAGTGTCCCTTTTAAGACCCCATTTAGATCATAGTTTGGAGTGGCAGGAAGTACAGCTTGAAAGTTGACGTCAAGTTAAGTAGCAGAGGGTAGGTGAGTTATCTCGCCCACCTAGGGTGTGTAGAACATATTTAAAATACTCTACAATATATATTTATTATCATAAATGCTTCCGCCAGTTCAAGAACTAGCTAAAGATTGGCCTCTTCCGGCAAGCTTTAGTCACTAATGTTCCCGCCCCTGGCCCACATGCATATGATCCCATTCCAGTACTTTGCATTTCCCTCTTTCCACTCTACCTGGGCTGGTGGTTTTGGTGTGTTTACTTAGGACTGTGATGCTTGACTAGATCAGAACTTCTTGAAAACCAGCTCAGCTTCCATGTCCTTCGGTTTACTCAGTAGCACAAAGTGTTGCCTGCTAATTAATTCTAATTTTTAAGAATCCTAATTTTTAAAAAGATTCTTCGTTTACCTTTTTCCTGAGAAAACTGCTTTTTTTTTTTTGGATAAGCATACGCTGACTTGTCCCTAATTTTCAGGTAACAGGTAATGACACAATTCTAAGTAACGAAGTGCTGTATTCTCTTGGACCCAGGACTAAAGTTTTGAATAAAACCAGTTGTAATTTCCAACCCACTATGAGCTGCATGAAGAGAATCGGAGGGACTTCCCTGGTGGTCCAGTGGTTAAGAATACACCTTCCAACGGAGGGGACATGGGTTCGATCCCTGGTCGGGGAACTAAGATCCCACATGCCGCGGGCAAACAAAACCCATGCGCGGCAACCAGAGAGAAGCCCGCAACGAAGACTCAGCGCGGCCAAAAAAAAAAAAAAAAAAAAAAAGACAGAGAGAACTGGAGTACATTTAATTTACAGTAAGGAGTAGAAATTGGCTTGTGAGTCAGTGAAATGAGCATCAAAAAAGATAAGTGTTTCAGAGAATAAAGTCCTTCAACACCTGGATTTGACAAAACTAGTTGACAAAAATTCAAATGAGTTAGTTATAGAGTTGCTATCATGAAAAAATATGATACCTAATAGGTTTTTATTTTTTTTTACTTAATTTTTTTTTTTTTTAGAGCAGTTTTGCTTTTACGGCAAAATTGAGAGGAAGGTACAACGATTTCCCATATAACCCTTGCCCCAATACGTGTATTACCTTGTAGGATTTTTGCGTTTTGTATTTTAGGTACTTTCAGAAGCAAGCTAGGCAGAACCTTGTAAAAGTGGGAGAAAAAACCCCCAACAACTTTACAAATGTCAGAACCTTCAGACATTTAAAATAGTGCTGAGTGTGGTTATGGGAGAGGGTTCACTGTAATCTATATTGAAACCAGGCCGATGTCCTTATTTATAACCTATGGTTGCTGAAATAACATTCTTTGTTAGCACTAGAATTTCCCTGAGTGCTTTATGTAGGAAAAGTGACACTTGTAGTCATCTTCTGATTTAATTGCTTCTTCATACTTTTTGGGGGGAGCAAAGCTTATTTTTTAAGAAATGAGGAGCCTCTATAGAAAATTGCATTTCCCAAGAAAGCAATTTATTAACCCAATAAACTTAAGTCTTTGGAAATAAATCAAGTTGGATTTCTATAGTAACAAATAGAAGCAGGACTCCAAATACCTGCAAAATATAAATTAGGATAAAACGTGGCTCAGAGTTAAATGTGAGCGAGTGAATAAACCAACGGACAATGGCCAGGACAATGGATCTCTGACCCACAGTCTCTGCAGCAAGTGGCCCAGAAAGGTCAGAGCTTGGTCAGTGACTGCCAGCTTTCCCAGTTTTGTCAATCCCACCTCCATTTCAACTCAGGGCCAAACACAGAAAGGTACATATGCTCCCCAAACCAATCACATGAGATATCCTCTCTGGTTGGCTCAACTCCACGTCCCTCAGGCCAACAACCTCCAATCAGGGCGTTCCTGAAGCCTTGCCTTTTGACAACATAAAGCTTTCCCACTTCCCTGCTGCCTGCCAAACGCAAGTGATGGTGGCTGACTCCCATTGCTATTACAAGCTCTGAATAAATAGCCTCCTTTTGTTCTCATCTGGGTAGTCTTTGTGCATTTCCCCAAGTGGAAAATGTGTAGTAGAACTCCAAGTTTTTGAAAATAAGCTGAAAAAATTCTCAGTGGTGTTGGAAAATGTAGTCATGTGCTCTCTTAATCACTGAAACACTAAAAGCTTATTAGGCTAATTACATGACTTTTGCCTATAGTCAATCAACCAACAAATATTTATTGAGATTTGAGACTCTGCCCCGTTCAGTGGTGGGGAAGTTATTGAAGTTGTATACATTAGGGCGAGCGGGTATTAAAGATCAATCACCAGTCAACTTTGTGTTCAGTACGTGCCACGGTCAAGACTCAGGCATCAGTTATTCCCGGAATTAACTCGTGGTTTTGCTGTTTAGTAGCTCTGTGACCTTGGGCAAATAACTTTGTTTTCAAATCTCAGAATATTTATCTTTATAATAAATATCTACCATATAGGATTGCTGTTATATTAAATTAAATAATTCACCTAAAATGCCTCGTAATTTGCTAATAGTAATTACTGTACACTATGTGATAACTCATCATAGCACATGCTCACTATTTTAAAATGCAGGAGCCGAATAAAGCATACTTTCCATCCTTGGGGAAATTATCTATTGGAAAGGAAATGATGATTTACAGGAAGTTTATACGGAGTGGGTCAAGAACTTTGTGAGACAATGCATCATTAATTTATTATTTATACAGTGTTGAATTGGGTGGCACAGTATTTAAGTGCTTTGAGGGTTGGTTGATGGGAAATGAAAGCGGGCTAGATTGGTTTGGGAAGAACGTTTGGAAGAGGAGGCAGATAGTGTGGATCTTGACTGGCGAGATTGGGAGAGGTGGAAGGAAGATCTCCACCTATCTACAATTAAAGCTCCGCCGACTCCCGACTCCCGGATTCCCAATGGACCTTGTGAATCTGTGAAGAGCTTGGCTTGCTGGGAAGGGAGAATTTTTATCAACAAACTGTGGGAATTAAGGATAGCTGGATAGGAAGGGCAGATTACAGAGGGTGGTCTTAAGAATCAGACACATCAATGTGTTTAGATTTAGATATCTTAAGAAAGCGAATGCTACCATCAAGTGGTATCTCAGGGAGTTTGATTTAGCTGTAGGGTGGGTTAGCAGAAGCAGCAGGGAGCCTCAAGTTAGTAGGAAAGCATCAAACTGTGAGATGATGCCAGCCTGGGTTAAGGTGGTTATGGTAGAAGTGGAGAGAGAGAAACTTCTTGGAGGAAGAATATCTAGGACTTGGCAAGTGAATGATTATGGGGAATTAAATAACAGTAATAATTACTACTTATTAGCACTTGTATGTGGGAGGTATTACATAAAAGAAATATCCTTTACATAAGTATCTGGCAAAACAACAGAGATTGGAACTTTCTTGAGAATTGTAGGCATTTGAACTCTATGAGTGTGCGTGGCATGAACTTTACAATTCATAAATAAATGGATGCGCTCACTTTATGCATGAATATTTATGAATAAAACCATGAATAATATTAATCTTTAACAACTCACGTAGTAGGTTACTAATACAGAGCCTGCAGTGAAATGTGAAATTAAAAACACTGTGGGCATGGACATCGCATTTCCCTGAGAGCCTTTCACTGCCCACTGGTTGGTCCTTCACAACCAGCCAGTTGCCCCCGGATGTCCTACTTTGAGAAATTCTGCTCTGGGTCATGTAATCATTTCTCCTCTCAGCCTGGTTGACCAGAAGGTAGCCGGGGCAAACGAAGCTGTTTTCTTGTTACTGAGTGTTTCTGTTGAGTCCTTCCTTTGCTAGTTTCCATTGTTCTGTGGCAGCTTACTGGTGCAATGTCAAATTGGCGTACTAAAAAAGCAGACGATGTTTCAAGAACCCCTCTTTCCTATCTTTAAGAATGAGAACCTAAATATAATACTTTGGACTCTTAATGTGCATCAGGCCCTGATGTTCTATTTACTTCATCTCATTTAACCCTCACAATAGTGCTGCAAGGCCGACTTTTATGCTCCTGTTATTACCAAGGAGTAAACCAAAGGGGAAATTGGTTAAAATCACTTGGTCAGTGACATGTAACCAACAGGAAGTGGAGTCAGGGTAGGAACCCAAGTTGATCTGACTTCAAAGTCCAGTTGCTTAGCACTGTACTTCCTCTTAAAGAAGATGTGAAACTGGAGATGACTCCAAGTTCAACATGACAACGGTAAGGCTGTTGCCAGGGCAAGGTAACCCAAGGAAGAGAAATGGCCAGAGGCAAAATGGGAGAAGGGAACTAGTAAGTTCAGTTTAGAACATGATTAGTTTGGGGTGATGAGTAAACATCCAAATAAAAACTTACTCTGGAATATTACTTCCATAACACCAATTTTCAAATAATATGTATCAAGACACTGGCAATATTCACTGACAATCACTATCAAGAGATTTTGCATAACTCCGTGTTAAGATCCTAAGGGGGAAATGTATATATCAGGAAGGGTTTCTTTTCTTGTCAGACAGACTTAATTTGCAATTAACCACAAAGAATGTCTGCCTACTCCTTCCCTCTTTGCTTTAGTGCTGGCAGCTCTTTCTACCTTGGCTTCTGTTACCTACATTTGAGGTATTTATTACTGTGCTAAGTCACATGGGCTTTGAAGGTTTTGTTCAAATCCAGGAATGATGTAGATCTCATTAGATGGGCTATTCTCATCTGAAAAGAACCAAGGGAGTCAGAAGAGAGATCCAGTTCAATACTTGCTATAAGGAAATAAGCCGACTGGAGACGTTCTCAGATTAAATCTAATTCAACATTATTTAGAAAAAAACCCAGTGGAGACATAATTCATCAGTAAGGCTCAGACTAGGATGCCTTGCTATGCCAGATGAATTCAAGGTACAGTGCCACTTTGAAAAGAAAGAATTGTTGCCCAGACTCATGCATAATCACACGGATCAGGGCTGGTTTTATACAGATTGTAGAAAACCTTTCTTCTTACTCACACACTTAGGATGAGTCCATCAAGATAAGATAGATGAAAATTCCTTTTGTGAGGAGAGAGTTTTATGGGAGGATGGGGCTCACTCTTCAGTTTTAAAGGTAAAGACTCATCATGGAGAAATAAAGCATGTGAAGCCAGCTTTGGAGCTAGTAAAACAAATAAAAATCGCTTGATCGTAAACTGTAAAACGAAGTATCTTATTAGCTGGTATGTGGTTACAGGAGAATTACCACAGGCTTGAGTGTTAGAAGAATCTGGCTTCAACCCTGTGTTTGCCACTTAGTAGCTGTGGAACACGGAACAGGATGCAAAAACAGAACAACTCGAGTAAGAAATAAGTGACAATATTTTTGGATTATAGACCAAAAATATATATTTCTATCAATATGAACTCATGGATATCTATTTTATCTTTGTCCCATAATATGGAATTATTGTTATTGATTTGTTGCTTAAGTTGTTCTAACGTTGGCCATCGGGAGCTCTTTCAGGTTGGTTCCTATGACTTTCGCAAAGTCCCCATCTTTTCTTTCTTTTCCTTCTTTTTTTTCCTTCTTTCCTCCCCTCCTTCCTCCCTTCCTCCCCTCCTCCCTCCCTCCCTCCATTCTTTCCTTCCTTCCCTCCTTCCTTCCTTCTCTTCTTTCTCCCTGCCATTTTCTCTTTCTTTCTTTTTCAGTTCTTTCTTACTTTCTGTAACCATAAGATGCTCCAGGCTCACCTTGTATTTTTCCAGCCTCATCCCTGGAATCAACCATTTCTCCAAGAATCCCTGGTTTCTTTTATTGGAGAATCAACTTACCTGTGTGTGTTTGTGTGTGTGTGTGTGTGTGTGTGTGTGTGAGAAGCCAGTCACTATAGGCATGGCCCACTGGCCTTTGTCTGTGTGTGTGTGTGTGTGTGTGTGTGTGTGTGCGTGTGTGAAGGTAATAAACTATGACTCCATATCGATATGTCCAATCTGGTACCACAGGGTTCATTCTAGCCTTTCCCCTTTCCTTATTTGTGTCTTCTTTCTCTAACAATAAGAAATCTGGTTCTCCTTATCTACACTGTATTTACTTATTTGTTCAAACTTAGTATGTAAATAAAGAAGTTTCAGAATTCTTAACTCATTCTTTTTGAGAAAAAAATTTACCAATTCAACTACAATGCTTGTGTACAATTCCGTTTGTGTACACTATTCAGACAAAGTGCCCCTTTTCAGGTTAGCTCCTTTCTTCCCTGTCCTCGTTAGTGTGGTTGTGTGATTTATTTGTAATATTTTTAGAGCCATTTATCACAGTCTGTATTTCCTCTTTATTCACATCCTTGTTGAATTTTCTATTAACCTGCAATAAAAATTGTTTATTTTTGTGCTGTATGTGTCTGTAGGGTTCGCAAATGTGTAGAGTCATGTACTCATCATTACAGTTCTATATCAAACAATTTTATCCTTGCCCCAAATTGCCCTGTGCTACTTCCTTATAGAAAACTCTTCTGCCCAACTCTTCTAGGATCATTGACTTATTTTCTGCCTATAGTTTTCCTTTTTGCAGAATGTCATATAAATGGAATCATACAGCAGGTAGCCTTTTTGGGTCTGAGTTCTTTCATTTAGCAAAATGCGTTTCTGATTCATGCATGTTATTGCATAAATCTTTAGACCATCCTTTTTTATAGCTGCACAGTATTCCATTGTATGGATGGTCCTCAGTTTGTTTATCTTCCCAGTTGAATGATATTTACTGTTTTCCAATTTTTGCCTACTGTTAATAAAGCTGCTATAAATATTCATGTATAGGTTTTTGTGTGGGTCACATGGTAAGTACATGTTTAACTTAACAAGAAACTATCATACTGATTTCTAAAATGGTTGTACTGCCACCATACATTGCCACCAGCAGTGGATGAGAGTTCCAACTGCTCTACATCCATGTGAACACTTGGTATTGCCATTAAAAATTTTTTTTGATAGAACTGCCATATGACCCAGCAATCCCACTACTGGGCATATACCCTGAGAAAACCATAATTCAAAAAGAGACATGTACCACAAAGTTCATTGCAACACTATTTACAATAGCCAGGACATGGAAGCAACCTTCCAACCTTCCAAGCAACCATGGAAGTGTCCACTGACAGATGAATGGATAAAGAAGATGTGGCATATATATATACAATGGAATATTACTCAGCCATAAAAAGAAATGAAATTGAGTTATTTGTAGTGAGGTGGATGGACCTAGAGTCTGTCATACAGAGTGAAGTAAGTCAGAAAGAGAAAAACAAATACCGTATGCTAACACATATATATATGGAATCTAAAAAACAAAACAAAACCAAAAAACGGTTCTGATGAACCTAGGGGCAGGACAGGAATAAGACGCAGACATAGAAAATGGACTTGAGGACACGGGGAGGGGGAAGGGTAAGCTGGGATGAAGTGAGAGAGTGGCATGGACATATATAAACTACCAAATGTAAAATAGATAGCTAGTGGGAAGCAGGTGCATAGCACAGGGAGATCAGCTTGGTGCTTTGTGACCACCTAGAGGCGTGGGATAGGGAGGGTGGGAGGGAGACGCAAGAAGGAGGGGATATGGGGATATACGTATGAATATAGATGATTCACTTTGCTATACAGCAGAAACTAACACAATATTGTAAAGCAATTAAACTCCAATAAAGATGTTAAAAAAATTTTTTTTTGGATCTTTAGGCATGTAGTGGTAACTTCTTTTTGTTTTAATTAGCATTTTCCTAATAATTATTGATTTTAGCACCTTTTTATATGTTTATTTTCTCTCCATACATTTTCTTTGATAAAGTGTCTGCTCAGATCTTCCCCCTGCCCCTTTCCTCTTTTGGATCGTTTGTTTTCTTCTTTCTCTTTTTTTTTTCCAGCTGTCTACTTGTCTTTATTTATTTATTTTTTGTTGGAGTATAGTTGCTATACAATATTGTGTTAGTTAATACTGTACAGCAAAGTGAATCAGCTATACGCATACATATATCCCCTCTTTTTTGGATTTCCTTCCCATTTAGGTCACCACAGAGCACTGAGTAGAGTTCCCTGTGCTATACATGTTCTCATTAGTTATACAATTTCATACGTAGCATCAATAGTGATCTATGTAAATCCCAGTCTCCCAATTCATCCCCCTCACCTCCCCCCCCTTCCCCCTTGGTATCCATATGTTTGTTCTCTTTGTTCTCTACGTCTGTCTCTATTTCTACTTTGTAAATAAGGTCATCTATACCAATATTTTCAGATTCCACATATATGTGTTAATATATGATCTTTGTTTTTCTCTTTCTGACTTACTTCACTCTGTACGACAGTCTCTAGGTCCACATTTGTTTTCTTACTGTTAAGTTTGGACAATTCTTTGTATATTCTGGATATAAGCTCTTTGTCAGAATTGTGATTGCAAATATTTTCTCCCAGACTGTGGTTTGTGTTTTCATTCCCTTAATGGTACCTTTTGCAAAACAAAAGTTTTTAATTTTAATGAAGCCCAACTTATTAATTTTTTTCTTTATCAATTGTTTTTTTGGCATCAATCTAAAAACCCTTTACATAGCCTCAAATCATACAGATTTTCTCCTATAGTTTTTTCTGGGAATTTTATAATTTTATATTTTACATTTAGGTATATGATCCTTTTTGAATCAAGTTTAGTATAAAGTATAAGGTATGGTTTGAGGGTTTTTAAAAATGCATATAGATATTCAAATGTTCTACAGTTTGTTGAAGTGATTATTCTTTCTTTATCAAATTGCCTTTGTAACTTTGTAAAAAACTATTTGACTAAATTTGTGAGGATTTATTTCTGTGCTCTTGTTCTATTTCACTGATAATAGACACATAGTCTCTTATTTCACCAATGCCACACTGTCTTGATTATTGTATCTTGAATATGCATAGTAGGAGTTTTCCATCCTCTTTCCCTCTTTTCCAAATTTGTCATGTATATTCTAGTTCATTTGTCTCATTAAGATTGTACAGATGGTATTTTTTTTTTCTTAAATGTTTGATAGAATTCAGCAGTGAAATCATCTGGGACTGTAGTTTTCTTGGAAGTTCTTAAAGCAGGAATTTAATTACTTTCATAGATCCAGGACTATTGGAGGTATCTATCTCTTCTGGTAATTTGTGTTTCTCAAGGATTGGTCTATTTCATCTAAGATTTCAAATTTATGTTCATGGAGTTTTGTAATAGGCCCATATTCTTCTTTTAATATTTCCGGGGCTTGTACTGATATCCACTTTTCATGATATTGGTTATTTGTATCGTATATCTTTTTTTTCTTGGTCAATATGGCTAGAGATTGATCAATTTTCTTGATGTTTCCAAAGAATTAACTTTGGTTTCATAGCTTTTCTTTACTGATTTTTGGTTTTAATTTCATCAGTTTGTGTACTTGTCTTTATTTCCTTTTTTCTACTTGCTTTGAGTTTAGTTTGCTCTTCTAATTTCTTAAGGTAAGAGCTTAGATTATTGACTTGTGATTTTTTTCTAATATAAGCATTTGAATGCTATACATTTTCTCTAAGCACTGCTTTATCTGCATGCCACAAATTTTGATATGTTTTATTTGCCTTTGAATTCAGTTAAAAGTATTTCTTAACTTTCCTGAGACTTCCTTTTCCACCCATGGATTATTTAGAACTAAGTTTTTAATATCCAGCCATTTTGAGATTTTCCACATATCCTGTTACTGATTTTCAGTTTAACTCCGTTCAGGTCTGAGAACGTATTTTGTGTGATTTCTATGTTTAAAAATTTGTTGAGGTTTGTTTTGTGGAACAGGATGAGACTGCCTGGGTGTGAGCTTTGTCTTTACCATGGTAACTATCAGTATACCATAGTATGCCATATGCTCCGAGGCGTATTTTTTGGTTTGGCGCGGGGGTCTATCTGCTGAATTCTGAGTTTGGATCTTCCCTTGGCACTGTGCCTCAAGGAAGATGGCTTAAATATTCGTCTTCTCCTGTTACCTCCCATCAGGGTTCTGCAGTTATTTACTGTTTGGAGCCTCTTAGCTTGGAGCTGGAGTTCGCGTTGCTCACTGTTGTTTTGATTAATGCTTCGTTTTAGGCATGCATTATTTATCTGGGTCTTGGGGATGTGGACTTCTCCTTCCCCTCCCCTGGCTATAGTTGTGAGATCAGTGTAATCCAGTTTCTTCTCTATGCATAGGGTTTCTCTCGGTTCCTTTCCTCCAGCTGCCTGGTTTCCAAAGATGCCCTGGGGGCAGCAGTATTTTCTAGCCTCTCCTGCTCTTTCGTTCTTTTCCCTCACTCCTGCACCACAGTGGTTGCTTCTTAGGGCTCTTTCTGATCTTTTCTGTGAGCAGCCAATGGGGTTCGCAGAGAATCAGTCTTCACGTGGGTGCAAACTCATTTTCTGCAGCTCCTAGGGGTTTCACACTCTCTGACTGGTCCACACTTGGTTTTCAACAATTTTTCAACTATTCTATTCTGACACTTTACCTGGTGTCTGGTTACACCTGCCACATCCAGCTGAGTGTTTCATCTCCTCTCCCTGCCTGTGTCATCTCTCCTTAGATTTTGTACCAGTTGCTGCCCTCCAACCACAGTTCTCCAGTGGGTTCAAAAGCAGTCATGAATTTGAAGTGACTTCAGCTGATTTTACTGTAAGGGTGGGAACCAGGCCCTTCCAGCGATGTGCATTCCCCGGAGAGGATACAGGGACCCTTTGCTTTTTAGTTTTTGGCGTTTTGCACTTATCTTTATGCACTGTACCTTTTATTCTTTGGGCTTATTTTGCCCAAACTCAAAGATGGTCTGTGCCTCTCTAGATAATCAAACCAAAGTTAATGAGACCAGCCTTACTCTGTGATCATGAGTAATTCTTCTGTGATAGTATTTTTGATTATAAAGAGGGTGGCCATAAGGCAAAATGTGTGGTTTCATGGAACACTGTGTATTGACTACACGTAACACACCCTTCTGGTTTATCTGATTCTATTGCTGTCTTTGAGCTATTTTGTAATACGCCAGTAACTGATAGCAACACAAAATAAGTCTTGTCTACAAGACGTACAGATTCTGCCCTGTCTGGTAGAAGTTCATCTGAATTCCTTCCTCTCTGTGGAAAAACCAATTTTACTTCCATAAGTGCATTCTTTTCAATATTCCGGTTGTTGAATGCAATATTCTCTATATACCCACTAGATAAAGCAAACTTTTCTTTCTAAATCTTTTATTCCTAGTTTTATTCTCTGCTTTATCTATTGATTACTGAGAGAAGTATTAAATATTCCACTAGGATGGTGGATTTGTTAATTTCTTGTAGTTCTCTGAAGATATACAAGTGTAGAATTGAAGTCTATATAAGTTTAAAATTACTGTATCTATAATTGAGCCAAATGAGCCTTTTTTCCTTATGACCCTTCTGATCCCTTTTTGTTCTAAAGTCCGTTTTGTCTGATATTATTGTAGGTACATGGCTTTGTTTTAGTTGACATTTACTTGATGTATCAGTCGGGATACAGGCTGTTACAGTAACAAAGAACTCCACCTAACAATGCCTTAAATGAAAAAGAAGTCTATTTCTACCTGACCTGTAATGAGCTGGAGGTGGACAGTATAGGGGTTATCGAATACCTCTGTTTCCATAAATTGTCTGGGGACTCAGGCTCCTGTCTCATTGCTTTGCTAGCCTCCAAGTAGTAACCTCATCCACATAATCAAAGATGGCTCACTTCACCCCGGCACCCTTTTCTCTCTTCTACAGGAAGGAGAGAAAGTAGACTGAGAGGCAGATGTATTCTTTATAAAGATTTGACCTGGACGTTGTATAAGTCGCTGCAGTTCACATCCTCTTGGCCACACCTTCCTACAAGGGAGGCTAATAATTGTGCCAACGTGTGCACAATCCAGCTAACATTTGGATAGCGGGCAAAACCCAGACTATGTTCAAAACCTGTCCCCACGAAATCTGTCTCCATCCTGTCTCCACTCTGGATCTTATGATTTTATATTTTGATTAATTAGTTAATTTTTTTATGCACCAGTAAGAGAGCTTTCAAAAAACATCAAACAAAACTGGTAAAACTGAAAGGATAAATAAAAAATTGACAAGTAGAGTAGATTTCAAAACTTTCAACAATTGACAGAATGAGTTAGTAAGGACACAAAAGACTTGAAGAACACTATCTATTGATTTGACCTAATTGATATTTGGGCTTTCTTAAGACATAATATTTATTTACTTATCATTTATACATATACATGTATCTATTCTTCTTCAAATTCTTTTCCCATTTAGGTTATTACAGAATATTGAGCAGAGCTCCCTGTGCTGTACAGTAGGTCCTTGTTGGTTCTCTATTTTATATATAGTAGTGTGTACATGCCATTCCCAAACTCCTAATCTATTCCTACCCCGCACCTTCCCCCCGGTAACCATAAGTTTGTTCTCAATAACCTAATGATTTTGTTTTAAAACAAATGTTGGCAAACTTGTTCTGTAAAGAGCCAGATACTAAATATCTTAGCCACATGTGGTCACTGTCACATATTCGTCTTCTTTTTATCCCAGTCATTTAAAATTGTAAAAACCTTTCTTAGCCTAAGACCATATAAAAATAGGTGGGGTATGGGGTGGAGCATGGCCTGTGGGCTGTAGTTTGCCAACTCTGTTTTAGTCTTACTTATACACAACGTGTAGTAACTTAAAAGATAATTTCTAGATTAATTTTTGTCCTTTAACTCAATGGTTTAATCCATTTACTTCTGTGAATTGTGATTTCTCATACATTTATGTTTATTTCCCATTATTACATATTTTTCTGTTTCTTTTCTTCTCTGCTGTCCCCCCCCTCCACCTTGTATTTGCCTTTAAAAAAAAAATTACAGTTACTGTTTGTTTTCGGTCATACTGCAGGGCTTGCAGGATCTTAGTTCCCCGACCAGGGATTGAACCTGGCCCTCCACAGTGAGAGCACAGAGTCCTAACCACTGGACAACCAGGAAATTCCCTGCCTTCTTTTGGACTGAGATTTTTTTACTTTTTTTTTTTTTTTTTTAAATCAACACCTGCTGGGAAAGTATATGCTTTCTGTCTATGTAGTTGTTATTCTAGCTATTTTTAACATTCATTCAATCTGTTACAATATCACATTATGTAGCCTCTGGCAAACTCCATTGCACACTTAAGGGAAAATAAGAGTGAAAAGGCAAATAGCATTGTAGTATTCTTATGAAAGTGGTTTTGACCTGTGCAGCTCTCTTACAGTGTCTCAGGGGTCCCCAGGGGTACCTAGAACATACTTTGGGAACCTGAAGTTTCAGGAACTTGTATTTATTTTGTAAGCATTGTAGGTTATTCTGCTGGACATGTCTGGCTGAGACCTACTGTGGAATCCTGAGCAGCTTCAAAGTATTAGGAATTTAAAATCAGAGGGGCCTGGGGAGATTGGTTCAAGATGATGGAGTAGAAAGACGTGTGCTCACTCCCTCTTGCGAGAGCGCCAGAATCACAACTAACTGCTGAATAATCATCGACAGGAAAACAGTAGAACTCACCGAAAAAGATCTCCCACATTCAAAGACAAAAGGAGAAGCTGCAATGAGACGGTAGGAGGGGCACAATCACAATAAAATCAAATCCCAGTTTGTGGGTGGCTCACAAACTGGAGAACGTTATACCACAGAAGTCCACCCCCTGGAGTGAAGGTTCTGAGCCCCACGTCATGCTTCCCAACCTGGGGGTCAGGCAATGGGAGGAGGAATTCCCAGAGAGTCAGACTTTGAAGGTTAGCGGGATTTGATTGCAGAATTTCGACAGGACTGGGGGAAACAAGAGACTCCACTCTTGGAGGGCACACACAAAGCCGTGTGCACATCAGGACCCAGGGGGAAGGAGCAGTGACCCCGTAGGAGACTGAACCAGACCTACCTGCTAGTGTTGGAGGGTCTCCTGCAGAGGTGGGGGGCAGCTGTGGCTCACTGCGGAGACAAGGACACTGGCAGCAGAAATTCTGAGAAGAACTCCTTGGCGTGAGCCCTCCTAGAGTCTGCCATTAGCCCCACCAAATTGCCTGCAGGCTCCAGTGTTGGGTCGCCTCAGGCCAAATAACCTACAGGGAGAGAACTTAGCCTCACCCATCAGCAGACAAGAGGATTAAGGTTTTACTGAGCTCTGCACACCAGCTCTACCCACCACCAGTCCCTCCCATCAGGAAACTTGCTCAAGCCTCTTAGATAGCCTCATCCACCAGAGGGCAGACAGCAGAGGCAAGAAGAACTACAATCCTGCAGCCTGTGGAATGAAAACCACATTCACAGAAAGATAGACAAAATGAAAAGGCAGAGGACTATGTACCAGATGAAGGAACAGATGGCTTCACAGGTGAATTCTAGCAAACATTTAGAGAAGAGCTAACAGCCATCCTTCTTAAACTATTCCAAAAAAATTGCAGATGAAGGAACACTCCCAAACTCATTCTACGAGGCCACCATCACCCTGATACCAAAACCAGACAGAGGTACTACAAAAAAAGAAAATTACAGACCAATATCACTGATGAATATAGATGCAAAAATCTTCAATAGACCACTAGCAAACAGAATCCAACAACACGTTAAAAGGATCATACACCATGATCAAGTGGGATTTATCCCAGGGATGCAAGGATTCTTCAATATATGCAAATCAATTGACAAACCCACTACAAACATCATTCTCAGTGGTGAAGAACTGAAAGCATTTCCTCTAAGATCAGGAACAAGAGAAGGATGTCCACTCTTGCCACTATTATTCAACATAGTTTTGGAATTCCTAACCACGGCAATCAGAGAAGAAAAAGAAATAAAAGGAATACAAATTGGAAAAGGAGTAAAACTGTCACTGTTTGCAGATGACATGATACTATACATAGAGAATCCGAAAGATGCCACCCGAAAACTACTAGAGCTAATCAATGAATTTGGTAAAGTTGCAGGATACAAAATTAATGCACAGAAATCTCTTGCATTCCTATACACTAACAATGAAAGATCAGAAAGAGAAATTAAGGAAACAATCCCATTCGCCATTGCAACAAAAAGAATAAAATACCTAGGAATAAACCTAACTAGGGAGGTAAAAGACCTGTACTCAGAAAACTATAAGACACTGATGAAAGAAATCAAAGATGACACAAAAAGATGGAGAGATACACCATGTTCTTGGATTGGAAGAATCAATATTGTGAAAATGACTATACTACCCAAAGCAATCTACAGATTCAATGCAATCTCTATTAAATTACCAATGCCATTTTTTACAGAACTAGAACAAAAAAATCTTAAAATTTGTATGGAGACACAAAGGACCCTGAATAGCGAAAACAATCTTGAGGGAAAAAAAACAGAGCTGGAGGAATCAGACTCCATGACTTCAGACTATACTACAAAGCTACAGTAATCAAGACAGCATGGTACTGGCACAAAAACAGAAATATAGATTAATGGAACAGGATGGAAAGCCCAGAGATAAACCCACACACCTATGGTCAATTAATCTATGACAAACGAGGCAAGGATATACAATGGAGAAAAGACAGTCTCTTCAATAAGTGGTGCTGGGAAAACTGGACAGCTACATGTAAAAGAATGAAATTAGAACAGTCCCTAACACCACACATAAAAGTAAACTCAAAATGGATTAAAGACCTCAATGTAAAACCAGACGCTATAAAACTCTTCGAGGAAAACATAGGAAGAACACCCTTTGACATATATCACAAGAAGATCTTTTTTGACCCACCTCCTCGAGTAATGGAAATAAAAACAAAAATAAACAAATAGGATCTAATGAAAGTTAAAAAGCTTTTGCACAGCAAAGGAAACTATAAACAAGACAAAAAGACAACCCTCAGAATGGGAGAAAATATTTGCAAATCAAAAGATTAATCTCCAAAATATATAAACAGCTCATGCAGCTGAGTATAAATAAACAACCCAATCCAAAAATGGGCAGAAGACCTAAATAGACATTTCTCCAAAGAAGATATACAGATGGCCAAGAGGCACATGAAAAGCTGCTCAACATCACTAATTATTAGAGAAATGCAAATCAAAACTACAGGGAGGTATCACCT
>NC_041228.1:75579987-75588558 GCF_002837175.3 Physeter macrocephalus
ATTGATACAGCCACTATGGAGAACAGTATGGGGGTTCCTTAAAAAAACTAAAAATAGAATTACCTTATGACCCAGCAATCCCACTACTGGGCATACACCCAGAGAAAACCATAATTCAAAAAGACACATGCACACCAATGTTCATTGCAGCACTATTTACAATAGCCAGGTAATGGAAGCAACCTAAGTGTCCATCGACAGATGAATGGATAAAGAAGATGTGGCACATACATACAATGGAATATTACTCAGCCATAAAAGGGAGTGAAATTGGGTCATTTGTAGAGATGTGGATGGACTCAGAGATTGTCCTACAGAGTGAAGTTCAGAAAGAGAAAAACAAATATCATATATTAACGCATATATGTGGAATTTAGAAAAATGGTACAGATAAACCGGTTTGCAAGGCAGAAATAAAGACACAGATGTAGAGAAGAAACATATGGACACCAAGGGGGGAAAGGGGGGGTGGTGGAGGTGGGATGAATTGGGAGATTGGGAGTGACATGTATACACCAATATGTATAAAATAGATAATGAATAAGAACCTGCTGTATAAAAAATAAATAAAATAAATTTTTTTTTTAAATTAAAACAAACAAACAAACAGAGGGGCCTGAAGTGGGAGACAAACGGCTCACTTTTGCGTCTTCATTATTTCTCTTGGGATTGACCTTTTTGATCTGCTCCTCTCTTCAATTTCCTCCTCATTTCCTTCCAGACGCTACAAACTGCTGTGCTAGGCCCTTTATAAAATTTCAGTTTAGGATTCCAGATAATCTTTATTAAAAGAAAAAAGGCAGGTAAAAATTCTGATTACTTAAGAGAAATAACGGTCTCAGACAGAGTCATGCTGGTAGGAATGAGCCTGCCTGCCTGTGCTCTAGTTTCAAAATGATGATTTATTTACATAAAAATTCAGCTTCGTACAACACATAAGTGATGAATGAATTTCTGACTTTTGTCAGTGGAAGTCAATATCTTTGACTTAAAGAATAATTCTTTAATTACTAAAGCCAAGTTTAAGTCAAGAAAGGTGTCTGAAGTCACTTTGTCTTTTAAAAATATGGGCATATGGTATCTGAAAACATCAGTCTGTTGGATATTTATGTACAAGGCAAGCTGTTGGCTGAGATTTTTACATTCAGTTGTCTTTTAAACAAACATATACCCTAGCTAAACACATGGTTTTCTCACAAGAAGTCTTACTATTCAAAATTACTGTGTGTGATTATCTCTAAAAAAACGATAAAGCCTTGATTTTTATGGTTGATTAACTAGGTTATTGCAAATCACGTCAGCTTGGAGTCTGGCATGCCTCCCAGAAAGCAAACTTCCCAGGCTACACTCAAAGTTCCTTTTTCCATAACAAAGATCTGACTCCATAAAATCCCTTGAGATTTCTTGCATCCAAAACAGACATTTCCCAGGGTTTCATCTGGTTTTCTGGAAAGCTCTTGACCCAACAAGTAGTTCCATATGGAGGCATCTGAGTTAATGAAGGTTCATTTCCTGTGAATTCATCGTACTTTAGGTGTTCTATTCAAGTCATTCCTTCAGCCGTCATTGGTCTTTCTGCTTCGGTCCCAGTCTGTGTTTTGCTGAGGGAAGCCACAGTCGCATTAGTGACCTGACAAATATGTTCCTTATTTTTTTTTTAGCAGTCAAGTCAGCAGGGCTTGTTATTTTATCTTTTGGGATTTATTAGGTGTCTTTGGTAGCTTTGTAACAGAGCCTGCACAGAATGAGTGGCAGTTAGGTCTTCGGTATATGCCATGATAGGAATATCAGGAATGTTCTGAAAAAGTGTGATTTTTAGACAATGGAAGACTCAATGCAGTAGTGATATTTTAAATTTCAAGATCTATATTTAATTTCAAATTTGCCTGGGAAAATCACTTAGTCATTTTGTAGCCGATTCTGTCAATGTTATACCCAAATCCTTTGGAATCCTTTTGACCATATCTTGCACTCAACCCCTAGCATCTGTGAGCTTTTGCTTCCAATAGTTGGCAACTGTGGCTGTCTTTGCATAACTGTAATCGGGCTCCTGGACACGATTTGCCCAAAGTGCCTCGGAGCCTGTATTCCTAACCCTCACCACCCATTGCCCAGGGGCAGCTCACTGCCAGGGACAAATCATGGAGACAAAGGGTGTGACGTGTGGATGTGCGAGGGGTATAAAAGCCTGCTCCCTTGCAGCGTTCTGCTGAATCAGGTTAAGGCTGGGACTTTGCCTGAAGTCACATCATTGCTCGATTCTACCCCTTCTAAACTGGGGTACTAATTCTTACCTAACAGTCCTACTGTAAAAATAAGATGAAGTAGCATCTGTAGAAGGATTGATAAATAGTAAAAGAGCTTGTCCTGAGCCCAAGGCAGGGATGATACACAAGTAGGGTGACCTGAAGCACTGAGTTGCGAATTTAAACCCTAGCCTGGGCCTCGGGGGTTTAAAGGAAAGGCATGGTCATTTTGGGGACAGATCATCAGTGACTCTTGCACTAAACCTAGAAGAAACGAAAAGCAATAGTGCTTGGTTTTAGAAACTGCTTGTCAATCCAGAGAGAAGGGGATCTTTTTTGGATTCTCACTGTGAGAGCCTGGTGGGGTTTCTGAAAAGGAAAAACCCATGAGAGTGAGGGAGTCTCCCTAACACTATGGCCTCGAAGAGTTTCTCACTCTCATGATAGCCATGTTCAGGCGCCAGCAATTTGTCAACATTACCTAACTGTTCCTACTTGTTGATGGCTCTAGTAGCTTCTGCTCTGGGTCAGCAGACTTTTGTTTCTGTATCTGTCTAGACGCACCTGACTCAGGATTCCTGGGTAACGGTTTGTACCGTGACTTCAGTTCTCTGACAGGTCCAAGGAAATTGATCGATTTTCAGTTTGTCCAGCTTTTTCTTGTTGTAAGGACAGTTGTTGTTGACGATTTCCAGGTTCTTTATATTTTGAAGTTGATTAATTATTTACAGAAATGGGGTCAGGTCGTCTCGTCCTGTGCCATTATTCTTGGTCACTCCCACCAATGTCAATACTGGGTGGCTCCTGTAGGATCTCCCATCCTCTTAATTTCCATATGCTCTAGGCTCTTGCTCTAAGGCTCAAACTCCTATTTCTCCTCTTCCTCCCTCCCCTTCCTTCCAAATGTTTTCAGTGTGCCCTTTCAAACTTCTGCTCCCAGCTAGAGAGACTCCATTGCATCCTATCCACTGATGCAGCTTTCCAGGAACTCTCCTAAAAGATTGTTGCCTTTTTCCTTGAGATGCAGCGAAGACATAGTGCTTGTGGATTCTGAGTGCTGCTTGCAGCCTGACATGCAAAGCCTTCCATCCTGTCCAAGGCTTAACCCTCCTCTCGGGCTCAGAATGCATCCTCTCCCCCTCCCTGGGAGTATCACTCATCTTCTCACTTTCCTGCATCCTCAACTTCTCCCTCTCCGTTGGATCCTCCATTAGCATTTTAATGTACTAAGTCTCTTCTACCTTAAAAAAGTCGTCTTTAGACTCTGCTTCCTTCCCCCAGCTACTGCCCTGCATCTCTCCTGGGCACAGCTAACCTTTTTGAAAGAATTGAAATGTTCTTTTTCCCTGGATGCTGTGAACTCTTGTTTCTCCTTCTTAGTTTCCTTCAAAGCTCTTCCTCCTCCGCCCATCCTTACATTTGGCGTTGCTTTTGTTTCCCTCTTTCATCTGTCTCTTCCCTCCTCACTCTACATATCTTGCAACAGTTTTATCTTTTCTCAAAGCTGAAGTTAAAGCCATACACTGATGTCGACACTGTCTGTATCTCCTGGACAGATCTCACTTTTGAGATACAGACTGATGTAAGTCCGACTGATTAATGACCATCTACATTTGGATGCCCGTGCTTTTATTTTCAGTGTGGAAGCTGCCAGTGCATACCTGTCGATGCGGAGCTTGCTAACTCCACTTTACTCTAAGGTAGGAGTATTATGCCAGAGAAGGAAGCAAGCTGATGCAAAAGTACCTTTGGGAAGCTGGCTTATTCAGGGCCACTTATAGCACACTGTCTTGCCCCTGACAACCACCTACAGAGTCTGCCTCATTAACAACAGATCTCAACCTGTTGTATGATCACATGACCCACAAGGTACAATCACATGACCCACAAAGAATCCCCAATACACGTCTGGCAGGTGAGTCCCAGCATTGATCTGTCTACCCATCAGGAAGAACCGCTATTGGTTTCTCAATTAAACCTTTTGGACTTGGACTCTGCTTAACTTCGCTGCCTCTCTTTATGAAGTGGTAAAGAGATTTGTAAGTTCCTTTTGCCTGAAATATCCATCCTGCACCCCATGCAGAGCTCCTGGCCCCCAGTGCCCCCTCCTCAGAAAACACATATTCCTGAGGGTACCATTTGGGTTTCAGGGTGCATTTTTCTATAGATGCAAAGTTGAGAGTGGGCTTCAGCATGATGGAAATGGTGCGTTAGTGTGTTAATTTGGGTCCATTATGAATTAGACAGTCTTTGTGGTCTTGCCTGAAAGCCTAAATACCATTTGTGACACAATTTCCGTGGGGAAATATATTCCAGACCCAAATTACTGCCTTAACCCATTAGCTTGTTAACTATATAACTGTTCCCAAATTGGACACTGCCCACACGGGAAGAGAGTACTAATGCGTCTGTAGGACAGACCAGCTCGACTGCAGCTCCTTTCCACTCCTGCACAGGCTCAGGAAATCTTGAGTGAAAGCTCCAGATACGGCCAAGGAGTATAGTAAAGACGACAGAATCTGATACTCTGGCCTAGAGTCGATTTTGAATAGCTCCCTTATTATTCGGTGATGGTCCATGTGGGAGATTTTAAAGCTGTTTCCCGGATTAGTAAAGGCCAGAGTGTAAACAATATGACTGCAAGATCTGCCCATTTCCACGTCACAAGTGGGTGATGAGAACTGATAAAATATGGAAGGTGGAGAACCTTGGACCAAGCACTGAACTTCTCTCCCCTCATTATTTCCATCTGAAAATTGGAGATTAAAATGAAGTGTTACTTTAAAATGAGCTGGAAGGCCTGGATGATTGGCATATGAAGTTATATCAGTTAGAAAATTTTAAGGTAGGGAAAAATGCTACTTCCCTCTTGTGGCTACTCACATTCCCTCGATCCCACACACTTGACTATTAAAATCTTATTTACACTGGTTGCAATGTCTGAAATCACCATGATTTTAGTCCAGTTCCATCTGTACATTTTCTACTGCTGGATATCTATTGTCACAGTGGCTTTCTTGAGCTCTCATTTAAACACACATTCTGACTTTGCAGACTCCCTGTTTTCCGTCCTCTCAGAAGATGGAAATGGATTATTCACGGTTTATCTTCAGCTGAAAAAGTAGCAAACTGTAGGATAATATTTTCATGAATATTTAAAAATCGTTGCTATAAGGGCTCTGTATCAATTGCATCCTAAGACCTTATTAAATATAAAGAATTCCCATCTCAAGTACAAATACATTTAGAAATATATAATTCTTAGTGAAAATACTTACCTTCTCATTAAAGGCACACGTGCTCTAGTTAGTGTACCAGCTGGAGAAAAGGGCAATATTCCACATTCTGCCCCTGAGAAACTTGAGGCAGTAAAGTGTGGTCTGCAGTTTCCCTGTGAAATCTAACGATATGCTTCAGGTCAGCTGCTCTGTGATTCAAGGCTCAAGAATACGAGAGTGTAAACCACCCGAGTTGCTGCCGTGAACAGCAGGTTGTGTCCAGAACATGATGTACAGATGCCCAGACTCAGCGGGCGGCAGCTGGGAGAGGTCCGTGGAGATCTGAGAGCTGGAAGGTCTTGGAGAGATGCCTTTGTGGCCCCTTTGGGGAAGAAAATGACTGTTCTGGGCTGCTCCACCTTTGACGGGGCCGGCGTGACTTTTTTTTTTTAACCTGTTTTATATATTTAGGATTCTATATCTTGTGTCTATGTGTGAAAGGAGGGTTTTGCTGCAGAAAAAGTTGCAGTGGAAACCACTCAACCCAGGTCTTGACTGGTGGGGGTTTAGCTCTTTCCCTCACTGCTAAAGCATCTGGGGTCTAGGCAGAGCTTGTGACATGGGGTTGACCTCTAGGAGAAGCTCTTTCTAACAGTTTTTATTCATCAATTAATGCATTTATTGAGCATCTACCATGTGTCACCTAGTGTTCTAGGTGCTGGGACTCCGGCAGCGAACAAAAATGATACATTGCTTGCCCTGTAGAGTCTACCTTCCAGTGGTAGAAAGATACAATGTTCCTAAGTATGTAATATAATAATGAGATGGTGATAAGTACTGGAGAAAAACAAAAGGGGTGGAGGGGGACGGGTCAGAGTTCGAGGCTATTTCTCCCAGAGGAGGTGACATCAGAGCAGACCTAAATGTAGCGAAGGAGTAGGTGGGCCATGCCAGGGCCTAGGGGCAGTGTGGCAGTCACAGGAATTAGTACAAAGACTCCTGCGTGGAATTGGGTTTAAGCCCTAAGAAGCCCTGCGCTGCGGTCGGAAAGGCTGCATTGATGTGAGGGGAAGGGGGTGGGAGAAGGTCAGAGAAGGGGTCAGAAGGCGGATCACGTAGGGGCGGGAGGTCACGGTGAGGACTTTGGACTTCCTTCTTAGTGGAGTGGGAAGCAGGGATCATGCGAGAGTCATCACTGTAAATTCTGAGTTATGGCATTGCGGGAAGTTAAGAGATGAATAGGGCTTTATTTCTGCCCTCGTGGAGTGTATAATCCATAATGTGGATTTTAGGAAGAATCACTTAGAAAAATTATACTTTGTGTGGCTTAATGTAATATATTTTATAGTCTTTGGTTCTCAGGAGTGGGACAAATTTCTATGGACAGAGCACAGAAATGGAATCAGTTTTGTGAAAACTGGAAAAGTCATAAATGCTTACCAGATAAAAGTATGAATTTGATTTTAAAACATGAGTCAATTCCATCACCAACAGTCAGTTTTATAGACTAGAAAAGGTAAATACAGAGAATTTTTGCCACTCATTTCCTCGCTGGTCCCTGGCATTGTTGGTCACTCACAGCAGGCTTCTCTGATCATGCTTGTGTTTTTAGAATCCTTTTCAACCCAGAAATCTAAGTAGCAACTAACCATCAGCTGGAGTTCAGCACAGGAGACATATATGCAGACTGACTGTCTGACAAAGTAAGGGGAGACAAGAACGAGACTGATCACGTCTCAAGCAGTGGTCATGCCTCTGTGTAATAAAGATAGCCTTTGGTATGTCAACAAATCAATCAGTGAAAAAGTTCCGCCGATTGTTTGGTGTTCAATGTAGAAAAGTGGTTACTTTTCTTTTGTGCCTTCTGTACATAAAAAGAAAAGTTGATAAAATTTGAAGACGAGAGAAAGAGAGAAGATTCTTTTTCAGAGTCAATGCTAGCAGCCCCAAACTTAATTCCAAATAAAGAAACTACCTTTAAATTCTTACTACGATTCCAAATGCAATATTCCAAGAAGGCTACAAAATTTTGTCTAGATCACATGAACTTCAGCGAGGAAAGCATTGTCTCTTTTAGAAATTAGACTTTTTTGTTGTTATTGGTTAGTATTCTACCTTGAGCTAGGACAATATATACGTTATTAATATATTTAATGTACCACTTTCATAATCATGATAAATACACTCAGCTACATAATTGACTAATTTATTCATCTTTGTTCAAAAATAGGCTCTCAGGTCATTAGACATCATACAACTAAGAAGAAAGGAAAATTAATTTGGAGAAACACTATTTAAAGTAGGTGCTACAGAGCCTGAGGTAGGTGCCCAGTAATTAAAGAGATGTTAAGTCCACGGTTATCTGTCTTTACGTTTTGGTAATAAGAACCTTCATTTCCAATTAATACTGTGCTCAAATATTTGGGTTAGTTTGAGTGTTGAACCTACAAAGAAAATATTTCCTTAAAGATTGGCAGCTTAAAGAGGTTTTAAGCTATTGTTCCACAATCCTACTACTAACAACAAAGAGCATGTTAAAAGAATATATTTATATATGCAACTATGTTGAATTTAAAAGATAAATTGCACAGCTGTGCTTTCTATCCTGGGGATCCTGAAGGAGCCTTGCAAAATTCTTCCATCATAAAGATCCTTTCTTATCTCCTTTCCTATGCTATGTTTTGTTTTTTTTTTTTATGTAGTTGGCCTGTTGACACAAAGTGACAGCTGGGTAGTTAAGCTTAAATAAAATCAATATCCTGAACTGCTGTGTTCTATATTTCTCTTTGGAAAAAGAATGCTTTCTTTCAGAGCCTAAATAATTCTTGTTCTAAAGGCTTTTTCTTTTCACATAAAATGTTAGAACTGTGATCTGCATGGCGAGTTATTCATTCCTGCTTCAATTTTCTAATTTGTAAGTGGAAACACCAAAGTGTCAAAGTTTACCAGTTGATTATTTCCTGCTTCCTTTCTCTTTCAAAAATAAAGCCGGGGCTTCCCTGGTGGCGCAGTGGTTGAGAGTCCGCCTGCCGATGCAGGGGACGCGGGTTCGCGCCCCGGTCCGGGAGGATCCCACGTGCCGCGGAGCGGCTGGGCCCGCGAGCCAC
>NC_041228.1:75588596-75596992 GCF_002837175.3 Physeter macrocephalus
GGCCCGCGAGCCACGGCCGCTGAGCCTGCGCGTCCGAAGCCTGTGCTCCGCAACGGGAGAGGCCACAGCAGTGAGAGGCCCGCGTACCGCAAAAAAAAAAAAAAAAAAAAAAGCCAGTTGTAGGTAAAAGGGAGGCAGGTCCTGACCTAAGTAATTTCAGAAATGAGTGGAACCTGTAAGACTCAGGCAAAAGAAACTAGATTAGCACTGGACTCTAGTTGATAAAGATGATTCCCATGGAGATGCCGGTTACCAATTCTGACACGGCCGCACACGTGTACTGGAATTGAGCCATAACTGCATGATGGATGATCCTCTCCCTGTTGGAGTGGGAGGTTACTGTATGTAAAAAGGGGAGGCTAGAATGATCCATAGCATAATGGATAAGAGTTGAAGACATCAGGATGAACTCCTTTTTAGCTTAATATAGATATGGATGGTTACATATTAGAAATACTTATAGATATATGTATATACACAGATTACTATACACATATGTATTTCCTTCCTCTGTTAGCTGAGATGGCCTAAAAGAAATGACATCTCAGTAGCAACAGGCAGGCCTAGTGCCCAGATCTGGGTTTCTAATACCATTCTATAACAAAAGGAATTAGGGCTCTATGGAGAAATGGCTGATTCCGGGACTGAGGCAGGAAATAAACAAGATGATCCTGGAGCATCTTAGAGTGCAAGAAAATAAGACAGTGCTAAAAAATAAAACAGAACCCCAAAACCCCATACACATAACGTTAGGGGTATATCAAAGGGACAAGAGTCAACTGAAAGAGCTTTGATGGGTCAAAGCTGGAACAATTTGAACAATAAAATAAATAAAGGAGTATTAGGATTATAACCCAAAATACAAAATAAATATCCATGAGTCCATATTGATATAAATACAAGAATAAATAAATAGTTGGGGGAGAATAAACAAATCTCCTGCGTAGAAGAATTCAAAATAATCTGTGTGGTTGCTTTGCCCTCAAGGCGATGGAGTATATCTCCCTAGTCCTGAAATGTGGGCTGCACATACTTTCTTAAGTATGGAAAGGAGAAAAACTAGAATAGCTTGACAGTGATGAAGCTGGTAAACACTACCTCAGCCCTGTGATCAAGTTCAACAGCAAGTGATAAGTCAGGCTGTTGGTATGTATCCTTGATATGATGTGATAAAAATGACACTTTATCTTTGTGGTCTTCCTTCCCAAAATACGTAACCCCAGTCCAATCATGAGAAAAACATGAGACAAATTTGAATTGTGCGACGTTCTCCAAGAATACCTGCCCTGTATGTGTCAAAACTGTCAAGGTCATCAAAGACAAGGAAATTCTGAGGAACTCTCATGGCCAAGGTGCTGGACTAGGAGAAGAACATTTGGCAAAAACTAAGGAAATGTGAATAAAATAAGTATTTTAGTTAATAGTAGTTTATCAATACTGGTTTATTAATTACAACAAATGTACCCTACTAACATCAGATGTTAATAATAAGAAAAACTGGGTGTGGGGTATACGAAAACTCTGTGACATCTTTGCAATGTTTCACTGTTCTAAAATGAAAATTTTACTTAAAAAATGAATCTAATTAAAGCTTACAAAAGTAATTCAAATGCTTCATTAACTTAGATTAATATTGTTCTCCCTGTTTTCATGTGCTTTGTTTTAGTGTAATTGAATAAAAATTTTACTTAAAAAATGAATCTAATTAAAGCTTACAAAAGTAATTCAAATGCTTCATTAAACTTAGATTAATATTGTTCTCCCTGTTTTCATGTGCTTTGTTTTAGTGTAATTGATAAAGTACAAGAAATTGAACGAGAAGAGAACCCTTAAACAGCTACTGAAAGCTGTGTCTGGCTGCTTTTTCTATGTCCTTTGTAAGTAATATGAACATTTTAAACCAAAGGTTAGCTGTTAACATTGTACCTTTAAAAAATGACAGACTGTTTTCTCCAATATTTTTATACTACAGCTGTGAGAAATGTTGTCCCTGTATATAAAAACATTTTATCTACTATAATCCCAAAAGAATATGCTTTATGTATTTCGTAAATAAAGGCATGGTAGGTTTGAGTTATTCTACTGTCACTGTGGGATTTAAACTGGCAGAATGTATGCTTATGAATGCTAGAAATAAAATGTTAAAAACACTTAATAATGGTTTGTAAAACTGTTGACATAAATTATCTTTTTGAAATTAAGTAGAAAGAAAAAATATATATTTAGTACA
This sequence comes from Physeter macrocephalus, assembly GCF_002837175.3. Classification (NCBI taxonomy): domain Eukaryota; kingdom Metazoa; phylum Chordata; class Mammalia; order Artiodactyla; family Physeteridae; genus Physeter; species Physeter macrocephalus. The sequence continues at coordinate 75,590,827 of NC_041228.1, forward strand.
TATGTAAATACCATCAGCAAGTTCATTAACCTTTGCTAGATTTTGTACCGCACATAGATTTCTTCAAATAATGATGGTTTTAGTATCAAATGTATAAACCAGAATTCAATTTTATTTTGCTACCCCTACTGTTTTGGAACATTTTGAGCGATGATATTCTTTGTGTTAGGAAACCTAAAGGGTTGTAATTTAAGGCACACTAGGTGGTTTGCCAAATAGATTTTCTTTTTAAAGTTTTTTAAATATTAATTATTTATTTTTGGCTGCGTTGGGTCTTCGTTGCTGCACGTGGACTTTCTCTGGTTGCGGCGAGCGGGGGCTACTCTTCATTGCGGTGCACGGGCTTCTCATTGCGGTGGCTCCTCTTTTTGCGGCGCACGGGCTCTAGGTGCGCGGGCTTCAGTAGTTGTGGCACGTGGGCTCAGTAGTTGTGGCTCGCGGGCTCTAGAGCACATGTTCAGTAGTTGTGGCGCACAGGTTTAGTTGCTCAGCGGCACGTGGGATCTTCCTGGACCAGGGCTCAAACCCGTGTCCCCTGCATTGGCAGGCGGATTTTTAACCACTGTGCCACCAGGGAAGCCCTGCCAAATAGATTTTGACAGTGGCACTCCATCAATATTTTACTGAGAATGAAAAATGAACATCAGACCATTTTATTTATTCTCTCTAGAGCCTAGTAACCTATTGCTTTGCTCTAAGGGAAGTCCTAGTTCTTCTAAAGAATATGGTCTTTAAAAACTTCTCAGGGGGCTTCCCTGGGTGCAGTGGTTGAGAATCCGCCTGCCGATGCAGGGGACACGGGTTCGTGCCCCGGTCCGGGAAGATCCCACATGCCGCAGAGCGGCTGGGCCCGTGAGCCGTGGCCGCTGAGCCTGCGCGTCCGGAGCCTGTGCTCCGCAACGGGAGAGGCCACAACGGTGAGAGGCCCGTGTACCGCAAAAAAAAAAAAGAAAAGAAGACTTCTCAGGAAGACTTCAGTGCCATCTGTCCACTTTTTATTTATGCTTTAATAAAAGCTTTTAGTCAATTCAAGACTGGTGACACCTTGCTAGGGCAAAGCTTGGTAAATAATAGTCCCTTTCATTTTGATTTCAACTGAACGGATAATAATGTTTGACATCTGATTTGCCAGGAGGAATGAAAGTTATATCCTACGAGCAGCCTATGTGTGGCCTTCCCATTAACGCAAAGCTAAATCCTCGGTCACATCTGTGGCTTGATAGAGCCCTGGACCAGGAGTCCCAGCTCCGACTCAGTCTCTGGAACTGTTCCTACCCTCGTATGCATTTGGGTAAATCCTTCCATTGTTTTGGAACTGAGTTTTCTTACATGAAAATGTGAGATGTTTATTTCCCCCCTGCATCTATCATAGTTTTCTTCTTTCTTTGTTTTTAATGACCTCATAGTACAAATTCAGGAGAAGGAATCATAAGCCATGCTTCCTGGTGATGCATTCGGGAAAGAACTGAGACTACGGCTGATTTGAGTATGAGTGATGCGGTCAGCCAACAGACAGGTAAGTGAGAATCTCACTGCTGTGATCTAGGATGTGAAATCAAGAGAAAAAATGACAAATTTCCTTTCTGTGACTTGTTAAAACATCTAATACAAAATCTTAACCCCAGACCTTGAGAGGTACTTAATACAGTCCTGGAAAGACCTTGCTTGTAAGTGAAACATGAGGACTGAACATGTGGTTGGCATTTCTCATGACAGTCCAGATATTTTTCAAATGTAACCTATTATCACTATAGACATTGATGAATGATGATGATTTTATAGAATCTTAGATTCTGTACCTTTGTGAAGGACACAAGATGAATCTGTGAAGCTAAGTCCCATCAATTTTTATCTTAGAGACTGATGTCAGCCATGCTTTATATATAAAGAGATGTATAGAGTGCTATATGCACACATTATATAACTATATAGGTCTCTCTTTATCTCTCACATAAAACATTATTTGGAACAGAAATGGGATATAACTATGCATATTATAGAGATTATTACCAAATCTGACTAGTTTTTAAATGTAATTAACTGTATTAAGTGATGAAAGGGAAAAATCATATGATCACCTAGCAGGTTCAGAAAAGGCATTGATCACATTCAGCAATTACTCAGTCTATAACTTTGAAAATTCTATAACTTTTTGCAAATAAGGAGTAGAAGAGAACTTTTAAAACCTGATGACGAATGTCTACCAAAACCTACAGTAACATCATACTCAGTAATATGATTTCAAAATCAGCAAGGAGGACAGCCACTATCACTACATCTACGAAACACTGCTCTGAAACTTGTATTCATTGTAATAAGACAAGAAAAAAAGCTATAAAGATCAGAAAGAAAGGAAAAAATTGTTCCTGTTTGCAGATGACATGATTATCTACATTAAAAAACTCAAGTCTATAGACAAATTATTAGTATAAGAAAGTTCAAAATGTCCCTAGATGGAAGAACAATATACAAAAGTCAGATGCATTTCACCAAGCCAGCAGTAAACACAATCTTAAAAAGCTATCATTTAGGGGCTTCCCTGGTGGCGCAGTGGTTGCGCGTCCGCCTGCCGATGCAAGGGAACCGGGTTCGCGCCCCGGTCTGGGAGGATCCCACATGCCGCGGAGCGGCTGGGCCCGTGAGCCATGGCCGCTGGGCCTGCGCGTCCGGAGCCTGTGCTCCGCAACGGGAGAGGCCACAGCAGGGGGAGGCCCGCATACCACAAAAAAAAAAAAAAAAAAAAGAGCCTGTGCTCCGCAACGGGAGAGGCCACAGCAGGGGGAGGCCCGCATACCACAAAAAAAAAAAAGAAAAAAAAAAAAAAAAAGCTATCATTTAAAAGAGCATCCCTCCCTAAAAACAAAAGATGCATAGGAACAAACCTAACAAAAGATCTGTAAGAACTTAATTGAGAATATTTAAAAAAGAATTGAAAGATATTAGAGAATAGCCCTTTTGTATTTTGAATTATGTCATATATGCAAAAGAGTATGTATATTATAAATATAAAGAATAATTTAAAAAATGGAATACCTGCCACCCCACTTAAGAAGTACAGCACTAGCAGTCTGTCTCTTGGAAGTCTCTCCATGCCCTGTCTACTCCAGATCCACTGTCCTGAAGCTTGTGTTACCCCTTCCCTTGTTTTCCTTTAGCTTTCAACATATAGTTATGTATCCCTAAATATTTATTTAGCCTTGTCCATTCTGAACTTTATCTAAATGGAATCTTATACGTGTCCTTCTGCAGCCTGCTATTTTGGTCATGCATTTGGAATGATGTATGTAACTCTTGTGCATTCGCTTTCTCTGCTGTATGGCTTCCCACTCTATGAGTCTATAACGTTATTCCTCTCCAATCAACTCTCAGTGGATATATAGACGTTGTCAGTAATTTTACTATTACAAACAGCGCTGCTGTGAAGTTCGTTTCCACATGTATTCCTGGTGTACCTGTGCAAGATTTTCTCTAGGATACATGCCTAGAAAGAGAATTGTTGGGTTGAGAGTATATAGATACTTTCGTTTTACTAGCTAATGGCAAAGTGTTTCCCAAAGCTTTGCGCTTCAATCATTAGTGCGTGAGAATTCCTATTGCTTTATACCCTTGGCCACACAAGTACTGCCAGACTATTTAATTTTTGCCAGTCTGGTTGGTATGTGATAATATCTCACTGTGATTATATTCGTTTCCCTATTGCTGATGTAACAAATTATCACAACTGTAGTGGCTTAAAGCATCACAAATTTATTATCTTACAGTTCTGGAGAAGTCCAAAATCAGTTTCACCAGACTAAAGTCAAGATGTTGGCAGAACTGGTTCCTTCTTGGCGTTTCTGAGGGGAGAATCTGTTCCGTGCCTTTTTCAGCTTCCAGATGCCACCTGCATTCCTTGGCTGGTGACTCCCTCCTTGAATACTCCAACCTCTTGTTTCCATGATCACATCTTCTATTTCTGCCATCGATCTTTTCATCTTCTTTTCTTAAGAATTCTTATGATCACACTGGGCCCATGTGGATAATCCAAGGCAACTTTCCCATCTCAAGATCCTAATTTGATCACCTTAACAAAGTCCCTTTTGCCATGTAAGGTAACAAATTCAAGGTTCTGAGGATTAGGATATAGACGTCTTTTGGAGGCCATTATTTTGTCTACAAGAGTATTTTATTTTATTTTATTTTAAATTGAGATATAATTGACATACATTATATTATAATAGTTGGACATATAGCATTATATTATAATAGTTTCGGGTGGACAACATGATTTGATATATGTATATATTGTAGAATGATCACCAGAATAAGTGTAGTTAACATCCATCACCACTAAGAGTTACAATTTTCTTTTATTGTGGTAAAAACTTTGAAGGTTCACGGTTTTTAACAACTTTCAAATATACAATACAGGACTTATTTATTTTATAACTGAAAATTTGTAGTTTTTGAGCACTTTCACCCTTTTGCCCACCCTTCACACCACACCTCTGGTAGCCAGAAATCTATTCTATGTCCCTATGAGTTTTTTTTTTTTTTAGATTCCACATTTAAGTGAGATCATACAGTATTTGTCTTTCTCTGTTTGACTTATTTCATTTAGCATAATGCCCTCAAGGTCCATCCATATAGTTGAAAATGGCAAGATTTCCTTCTTTTGTTATGCTGAATAGTATTTCATTGCATATATATCACATTTTCTTTATCCATTCATCCGTTGATGACCCTTAAATTGTTTCCATGTTTTGGCGATTGTAAATAATGCTGCAATGAACATGGGAGTGCAGATAGCTTTTCAAGTTAAGGTCTCTGATTCCTTTAAATACCCAGAAGTGGAGATGCTGGAGCATATGGTAGTTTTATTTTTAATTTTTTTGAGGAATCTCCGTACTGTTTTCTTTTTTTTTTTTTTGTGGTATGCGGGCCTCCCTCTTCTGTGGCCTCTCCCGTTGCAGAGGACAGGCTCCGGACGCGCAGGCTCAGCGGCCATGGCTCACGGGCCCAGCCGCTCCGCGGCATGTGGGATCCTCCCAGACCGGGGCGCGAACCCGGTTCCCCTGCATCGGCAGGCGGATGCGCAACCGCTGTGCCACCAGGGAAGCCCCGCGTACTGTTTTCAATAGCGGCTGCACCAATTTACATTCCCACCAACAGTGCACAAGTGTTCCTTTTTCTTTATATCCTCACCAACACTTGCTATTTCTTATCATTTTGATAATAGTAATTATAACAGGTGTGAGATGATATCTCCTTATGATTTTGATTTGCATTTCCCTGAGGATTAGTGATGTTGAGCAACTTTTCATGTACTTGTTGGCTCTGTGTGTCTGTTTTGGAAAAATATCTATTCAGATTCCCTGCCCAATTTTCAATCAGATTGATTTTTGTTTTGTTTTGTTTTTTGCTATTGAGTCGAGTTTTTAATATATTTTGGATATTAACCCCTTATCAGACATATGATTTTGCAAGTATTTTTTCCCGTATGGTAGGGCGCTTTTTTTATTTAATTGATTGTTTCCTTTGCTGTGCAGAAGCCTTTTAGTTCGATGTTGTTCCACTTGTTTATTTTTGCTTTTGTTGCCTTTGCTTTTGGTGTCAAATCGAAAAATCATTGCCAAGATTGGTGTCAAGGAGCAAACTGCCTTTCTTCTAGGAGTTTTATGGTTTCGGGTCTTACATTCAAGTCTTTAATCCATTTTCAGTTGATTTTTGTATATGGTGTGAGATAGGGGTCCGGTTTCATTCTTTTGCATGTGGCTGCCCAGTTTTCCCAGCACCATTTATTGAAGAGATCTGTCCTTTCCTTTTGTATATTTTTAGCTCCTTTCACCATAAGTTAATTGACCGTATATGTGTGGGTTGATTTTCTGGCTCTGTATTCTGTTGTATTGATCTATGTGTAAGAAGCAGTTTTAATATGCATTTCACTGAAACGTCTTCTCATTACCTCTCCCTGTAAATTTCCACCTTACTCAGCAAAACACATTTTCCCTGCTAAAGAATGTCTTTTTCTAGAAGTGCACATTCCATTTTGAATTGGGACTCATGTCTATTGATTCATTAAACAAATATTTTTTTTTTTTTTTTTTTTGGTGGTATGCGGGCCTCCCTCTGCCGTGGCCTCTCCCGTTGCGGAGCGCAGGCTCCGGACGCGCAGGCCCAGCAGCCA
>NC_041228.1:75597239-75666130 GCF_002837175.3 Physeter macrocephalus
GAATCATGTCTATTGATTCATTAAACAAATATTTTTTTTTTTTTTTTTTTTGGTGGTATGCGGGCCTCCCTCTGCCGTGGCCTCTCCCGTTGCGGAGCGCAGGCTCCGGACGCGCAGGCCCAGCGGCCATGGCTCACGAGCCCAGCCGCTCCGCGGCACGTGGGATCCTCCCAGACCGGGGCGCGAACCCGCGTCCCCTGCATCGGCAGGCGGACGCGCAACCACTGCGCCACCAGGGAAGCCCAAACAAATATTTTTAAGCACATTTTTTTTTAACCAGATCTTGCTAGGGGTTCAAGATAAATAGGTAAATAAGACTGAAACAGTTCCTATTTTCCTACGTTTCAATCCTGCTAAGCTACCAACTAGGCACTGCCTATGGGGCCCTCCACCCCATCTCTGACAAGAATCACTCTACATTCCTAAAACTGTATCTGTACCCAGATTTTCTCAGCTGTATGTGGAACTTTTCCCTGAATTCATGTCATCTTTTCTTGTATACTTATGTTTGAACTGAAAGAAAAAAACCTGACCCTCTCTCCCTTAAAAATCATAATTTCTTCCTTTAAAAAACTGAGTGTGGATTTTGCATTTTGGATGACTTATCTAGAAAGCAAAAGGTAGTACCCTTCATTTCTCCTAAATCTAATTTTTTAAATCTGTCCAATCATATGGGGTATAAGACTATAGCCTCCGAAACCTGAAAAATTGGATTTATTAAAATGAAGAACTTATGTTCATCAAAAGACACTGCAGGAAGAGAGTGAAACGGCAAGATAAAAGCTTGGAGAGGACGTCTGCAATACATGTATTCCCTACTCATACTCCAAATACATAGCGCATGCTGATAAATTAACAAGAGGAAAGCATTACAATGAAAAACATGGGTAAATGACTTGAATAGGCACTTTACAAAAGCAGGTATCCAAACGGCCTCTACACATATGAAAAGGCACTCGGCATCAGTTATAATCAGGGAAATGCAAATTAAAAACATGCTCAACGAGAGTAGCACTGACATATATACACGACCAAATGTAAAAGAGACAGCTAGTGGGAAGCAGCCGCATAGCACGGGGAGATCAGCTCGGTGCTGTGTGAGGCATCAGTTATAATCAGGGAAATGCAAATTAAAAACATGCTCAACGAGAGTAGCACTGACATAAATACACGACCACATGTAAAATAGGTAGCTAGTGGGAAGCAGCCGCATAGCACAGGGAGATCAGCTCGGTGCTTTGTGACCATCTAGAGGGGTGGGGATGTATGTATACGTATAGCTGATTCACTTTGTTGTACAGCAGAAACTAGCACAACATTGTAAAGCAATTATACTCCAATAAAGACATGAATAAATAAATAAAAGAATGGGAAAACATTCAAACAAACAAACAAATGTGCCCACCGGAAGGATTAAAATCTTAAGAATGGATAACACCAAGTGTTAACAAGGATGTGGGACAAATGAAATTTCCATTCACTGCTGGTGGGAGTGTAGGTTGGGACAGCTCTTTTGGAAAACTCTCATAATCAACCGAAGCTGAACATAAACCTATCCTATGTCTCATCCATTCTAATTTTAGTTAAATATCAAGTAGAAATGAGTATATTTGTCCACTAAAGGACATGAAAAAGAACACTTACCCAGCAGAACTGGTAACAGACCCAACGTGGAAATGACCCAAATGGTCATCAAAAGTAGAATGGGTAAATAAAATTGTGGTATATTATTAGAATGGAATGATGTGTAATAATGAAAACAAATGAACTATAACCACAGATATAACATGGATTAATCTCATAGACAACGTTAAGTGAAAGAAGGGGGCCCAGAAAAAGTACATGCTGTGTGATTTCACTTATGTGAATTTTAAGATTCAGTAAGACTCATCTATGATGATAGAAGTCAGATAATAGTAGTTGAAAATAGTAGTAATTAAAAGGCAAAATGGTAGTTAAAAATAGTAGTCAAATTTTGGAAAAGCAAAGGATTTAATACCCCTCCCTTCAAAAGGTGGGTCCCAATTTCCTACCTCTTGAGTACTTAGAGACTTACTTCTAACGAACAGAATGTGCAGAAGTGGAAGCCTGTCACTTCTGAAATAGGCTGTAAAGAACCCTGGGCTTTCTCCTTGCTGGTTCCTTGGATCACTCACTCTGCGGGGGGAGCTATGCCATGTTGTAAGGACACATAGGAAAAAAATTTCAATGCAAAAATTTAAAAATACTATCGAGGTTTAAGTGGATGAGCCTCTCAGGGGAGAGGCTCATACAATGACAGGGAACTGGGTCTCCTGCCCACAGCCAAAGAGAAACTCAGCCCCCTGCCAACAGCATGCAGGTGATACATCTTGGAAGTGGTTTACCCAACCTTAGTTGAGCCTTTAGGTCACTGTAGTCCTAGCTGACATTGTCATGCAAACCTCATCCACATGCACTCAGCTACAGCACCCTTTGTTTCACACTAAATTTCAGGGTAATTTGTTATGCAGCTGTAGATAACTAATACACCCTTCCATTCATAAATCAGAAGACTGAGGCAGGAACATGTGCTTCAGTTTCCTCATCAGCACAATGGGGATTAGAATTAGAATTTACCTCATGTGCACCATCTAAGTCTGATCCTCCTGGAGAAACACTGACGGCATTATGAAAAACAGCCATTCATTCACCAGGAATCCCTTCAAAACTAAGTTGCATTTGGAAGAAAACAGAAGATAGCTCAATTTAAAATCTCTCCATAGTTCCTTAAAAACTACTGTGATCTAATCACTTCTTGATTTCCGATTCTAAAGTCATAACGTGTATCTGGAAAATAGACAACCCAATAATATAGCATTAAAATCTCAGGCAACAGTGATCTTGGAGGGGTGTAGGGTGAGGGAGAGACGAGACATTCTATTCAGACCAGACCTCACCTATAAAATATAATCACATCTTTGTGATTATATTTTAGTAAAGATTTAATAAATATTTAATATTTTTAATATTAATAATATTAATTAATAATATTTAATTTTTAATATTTAATAAATATTTAATATTTAATAAAGATAAAATCTTTATTAATGTGGTTAAAAGGTTCAACATTGTTCTCCCAAAGTTGAAATTCCATCTGTCTTCTGAAGCACACATCCATAAAGTTATGGTGGCCTTTCTTTATACACCTTTCCCTAGAACTAAATGCTTTCCTTATACAGCAAATAGGAAATAGATGGGTATTTTAATAAAGATTTTAGTCCCAACTCTTAATGATAGCAAAGTGAGACACAGCTGTCTTACATTAGGTGAATTTGGATAAAATATTAAAGGTAAAAGCAAGATACTGCTTGATGAAATTAATAGGATGATTCCTATTATCCTCTTAAATTGAATAAATCCTCTTAAATTAAACAACAGATACATGGAAATAAGTCAAGGAGAAAAACACAATGTCCCCCAAACATGCTAATAGGAATAATTTATTTAAAATATGCTTCAGGGGGCTTCCCTGATGGCGCAGTGGTTGAGAATCCGCCTGCCGATGCAGGGGACACGGGTTCGTGCCCCGGTCCGGGAGGATCCCACGTGCCGCGGAGCGGCTGGGCCCGTGAGCCACGGCCGCTGAGCCTGCGCGTCCGGAGCCTGTGCTCCGCGACGGGAGAGGCCGCAACAGTGAGAGGCCCGCGTACCGCTAAAAAAAAAAAAAAAAAAAAAAAAAAAAATATGCTTCAATTTTTTTCCAGTCAGAATGTATTTATTACCATTTCTTATATTAAGTTCTATAGACATTTCAAATTCTTCCATCCACTTAAACCTGGTAAGTATTTTTAAATTTTTGCATTGAAACTTTTTTCCTATACCTTTTAACATGGGTAAAATACTTAGATCCTACTTTTGGAGTATAAAGCGGTTAATACTAGATAGTCGGAGAATTCTTCTGGCTAATGCGGGTGTACCTCATAGTCCATTTGGTCTTCTATTTGTGCCTGAGCTCAAGTTTGAAATCCAAGCCATTAAAAAAGAAGTCAGCATCCATGAGATATGATGGGAACAGCTTTGATTATTGTTATTTCTGTGAAAGATGAAGGTGATTTATCTTGTGCCGATTACAGGTTTACTTTCCTCTCAGGACAAGCTTTAAAATCATTTACAACGTTATCAGAGGTGTTAAATAAAATCCCGCTTGCATTTATTCTCCCTGGTAAAAATCAACTGAAGATAGAGTAATTTTCAAAAGCATATATGCTGAAACGGAAAGAAAATTTGGAGTCAGGCCTTCAGTTAAAATCTGCTTTTGCCCTTTACTGTGCTCCTCAGATCTGTTACTTGCTTTGAGAGCTTCCATTTTCCATCTGCTAAATGGGGCTCACGAGAATCACTTCGCTGGATTCTGAGGGTTAAAAAAAAACAGCCTTTGCAAATCTTACAGTGCAGGGTTTGACTAATAGTACGTGTTCAGTACACGAGAATCACTTCGCTGGATTCTGCGGGTTAAAAAAAACCAGCCTTTGCAAATCTTACAGTGCAGGGTTTGACTAATAGCACGTGTTCAGTAACCAGTTTCTATAATCATTAATATTTTAAACTATTGTTATTATTATTTTTTATTACGACTACTATTTCTGTTATGTCAGTTCCCATCCCCACCCCAAATACGATAGTGGTCATTTACTTATCAGGAATCATTTTTATGTCGTTTGGCTTTTCCTCGGTAAACACTTTTCATGTACACGTGTGGATAAAGGGAAATGAATGCACGTGTTGCCCTGGGGTGGGGATGGCGTCTGCTCACCTCCAGGTTCACCGCAGTCGTAACACACACATACTTCTCCTCTCATGTACTTCTGTGTTGGTTTGCTAGGGCTGAAGTAACAAAGTACTACAGACAGGGCAGCTTAAACTGGGTGTGAGCATTTATTTCCTCAAAGCTCTGGAGGCTACATGTCTGAGGTCAAGGTCTCAGCAGGGTTGGCTTCTTCTGAGGCCTTTCTCCTCGGCTTACAGGTGACCTTCTTCCCAAGATGTCCTCACGTGTCTTGCCTCTGTGCGTGTCTGCATCCTGATCTCCTCCTCCTATAAGGACACCCAGTCATATTAAATTAAGGCCCACCCTAATGACCTTATTTTAACTTAATTACCTCTTTAAAGACCCTATCTTCAAATATAGTCACATTCTGACATACCAGGGGTTAGGACTTCAACACAGGAGTTTTTTGCGGGGGGGGGGACCCAATTCAGCCATAACAATTTACTAGGACCGAATGCATATGAACATTAGGAAGCTCGCGATGGCAGTCCAAAGAAATTTGGTCCATCAATGAAGGAAGCTTGTTTTCAGGTGGAATTCTGTTCATTGGTAGGGTGAGGGTGTGGAATAGGGAAGGGTACGCACATTGGGGAAGCCTTTGCCAGACTGGATTTGGCTGCAGAGGCTAATAAGGAAGAGCTGCTGGGCTGTCCCAGGCAGCCTTGTCCAAGGAGCACAGAAGCTTAGACATGACTCAGGTAATCAGAAGTAGCAGGAGGATTCCATCATTATAAACGAAATAGTAGGTAACCAAGTGATCTGATGATTCAATAGCAGAAGAATTACCAGTATAATCTCTATACTAAGAGACTAAAAAAGACAAAGCATATGATTATTTCAAATAGTGCAGAAGAAATATTTGACAAAATGTAATATTTGCTTATTATTTTAAAAACACTTGCAGAAAACTCGCCATGGAAGGAGATTTATCAACCCTATAAGGGCTCTACCTTTCTTCCAACTTTCCAAGGGTCTAACCAGAAAAACAGAAAGCACTTTAATATTTACAGCAGAGGAAATTTAATGCAGGGAATTTGTTACACAGATAAAGGTTGAAATGTCAAGCACAGGACAGTGAGGAGACCGGCAAGCAGGAAGCCACTAGTACCCCAACCCGGAGGGTCACAGGGAGGAGACGGAGCGGAGGTCACCTGGCAGAACGGAATCGCAATAGGACTGTCGGATGGGAGCCAAAGGAGGCTAGACCCAGCTGGGAACGATCTGACATGGGCACCAGGATACGCAACTGCTGGGGTTCTTTTGTCTGAATTAAGAGCTTACTTAGCAGGCGAAAGGCAAGGAGTAGATTCAAGGGCAAACAGGTCTTGCCTGGCACAAGGGCTATATCCCAAACCGAAGCAGCATCATACTTTGTGGAGAAGCTAGAAAGGCCGTGCCATTAAGATTAGAACATGACATTGATGTTCAGTATCACCGGTACTGATTAATGTGGTTGAAGGTGATGTTAATTTTGTATGATAAGAAAACCACATAAGAAGTGCAATATTTGGAAATGTCATAATGAGACAAGGTTGACAAAACACCATCTTTGGCAGACGATATGATTATCTACATTAAAAAGCAATGGAATGAACAGAAAAAGCTAGTGAAAGCTAGCGAAAGTCCAGCAAGTTTGTGTATTCAAGATAAATGCATGCAATCAAGAGTATTCTTCCATTCTGCAAAAATTAACCAGAAAAAAAAATAGAAAATAAGTTTTATTCGCAAAACCAACCAAAAAGTGATGTATCTAAGCTAACAAGGGATGAATAAGAACTTTATAGGAAAAATTAAAAACATTATTAAAGGATGAAAAATTTGATTAAATTAAAATGTACACTTTGTTCATGGGTGGGACAACCCAACAGTATTTGTGTAAATTTTCTCAAAGTTAATATACAAATTCAATGCAATTTCAGTAAGACTTCTGGCAGGATTTGTTATGGAACTCGACAGATATTCTAAACTGCCTTTAGGATATTAAATACGCCTAAACAGCTAAGAGAGCTCTGAAAAAGAAGAGCAAAGAGGTGAAACTCACCAGATCAACTATCACTATAAAAACTGTGATAATGTAAAACTTAAAGGGTGGGTACAAGAACATGCAAGAGGACCAGTGGAACAAAATAGAAAGCTTATAACTGTATCTAAGGGAATGTGATGTGTGATAAAACCTGCGCCTCAAACATTGGGGAAGTGGTGGATTTTTAAGTAGGGTGGTACTGACAACACAGACTCGCTGGGACAAATAAAACTTAATGTCTTTATTACACTGTTTACAAAGGAGAACTCTTGATGGATTAAAGATCTTAGTAAGAAGGACAAGATTACGAAGTCAATAGTTTGTTCCTACCAATAACTTGTGCCATAATTTAACTCTTTGCCTCATGAAGGACATCTGGGTTGTTTCCAGCTTTGGGCTATTATGAATGAAGTGGCCATGGACATCTGTGTACAGATTTTTGCATGAACATAAGTTTTCATTTCTCTGGGATAAATGCCCACAAGCAAAATTAGTGGGTCACAGAGCTATTACATGTTTAGTTTTACAAGAAACTGTCAAACTGTTTTCCAGAGTGGCTATACCGTTTTGCTTTCCCACTAAAAACTATGTGAGTAATTCAGTTTCTCTGCATCTTTGCCAGCGTCTGGTGTTGTCACGATTCCTTATTTCAGCCGCACTGCTGATTGTGTAGAAGGATTTCAATGTGGTTTTCACTTGCGTTTCCCTGAATACTAATGACGTTAAGCATCTTTTTATGTGCTTATTTGCCATGAGATGAACTTCTAGGGTTGAGAAAATAGTTCATCTGAAGAATCTTGAAGCAATAAATCCTGGAACAGGGAAAGGATACAATAAACTTAGTTGATTAGGGAGCTAGAAGCATTTAGAAAGAAGCCAGAGAATAAAATCTTGCTAGAAAAGCCAGAGAAAGAGGATAGAGAAAAAAGATTCTTGAAGTCAAAGACACTCTGATTTTTTTTTCTTTAAGTTTCTATACCCAAGATCTGCTTTTAACTTCTAATGACCCCGAAGCACTGGCTGATAGTATAAGTGTGTTGTTCCCGCCTGTCTGCCAACTTTCTTTTAAGTCCTGAACCTCTGCTCTCTGTCCCCTGGAGCAGCAGGAATTTTCTGTTACTGAAAACCTCACTTGTCAGACTCTGCCCCTTTCTCTCTTATTCAACTGAAATTTTTATAGATCACAAGTCTTCAACGGGGGACTTGAGGACCTGATTCGGCATATAGGTGTGTCATCTGTGCAGTATCTTTTTTGGGGGAGAGCAACCAAACTTTTAAAAAGTCATAATATTACAAAAAAAAAAAACCCTGGAGGATTTCTTTTAGTTATCTCCTGGCTTCTCTTAAAAAAATCAAGAGCTGTAGTAACACTGGGCCTTCTTTCTGCACTTGAATTACTGGAGTCTGGCGGCTGCCTTTAGTTGGGCATGTCTGTTTCCCTTTGCTACAGTCCTCACCTTTCCCTATTACCCTCCAGCCCAGAGGTAAAACACAGAAAATCAAAACCAGTATGTCAACAGATAAATTGAGGCATATTTAAAAAGTTAAGAGTTTATTTGAGCAAAAATCAATTTGAATCAGTCAGCACCCAATCTAGCAGATGGAAAGGAGCTCTGAGGAGCTGAATAAAAGACTCCATAGGCAGGAGGAAGTAGGAACAAGGAAGTTATCCTGGCAAAAAAGCCAGTTAGTTATTGCAAAGTTATTTTACTTTTGGGGAAGGCAGGGGTCTCTCAGGCAGATGACCTAACTGATCAGGTGATTCCTGATTGACTGGTTTAAGATTCCATTTCTGGGAAAACTGAAACTGTAATTAAATAAGGCTCAGTTTGGTTAGGTGGGGCTTAGCATAAGCAGCTCCATTTGGGGCTTATTGTCTTGCTTTTAAAAAGTAGGATGCCGTAGAATGTCCCCAATTTTAAAATCTCTTTTGCTTTATTCTTTTACTTTACTTGCTTTGCTCCTGCACCTTGGGCATTTGGTTTGTCCACCCTGCAGAGTGTACACTTTCAAACGATAGCCTAGTGTGTGATCCCCACCTAAATCCTGAGTCAGCCTTGGTCGGATCAGATTGTAAGGTGGGGACGCCAGGCCCAGTGGGGACTGGGCTGAACTGCTGTGCTGGACAAAGTCTGCTGTGCCCGGGCCCCAGGCTGCTGCTCTCCTAACACCATCAGGGATGCCCAGGCCTTTGGAAGCCTGAGCTGCTACCAGCAGAATCGGTCTTTGGTGGAGGTTGAAGCCTGGCCTGCGTGCACTGGCTGAGCTCACCCTTTCCTTGCCACTGGACACTCACGTGTTGGCTGTAGGGCTGATCCTCAGATGCTGTTGCCACGTTTCTTTTCTTCTTACCCTCCGCCATGACTTACATGTGCTGAACCTGCACATTTTACAACAATGCCTTTATTTTCCATTTTTCCGTGGCACTTCCTTCCCCACCTTTTACTGCTCTTCGGTATTCACAGGTCAAGTGAATAACTGAAATTATGAAAGTGTAAGACGGTCTCAGCACAAAAACCATGGTATTGACTTTAGTCAAAGTTAAACTTTCATTTTGATTTGCATTAATGTTATTTATTTGTATTTGGTTGTCCCGCTAGACTGAGGCCATTTATCGTTCCTCTTCTTTTTTTAATTTTTATTGAAATATAGTTGATTTACAATGTGGTGTTAGTTTCAGGTGTATAGTAGAGTGATTCAGTTATACAGATCTATATCTGTATCTATTCTTTTATTAAATTCTTTTCCATTATAGTTTATTACAAGATACTGAGTAGAGTTCCCTGTGCTATACAGTAGGTCCTTGTTGGTTATCTGTTTTATATATAGTAGTGTATATATTTTAATCCCAAACTCCTAATTTATCTCTCCACACCACCTTTCCCCTTTGGTAACCAAAAGTTTGTTTTCTAGGTCTGTGAGTCTATTTGTGTTTTGTACATAAGTTCTTTTGTACCATTTTTTTTTAGATTCCACATATAAGAGATATCATATGATATCTGTCTTTGTCTGACTTAACTTCACTTGGTATGAGGATCTCTAGTCCATCCATGCCGCTGCAAATGGCATTATTTCATTCTTTCTTATGGTTGAGTAATATTCCATTGTGTAGATATACCGCATCTTCTTTATCCATTCATCTGTCAATGGACACTTAGGTTGTTTCCATGTCTTGGTTATCGTAAATAGTGCTGCTATGAACGTTGGGGTGCATCTATCTTTTCGAATTTTAGTTTTCTTTGGATATATGCCCAGGAGTGGGATCGTTGGATCATACGGGAACTCTATTTTCAGTTTTTTAAGGAACCTCCATATTGTTCTCCATAGTATCATTATTCTCTGTATCTTTAGCTCCTATGGGCTAAATCACCAGCTGTAGGTACTATGCCTGGTACAGAGTAGACACTAAATAAATGACTGAAGAAATGAAGGAAGGCTAAAGTAGCTAGTGATTTATTTCAGAGTCTCCCTTTTGGCTTTTCCTTTAATTTCTAAACCAGTGACTCTCAACTTTGGCTTATACATTGGAATCATCTGTAAGCTTTAAAAGAAATCCCATGTCACATTCCTCCTCGTGACCCTTTTAACAGCTTCTTAGCGCATGTAAACTCCAAACTCCATTTGTTGTTTTACAATCCCCTGAAAAGTCTTACGGCTCTACCCTCAGCCTTTGTTCTTCTCTTCCCTCTCCATCCTCATCCCCATCCCCTCCTTCACATCTTTCAAAACCTCGGCTCTTTTCACCCTTCAGATCTCAGCTTAAACATCACCTCTTCAGTGACTCTCTATTTAAATAGCTCCCCCCCCCAAGAATTTTGTGATTCTGTTTGATGTTGGCTTCTATATCAATAGGCTCATGCTGCAAAACAAACAGCCTCAGGGTTAGCAGCTGAAAATAATCAACTTTTTTTCCTCTCTCTGTGGTTTGACTGGATGGTCCTCTCGTTTAGACCACCTTGGCTAATCTTTATGGGGCTCTTGGATCAGCTGTCGTCTGGAGGGTCCAACATGGCTTCACTAGGGCATCTGACCACCGGCAGGCTGATGGCTGCGGCATCCTGGTTCTTCCCACGTGGTCTTTTAGCCTCCAGCAGGTTAGCTCAGGCTCATTTACATGGTGGTCACAACACTTCAACTGCAGCAAGAGAGCAAGCCTCAGTGCACAAGTGCTTTTCAAGGCTCAGCTGGTGTCACATTTGCAAAATTGCATTGTCTGAAGCAAATCACATAGTAAGTGAAATAACGGAATGATGAATAAATAAAATTGATAATTATTTTTAAAGAAAAATACAACTTACCAAAATTGACTTCAGCGAAGACAGAGGGCCTAAACAAACTAATTACAACAGAACAAAGAAATCAGAATTCCTCCAACCAAACTGGTCCATATGGCGTCATAGGTTCTATCTACCCAATTATTAAGGATAAGATAATCTCAATTCTACTCAAATCAGAGTATATACAAAATGGGGAATTTCCACTTTGTGTACGGTGGATGTAACATTGATCCTTACACTTGACAAAGATTGCAACAGAAAGGAAATTACAGGCCAGTTTCACCTATTAGTATTGATGTAAAAATCTTAAATAAATTATCAGCAAATACAATCTAAAAGTACATTAAAATTAAGAAACTATGACCAAATATGTTTTATTTCAGAAATACAAGGATAGATCAATATTAGGCCATGCATTTGTATAATCCATCATATTAATAGAGTTTGGGAGAAAAATAGTATGATTGTCTCTATAGACACAGAAAATAATTTGACAAAATTCAACAACCATTCATGTGAAAAAGATGAAATAAGTAGGAATCAATGAATACTTCCTTAAAACTTATAATATCTATACTGTGTGTGTGTGTGCGTGCATATGTGCAAGTGTGTGCGTGCGCGTGTGCGTGTGCGTGTGCGTGTGTGTGTGTGCTATCTCCAAAGCCTTCATCTTACTTAATGGAGAAACACTAGAGGCTTTCTTGTTAAATTCAGGGGGAAAAAGCCTTCTTATGTTAAACATTATGTTGGAAGAATTACTCAATGCGATTAGATAAATATAGAACAATTAGAGGCATAAGGATTGGAAAGGAAAAGGTAAAACTGTCCGTACTTGCAGATGATGTGATTATATATGTAGAAAACCTCAAAAAGTGAAAGGAAAGTTACTTTAAATAATAACTTAGTAAAAAATTTTGTAACGTAGTAGGTTACCAAAAGCTTCTTATATTCATAAACTCAAACACTAACCTGTTATAAAATGTAATGGAATAAAAGACTGTGTTTATGACAGCAAAACAGAAAAAAATATTGTAATATTAACTTAAAAAGTAATTTCAAAATTGTCTATGAGGAAAACTGTAAGACATCCTGAAAGACACAATTCAAATGGAATAAACAGCAGGACATACCATGTTTATGAATAGAAAGATTCAACATCATGACGACATCAGCCATTCTTAAAAATGATTTATATATTTAATATACTCTGTCTCAAAATGCCATCAGATTTGGGGGGTAGGGTTTATTTGTGAGAAAATAAGCAAGAATATCTAGAAAACCCTATAGAAAAAGAAGAGCAATGAATTGGACTACTCCCTATGGAATATTGAAAGATAATATAAAGCCTCTGTAATTAAAATTTGGTTTTGGTTTATATAGACTCTGAGCAATGGAACAAAATGGAAAATTAGCTTCATGCGCATAGTGACATCTAGCAATACAACAGAAGCAGCAACTCAAATACATGGGTAATAGATGGACTTTTAATAAACTGCACTGGGATTACTGAAAAAGTACGCTATAAAAAACAACTATTCCTCACATTGAACTTCAGATAAATTGCAAATGTATCAGAGATTTACATGTAAAATACGACATCAAGCAAAGACTTTAGACAAAAATGTAGGTGACTTTCTCCGTAACTTGGTAGTAAGGAAAACTTTCTTAAGTATGACTCAAAACTCAGAAGCAATAAGAAAAAGGCTGATAAATTTGTATGTTAAATAATCACTATTATGTGGCAGTTCCCCCATTGCTGAGACAAAAAGAAAACAATAAAACCTAAGCAAAAAAAAAAAAAAAAAGACAGAGAAAAAGAACCCACTTGGAAAAATATTTGTACCATATTCACAACATATGAGTATTCCTTATATATAAAAACTTCTAAAAATAGAGAGAAAAAGGCCAACAGTGGTAATAACAGTTCCCTCCCCAAATCTTAGATTTGCGGTGATTGTGTTGGTTTGTTATTCTGAGGCTGTGTATGTAGTGTGTGTGCTGGGGCAAATGAGCTAATTAGCTTTTGGACCTTAAAAACTGGATTTTCAGAGCGTTTGAGATGTAAAATGAATGAGATTATGTAAAAATCTTGTAGAGCTAATTTTGAACGTAAAATTGGAAATTCATGATGTATTCTAGCTTAAAACATACATTTCCTAGCTTTTTTTAAATCAAGACAATTTAGAAAAAAAATGCCCCACTCTGCTGCAGTGAGTACCTGAGGGTGCAGATTTGTGCTAAAGAAACTGAGGCTTCTTGGAGAATGGCAGGGCCCCGGTCTGGGACAGGAGATGAACAACAACCATTGAACATCTTATACCCAAACCAAGGAAGGCATCCAAGGTTACTAGGGTCATGGCACAGAGATTCAGGACCCATCTTGAAAAGGTTGCCATGGACCAAAGATGGAACCATTTGAGAATCAATAAGCACAAGAATATTGTTATTATTATTATTATTTGGTTTTAGAATGACTTTAATTAATGAAGTTTTAACGGGACTGTTCAAAAGCTGACTCCGAAGGTAAACATCTTGCTTTGATGTACGTGCTTCATGCCTTTTTAAACCTAATCAATCCCATCACAATGATGTTTTTTAAAGGTAAGTTAACACCATCCGTTAACACAAGAGTATTATTTTCTTTCGAATCTACTTTAGATTCACTACCTTTAATTTGTGTAGTGCACTGAACATTTTAACTCCTATGACAGCTTAGAGCTGCAAAAAAAAAAGTAATTTATTTCGTTTATAGTGATCTCGTTTCCTTTATGAATCTCCACTGATGGTCACTGGGCAAACGTAACTAACCTTTCAGTCCATAAAGATGAACGGTGAGATGCCAGTTTGCACAGTGGTCCATCTCTCTTCTGGCTCCCTCTTTTCAAGATGACGTCTAAGTCTTGGTTGACCATAAAGCACAGAGGAGACCTTGGGAGCCCCTGGGCCCAGGGTCCTCTGGCTTCTCCAGGGTGAGTCTGGGTGCTGGGTCCCCGCTGGCTGAGGTTGGGGAACACGTGGTCGTTTCTCAGCAGTGCTCCCAGCTTTCCTCGGCTCTCCTCTCCCTGGCACCACAGATTCCTCTCTGGCCTGGTTGGGATTCCCCCTTGGCTGTGGGTCAGGATCTTTAACCGAATCCTTGCATGCCTCGCCACAGGACACTGTCTGTCCCGCTCTGGCACGGCCTCTGGCAGGCTCTGCAGCCAGACCCTCAGTGGCCACGGTTTTCTGTCTATCCCGTGATAAAGCCAAGGACAGTTTGGAAGAGTAAGACCTCAAGTCCTGCCTCTGCTGGGTTAGCTACACATGGACCGTAGGTGGTCATCAGGAAGGGATTCTCCCAGAAAGCCCCAGGGAGAATGGAAGTCGAGGATTCAGCCATCGCTGGTGTTCTGTCCCTTGACTTTTACCTCACCCCCTTTCTGGGCCCTGGGCGGATGCGGGGCAGGCTTATGTCTATGCCTCTTTTTGTTATTCTTACTGTCTCTGGAGACCAGAAGGAGCAGGCTTTTCTTTCATTTCCCCTAAATCTATCTTCTTTTTACCACAGAGCGTCAAGTTAATAGCCTCTACCTCTTGGGCAGAAAGGGAATCTCTGAATTATAGGAGAACACACAGAGCTTGGGCCTCCAGCTTTGTGGTAGATAAGCCTAGGGAGGAGAGAAGGGGATACGGGAAGACCTTTCCCCGAACAACGCCCGGCCCTCAAGACCCTCGACCTGTTGTAAAATCTTATGAATGTCAGATGCTGAATGTTGCCTCGGTCTTTCTCCTTAACTCCTGTAATAGATACACATCTCCTCCCAGACACATATGCTTCGGGCTGGCCAAGGTACAAGGTCATGAAAGGCAAAAAGGAAAACTCATAAATGATTTTCAAAATATGATTCCATTTATATTTATTTTCCTTGTTTTACACGTATTTTAATAAAATACAAAGTAGTGTTGGAAAGCAAAAAAATATATATTAGAATATAATTAAACCTGCACGCATTTGCATTTTTTTATCCACTCTATAAAAGTAAAAGGTACTCATTTTTCCCAAACAGGAAGAATACATGAACAAACATGACTTGATTATGTTGGGGCCCAATCATGGGATAAGCACAGGTTTGTTCGGAAGAGAGAATCTGAAAATGATTCAAGTAAAATGTTACGTGACAAGCAGGAAATGGATGGGGCAAAGCGTGAGATGTTAACTGATGCCGTTAAAGCTTAGCTCTGCAGCCAAGGCAAACGTTAGAGGGAAAACCTGAGCAAAAGCCAGAAGTTCAGCTCCAAACCAGAGATGAAAACTTAATTCATATGAAAATAAAGAGGCTTGGCTTTCTCATACCCTTTCCAGAAACGTCTGTGCTCTTGTTGTAATCCAATTTTTCTAAAGTTCTATGAAAGCTCCGTGACATAAGGATCAAAAGCCAGAACTGGACCTTCTGGATTGAAAGGCGTGCTTCCATGTCGTATGGGAAGTTCCCTAACAGTCTCGGTTCCATTTGCTATGGCCATAGCTTAACTTCATTATTTTTCATTTATGCTTCTTGCTAGAGTATCTTCTCCTTTACCACTCTGAATATGAGTATTATTATTATCACTTTGTAAATTCACTCACTGATAATTTGGAACACACGTTTCGTGTGTTCAAATTGCATAAATTGTAGGCGTGTTCGTTGCATGGTTAAAACACACACACACACACCAGGCAAACATACACACAAACAAAACTTGCTTCATAAGGTAGAACTGCTTCATACAAATACAGGATTTACAAGTAACCTGACAGTAAATGAGGTTTTGACTTTAACGTAATCCCATGTCCATGAATATGCTGTGTTCCAAACAATTGTCAGTATTTTTTTTTTCCTTTTTAAATAAGCATATTGCCCCAATGGGTAGGTTCCTAAGCAAGCAACCAGAAGCTGATTTATCAAATGCTGGACTTGAAAGCCGTTAAAGCCAACCTAGTCCTCTTTCCTCATTTATTAAAGAAAGAGAACGAGGCCTGTACCGTTTAATGAGATGTTACAGCCACACAACAGTGAGTGGTCCAGGTAGGGCTGGAGTCTGGGCTCCTGACTCCTAGTGTACAAGAATTTTTCTGTGATCACTGTTTTGCAGCATGTTCTTAACTCCTGCAATAGTTACAAACTATTATCAAATCCCAACAAAAGTGGGTTTTTATCACGAGCCTGAATCTCTCCAGTAGCCTAGTTTACGCTGAGATCACAGACTAGCCCTGAAATTCCCCTGGCTGAACGCAAGGGAAGTTGTCTCCTCGCTCTCGCTGTGCGGCCAGGAGGGTCGGCAGGGGCTCTGCTCTCTGTACTCACTGGAGAGCCCATGTGAGCAGAGGGTCCATGGCCTTGTGGTTGTTCTATCAGCCACGTGTGGCCCTTTCGGTGGCTCTGGCATGAGCCATTTTATAGTGAAAAATAGTAGAAGATACTTGGGATAAAATGAACAATAAACACATTAAAGATTCTTTTTGAATGTTCATGCTTGAACAAAAGCAGGTTCTTCTGAGGAAGAGGTGCTCATAGATTGTGATGGTGCAGGAGCCTCTGGAGGAGACGTCTGAGTACTTTCCAGAAAGGATTTGGAAAGCTGGGTGCTGGTCCTTTTCCTGGGTGAGGAGGTCCAGCTGCGCGATCCTATGTCCATCAGACTTCACGGGGGTTGTGTTTTGACTCATAAGAAGGGAGCTAGTTGGTGGACATGTTCGCGTATAATGTATCTAATCTTACAGCCCCATTTGGCAGATAAGATAGGTGTTATCATCTCAACTTTATGGATTCGGATGCGGGGAGCTCAGAGGACGTTTAGCTACAAGTATTGATCGAGCAGTTGTCAGGCTGTGAAGACAGAGGTCCAGACAAGACAAAGTGCTTTCCCTCCTGTGTGTCCGTGGACACCAGGCGAGAAAGAGGCAGAACCAGGACTGGAATCAAAATTTCTTTACTTCTGGTCAACAGCTCTGAACTCTACAGTATATGATTTCAGCTGGAAGGCAAGTGCCATGTGTGATAAATGCTCCTGACGATGGAATCCTTCGTCTTCGCGTGCAGATAAAAACCAGTATTCCTGAATCTGGCATCTGGGGCTTTTAGCCTGGCTGAGCAGAGACCAAGATGTTATCCATAGAAACGTCTTTGTCCGCCTCCTCACCTGACCTCCTGCTCCCCTAACCCAGCATCTGCTGGCATCTACCGATGCCCACGTGGGAACCTGTGTAATTGGTGAGGATGAAGGGGCTTTTGGTTAAGCGGTAGAATGTGCAGGGAAGGTTGTGGCAACTCTTCCTCTTCAAATTCCACAGGTTTTGTTTGCGACACCGGGACTATGGATGTTTGAAACTAATTTTCCTGAGAAACATGGTATTTTTCTGTGCAAGAAGCAAAGGCCAGGAGTCAACAGAATATCCGGGCGCCACTTTTCAGAGTCAAAAGGACTGTCATTGGATGGAAAAGAGAACTTCCCATACTTTTGCCCTGACCCTGTGCTTCTGGCGTGTTGAGGCCTGTACATTTTAGGGACACTCAGAGATGCCTTTTGGGGATGGACGGTGGCATTTTCATCATGTGATGTGATGGTGACAAAGCTTTTCCAAGTGGCAAGTGTGCTCAGAAAGAAGAGAACAATTAGGGAAGACAATGCCGTCTGGTTGGTTTGTGGCCCCGGCAGGAACCCGTCTGGCGTCTGCAAGAAATAAGTGGAGACTATTTCAGGAGGGGGACGGTAGTGATGAGGTCTTGTTATTGTGAGTATCGGAGCCTTGGAGCCAGTAGGTATTAGGATTACCTGCTCTTAATAGCATGTAGACCCTCTTCTGAAAAACAAATCAGCCAGACCAAGCCCACTTTAATCCTTAGATCACCTTCCATGTAAGGAAGCAATGCTCTCTTTAAGATAAAAATGTTTCCTGTGCTATAGAATAAAGTGCTCGGGATAGTTTTAGCCAATGCCGCTCTTTCAAAAAAAAATATAGGGAATGATTTAAGAGCATTTTCTGACATAATTCTGCAGGAGGCTGTGCTTGTCAACTGGATAGGGCCCCTGGGGACGAACCCTGGCTTGTTTTGAGAACTCAGAAGTGCCTTAGTTGCACACTCCTGACATTCTGGTCCCGGCTTCACTGTCCAGTGCTTCATAGTTTTAAGAGGATGGCGGGTTTCCTTTTGTACTTTGTCTGGGCCATCCAACGTGACCGTGGCATTGCACAGCGTTTCAGAGCATGGAAATGAACCATGCGGGCAGACTGACGTGTCCTCTCTGCCTGGGTACGGATGAATGGCTGGCACATCCCCTCGCCACCACAGACATGCAGGGACGCTGCTGGAAAAACCAACGGTGAGGAGGCTGTGCTTTTCTTTGACACAAACTGTTTCTTCCTTAACGTACATGTAGAAGTCAAACATTTTACAGTAAACACCTACAACATAAGCCTCATAAACTATTGCACAAGGCCATTATCGCATGACCCAATAAGAATCGTTTATTTTCTTGTTCAGGAAGTATGACAAAATGGTTTGGCCTCCAGAAATGAGAGAATTTTTCCAAATGGATCTGCTATTTTCCCCCTAAATAACTTCAAAATATTTTAGCTCCCTGCCTAGCTTTTTCCTTGCTCTCATGGGGAACATAATATCCTTAAAATAGCCCTCTGCTTCCTACTGATGGAGATCTTCAGACCTGCATACCCCCAGCCAAGAGATTGCAGGGTCAGGATTGCCCGCTGATGAGACCAAGTGACATTGTGGAAAAAGTGATGAGAAACTATATTATTTCATTCGTGCTAGAGTATATCTTTTCAATTCAATTTTAGAAAATATCGGTATTTTCATATCGTTTTTCAGATGATAAAAGAAATACATTAAGAAATACAAACTTTCAGTTACAAAATACATGAGTCCGAGGTACGAAATGGAGAGTGTGAGGAATAGAGTCAGTAATTATGTAACAGCTTCGTACAGGGGCAGATGGTAACTAGACTTATCACGGGGATCATTTTGAAATGTACTGAAATATGGAATCACAGGGTTGTGTACCAGGAAGTAACGTAGTGTTGTAGGTCAATTACACTTCAAAAACGTTTGCTTTGCAGAGCAAGGATTCAAGCACGTGTCTGCAGGATCTCCGTCTTTTAACTTTTCACAAGGACACTCAGCTCTCTCCTTCACGGAGCGCGTACACGAGCCACGCCTGCACGAGGCACATTGCACATGCTGTGTGATTTCACCTTCAGAATACACTAGGGGGCAAACATCACCATCTTCCAGTTCTAGACGAGAAAACGGAGACTCGAAGGGATGAAATCATGAACTCAGGATCCTTTGATTAGCAACGGTCCCCAGTGCGTTGGTGTCCTGTACCATGCTTTCCCCATCAAACTCATCTCAGCCAGTCACTGTTCCGGAGTGTAGTTTGCCTACAAAAGGAAGACAACCCTGCCTGCTCCTTGTACCTAATATGATGGTTCTATCTCATTAATACCGAGTAGAGTGCTTAGCATAATATGGTCCCAGTGAGAGTCTACTGAATGAATGAATGGATAGTGTATGTGAATTTGCTTTGCGCACCACGAAGGAGGCTCATGTGTGCTGTTACTATTACAAGTTAAGACAAAAGGAAAAAGGCAACGAAGTTCAGGGCTGTATTGGCAGGATGGGGTGGGGGGTGGAGAGCAGAAAAAGAGTAAGTCATGCCTGCTGAGGGAGTTTTCTGGTATAATAGGAGTTAGCATTGTTATTGAAGAGTTGTAAAAAGAAATTTTTAAAAGAGTGCAATAAACATGATCACGTCAGCAGAAAAAAAACCCCAAATCCATTAAGGGGAAATGGTCAGATTTTGAAAATCAATAAAGAGAAAATGGACCAATCTTTTAACCATAGAGGCACATATTTATTTACTTTCAATTTACTCCCTTTTTAATTTTCCCATCACCTATTCTTGAATACCGAAACACTAGTCTAGACTTCCTAACTTGCCGCAAATTTATCCCAACAAGACACTTCCCCAATCCTGTGCTCGTTTACCTTAAGCTCAGCTTGTGTTCCCACAGATGTCACTGGGTTACATTCAAGCCTTTGTACCTTTCTTTCCCAAATGCTTTCTTTCGCCATCTCCAAGGACTTCCAGAAAGTTCTCCTATTCAATCCAATCTTTCTTTTGCCAGTTTGTTTGCAAATTGCATTCAAATACTAGGTAACTTCTAAAATGCAATTTCATTTAATTTAATTGTTACCTTGGTGTTCCAAAAGTAGCTGTTTAAGTTCCTGTGACTGATCTCTGAGGCATACGACTTCCATCAGCTCTCCTGTGCCGCTGGCAGTGTAGATGCTCAGTCACAGCATTGCATCCTGGCAGCCTTGAGACAAGGACAAGAAAGTACTAGAACTGGCTTATTGCAGGCTCCTCCTTCTGTGCTGTCCCTGAAATGAAGATGAGGGGAGATAGAGGAAGCTCCAGATGTGGTGGTGGCTGCAGAGCAGAGAATGGCTGCAAAATTCAAAGACTTGAGGCTGTCATATCCGATCCCTAGGTCTGGAAGACTCCTGGAAGACTGATCAGGGTGAAGTCTAGCCACTCGTTTACTTTATTTCAAATCTGTGTATTTTAAGACTACCCTTCTTCCCCATAAACTCGCTCCTTCCTTTTGCTGTAGGAAGAAAGAATATAATATCTAGATAAGCAAGAGCAGATTTCTTTTGCCATCCCGGTAGAATGAAGATATGAATTGTATTCTAACCCTGTAAAGTGACTGAGTTTTATTTTTAGCTCCACCTTTAACCTACAAGTGGCAAGATCAGGCTCATCATATATTGTAATAAAAATCTTTTTTTGTTGATTAATAATATATGTTTTATTTTACAAGGTCATAAAATGACTGCTAGCTTAACATTATATAGTTCTGCATCCTAAATATATTAAATCTTTAATATAAATCATAAAAATTTTCACATGTACCATTCTTTGCCTGCTAAAGGGGAGAAAACACCAGACCCATATTCTCTGTAGACACACAAACATATTTTTGGCTTTTCTTAGACATACACTTCTGATTTCTCATACGTGTGGATGTACATAGATCTAGAAAATGAATTTGCTTTCCCTTTTTTTTTTTAATCCTATAAAATCAAAGGACAATTCATTGCCATTGTTGCTAATTTTCCTGGTAGGTTTTATAATCCTGGAAAAAAATGTTTATATATTAGTGACTCCTCTTCAGTGTGTTTTTAATGCATTTGTCAACACATTGATTAAGTTTCCAGAATTTTCTCATATTATTAAATATCTGTTCAGATGGTCACTACTACAGAGAGACGGTTCACCCGGAATGTTAACTGGTCTGTTATCTGATTTAGGATCGCTCTGAGGCAGCCCAGACAGAAATGGGTTGAACAATCAGATGCAACTGCTGGTTTGCATTGATGCGGTTGAAATCATGAACGAATGGTCATTCATAGTACAGAAAGTACTGTCACAGTTCAATAATTTTTATTGTTTCAAGAGGATGATCTCATGCATTTTCTTGTCCTTTACAACCATTTTCAAGTCTATATTTAAGGAAAAGAATGTCTAATTATTAGAGATATAAGAACTACTAGTGTTGTAATGTATTTGATGGCAGTGGTAGTAGCAGCTTGTTAATTTCTCTTGCTTCTGAATCTTCAGGTACAAACAAGTCTGACAACGCTCCTTCCTGAGAGTTCTTACATGTCCTGAGAAATGTGGCTTTGGGAAAGGGCCGCTTATGTATGAGTTTGAATTTTGATGCTACCCCTAAATCTATGAATCTGACCAAATCATTTAATCTCTGTAAGGCTTTGTTTTTTTATCTGTGAAATGTGGATAAAAATATCTGTTTCATGTGGTTGTAAAATACCTAACAGTACCTTCCTGTAACCATTCAACCTCTATTCATTCCCCTCTATCTTCTAACACATGCCCCTGTGAGTTGTGAGAGATGCTGCCTCCCTCACTCAAGTGGTCTAAAATTCCTTCTGTATATTTATCCTAGGTTGGGAGGCTTCCCTATGAGTCAAGCCCACGGCCATGCAAATCACAAAATTCCTTAAGCATGTAAACTCTGCAGCCATCTGCTTGGGTTCCCATTCTGTGGCCCTCACTAGCTGTGTGACCTCCGAAGATGCTGGATCTTTCTGTGCCTCTGTTGCCTTATCCAGGAATGAGTTTATTAACAGAACCTACCTTATGGGTTGTTGAGGGAATTAAAGAGTTAAGACATGTAAAATATTTAAATGTGTGCCTCACACATTTTTAATTCAAGAAATAGTTGCTGTTATCAATCTAATTCATTTCAGTGTTTAAAATTCCTAATCATTGCAGTAATTACATGGACAGTTTTTATGGTGTATGTGTGTTTTAGATGATACAAATAGTTTCAGGCAGATCATCCCATGTAAGCCTCCCCGAGACTGTGTAAAATAATCATTACCACCCCCCTTTTACAGGGGATGGAAACTGAAGTTCAGGTGGAGAAAGCTGAAGTAGGTTCAGAAAGTTAAGTACTGTAGTCCCCCCACAGACTAGTAAAAAGTCAGTGATGGAATTGTAGGTTAGTAGAAATTTTTCTGATTCCAGATCCCATGTACCCTACTCTGTGAAAAAAAATGCAGCAAAAATTGACTTCTAGTATGGCAGGTTGTGTATAAAAATCTCAGAACACATTCCTGGACAAGAACATTTAAAAAAAAGCAGATTAAAGACTTTGCTGCTGGCAGGTTTCTGTCAGTGTAGGGACAACTGCTTCTTTCCTAGAAAAGAGCAGCGACAGGCAGCTACCCCAGACCAGTGGGTACAGGAGTTCTCTTTGTCTAGTGGCAATAAGACACTTATTGTCTTATTGTCTAGTGGCTTGAGATGTCATTATGTGTAAAAGGCTCAAGAGAGAATTTTCTGAATTGCGCTGGGACAAAGCAAGGTGGTCAGAGTCAAGGAATTGTACACCACTGTTCACAGTGTTTATATATTTTGGGGGAGGGGAGAGAGGACGAATTGAGTTCAGAGGGCTCATCATAGGGAGAACAGCTTCCAAATGAGATACTGGGCCATCGTGCCTGATTTTGGAGGGTTGAATTGTCAGAGAAGGCTGAGATTTAATACACAGGATACAGAAAACGCTAACTGTAAAGAAAAAGAGCCAAACTGGTTTACTTTGAAATTAAAAACTTCAGTTTATTAAAACATGTAACTAAGAGTGTACAAAGACAAGCCATGGACTGTGAAAAGATATTTGCAATGTATCTATCTGACCAAAGAGCCATTCATATCCTTGTTTTCTTACTATAAACACAAATAAGAAAAAGGCAGAGAATCCAATAGAAAAATAGGCAAATGACTTGAACGGTACTTAACAAAAGATTTCCAAAGTTCCAATAGGCATATGAAAAGGCCATCATCTTTATTAACCATCAGGGAAATGCAAACTATAATTCAATGCCACTAGGCACCAACCACATGACTACACAGCTGATGGGTGTGTAAATTGACACAACTACTTTGGAAAACTGTTTGGCAGTATTTTTAAAAGATGAACGTGCCACATCTTGTGACCCAGCAGTTTCACTCCTAGGTAGATGCCTACTGTTCAGGTATACATGTATATGTGTGAACCAAAACACATGTATAAGAATTTCCATCGCAGCATTATTTGTAACAGCCCTAGACTGAAACATCACAAATGCCTGTAATAGTAGAACGGATAAATTAATTGTGCTATATTCTTACAATGGAATAGAGCAAGGAGAATAAATGAACAAATACAACAAAATGATTTTCACATACATAGTGTTAGGTTTAAAGAACCAGACACATAGGAATATATGCAACAAATACCATAAATTTTTCATTGCAGCAGAATTTACCTTTGATGATGGAAGTGAAGATAGTGGTTACCCTTTGCTGGGGAGCAGTGACTAGAAGGGGACTTGAGGGATTTACTAGGATGCTAGTAATGTTTTCTTTCTTGATGTGGTGTTGGGTTACAGGGTGGGTTCCCTTTGTAATAATGTATCAGGCTCTTCATTTGGAATTTGTGCACTTTTCTGTTGCGTGTTACACTTCAGTATAAAATTAAGAAATGGATTGGGTTCCGGAGAATCTTAGGTATCCGCAAGTTTCCAGTCTTTTCTGAAATACCGCATGGATTTTTATCAACCCCACCTTAGAGGAGTCCTGCGAGACGTCAAATGCAGAAAACATATTTTATTTTGAAAGGAAAGGGAGACTGACACCGTAGGCAGTAAGAGTTTCTGTGGAGCAGAAAAGGTAGCAACCAGTTTGGACAGGGGTCTATGGCAGCTCTGGATTTAAGGAAACACTGATTTTTCGCTCCCCAGAGCCAACTGGAAGGATGAGGAGAGTTGACTCTGGAAGGCTGAGCTCAACATTGAACAACTGCCAAAAGGCCTCCGCCGGGAGCTTTCTGACCTGACTCATGCTGCTTTCCAAACTGTTGGGCCGCTGTCCTGGCATCACCCTCTTGCTATCTGGATGGTCTGAGACATACTGTTCATGCTTGTTTCTGCTGATCTTTCCAGACTAAGTATATCAGAACTGAACACACTTTGGGCAGCTTTCTCATGGTTCATGTGAGAAACCCTCGCTCATGGAGGAAATTCAACGGGAGCCTTCAGTGAAGCCGTTGTGATATAGATGACATTTACGGTTCATTTCCTTCCTGATCTTCTTTCTTCTGCCTCGTCCTTTTGTTATATTTAAATTATTTGTTATATTTGTTATATTTAAATTATTTAAATTAACTTAAAACATTATTCTGCTAAAATAATTATTTTAATCATGCCAGAGTTATTTAATGGATTACTTTAGAGCAATTGGGACCCCACTATACCCTATGACAAGGACAGCTCTGCAGAGGCCACATCACCATCGTCCACTGCCACTCTGATGCAGTAAAGGACAAAGTGATGGAAGTGGAAGGTAGTGGCGCACTTAGGGTGTGGACCACTTTTAACACCTCTCCTCTCTATAGGAAAATTATTTTCAGTAATAATATTGAAGTGACACAAATAATAATAGTGGCCGGAAAGAAATGTAGACAATAGACATTTTATTTTGTTGGATCTCCTAATCATGCCAATAAACACAATATTAAGTAAAATATAACAAAAGCAAAAAGTCTGTAGAAGGTCCAGTGTAGGTAACCATCAAAAATATTACACGTTAATTTCTTGATTCATTGTTTATGACTAAAAACAAATGTCTAATTTAAAGACAGTATTCAAATTCAGCAAAATTTTTCATGCATAAACTAAAATTTGCACTTACCAAGTAAAAACATGCCTTTCACTGGTTTAAATTTAGATATAAAAAACATCTACAACTGGCAGTTTTTATGGGATGGAAGGATTGAAGTAACTCAAGTTCTGTTTCTTTTTTTTTTTTTTTTTCACAATCCCTGTGCTATCATTGTTTATTTAGAATATATTTGATGTCCCTGTTCCTTTTTTTTTTTTTTCACAATCCCTGTGCTATCATTGTTTATTTAGAATATATTTGATGTCATATGTTACATCTTCATGTTTATCCCTCTGTCGATTATTGTAGTTATGCCTGACTTTACAATTCTCTATCTTTTTATCTTTTAAGCAGCATACACCACTCCAAACCCATGCCACTTTGACATAAGGATTATTTTGAGCTGAAAGCAATTGAGAAGCAGGTACAAGAAGTTTTCTGCCCTCACCCCCCCACCACCACCATATGCCTAAAAAGTAGGACATATATTTGCAAAAGTGTCCTCCTTTCCCTCTCTACCGTGAAGAACAGAAATTGATCACTGGAGAAAATTCTAGACCCTTATTAGCCCAGAGGTGGCACCAGAGAAATCTGCATAACAATTTTTGCTTAAACCAGCCTTTAGCCACAATTAGTTTCCCCATATTTGCCTGCACAGTATCTGCCACCCTTAGAAGCTCAAAATCCTTTTCTTTTGTCTTGTCATTGCTCTGAAAATTTATTGTTCTTTTGTTGACGTGCTGTATAAGCCCAAGTTCTAACCACCCCCTTGAATTACTCATGGCTGAGCGCTCCCGTGTGTGCGCTAAGCATGGAAACAAACTTCTGTCTTTGTTCTCTCGTTAATCTGCCTTTGGTTAGTCTAATTCACAGGATCCCAGATGGAGAGCCCAAGATAGGTAGAGGAATAGGATTCTTCTCCTCTTCTATAGACAGGACCACAAGGAAGTATAGCCAATGGACGAGTGTAGTCTGGGCTTCTGCTGTGAAACCACAGTTAAAGGAGGAAACTTCCCTCAAACTATGCTGTTCAAACATCGTAGCTCCACAGACTGCCCTGCTTGACCCCACAGCCCGCTCCAAGTATCAAGAAACTGGGGCTCTGTGTATGCCCATCCCTTAGACCAGGGATCCCCCACCCCCGGGCCCAGGACCGGTACCGGATCCGCGGCCTGTTAGGAACCTGGCCGCACAGCAGGAGGTGAGCGGCAGGCGAGCGAGTGAAGCTTCATCTGCCGCCCCCCATTGCCCCCCACCGCCCCCCACCACTCCCCACCGCTCCCCATAGCTCGCCTGCGTTACCGCCTGAGCCATCCACCCACCCCGCCCCCATCCAAGGAAACATTGGCTTCCACGAAACCACAGTTAAAGGAGGAAACTTCCCTCAAACTATGCTGTTCAAACATCGTAGCTCCACAGACTGCCCTGCTTGACCCCACAGCCCGCTCCAAGTATCAAGAAACTGGGGCTCTGTGTATGCCCATCCCTTAGACCAGGGATCCCCCACCCCCGGGCCCAGGACCGGTACCGGATCCGCGGCCTGTTAGGAACCTGGCCGCACAGCAGGAGGTGAGCGGCAGGCGAGCGAGTGAAGCTTCATCTGCCGCCCCCCATTGCCCCCCACCGCCCCCCACCACTCCCCACCGCTCCCCATAGCTCGCTTGCGTTACCGCCTGAGCCATCCACCCACCCCGCCCCCATCCAAGGAAACATTGTCTTCCACGAAACCGGTCTCTGGTGCCAGAAATGTTGGGGACCGCTGCCTCAGACAGTCTCCGTACTGAGCTATTCCTGTGGGCCTCTTGGCAAACCTGATTTTACCTGGATTCCGCTGTGTCTTGCTAGTGACCTAAGCACATTCTCTCTCATGGTCATCCTTACCTCGGCCTGTGGGCCTTAAGTTCCACCACGATCTCGGCTTTCCGAGGCAATCATTCTAATGTCATCAGCACCTGGGTACCACAAGGTAAACACTCCACCCACTTCCACGGAGATGGGATCTAATTACTCCCACTCTCTTGAGAGGCAAGAGTAGAAACTAGGCACCTTCCTCCCTGCTCTCCAGGGTTAAATCCACGTCATTGGAGAAGCCCACACACCCACATGAAGAGGAGTCAGCCTGGTCTTCTCTGCGTTGCTGGTTCTCCTTTTCTCAGGACGTCTGGACCTGCTGAGCTGGTCTTGCTGTGCGCCGGGGGCCCCCTCCTCTTTCTTCTTCTGCTTTCTCCGTCTACACCCCTCCTCTTCCTTCATCTTCTCGTTTCTAGGTTCTATGTCTCATATTTTTTTATAATATGCTTTATCTAGTGCAATGGCCTTTTCTGGCTTCAGAGTCCTAGTCATTGTAGAGAACGTGTGGTTTTTGATTATATACTTGATTGAATTACAATTTTTAAGTGCTGGGTTTTTACAATTAAATGTCTATAGCAGGCATGTTTCCCTCCAACAGACTCTGCAAAATGCTGGCTGTCCTACTAGTTTATGAACATGTCTTCAAAGTTCTTGAACTTTCTGTCTCCTGCTTCACTCTGAATTCCCTGTTACTTGACACACTGAATTCTCTTTGCTTTCTTGGTGAGCTATAGGGACTTTTTATTATTTATTTGTTTTTATTATTTATTTATTTATTTATTTTCCGGTACGCGGGCCTCTCACCGTCGTGGCCTCTTCCGTTGCGGGGCACAGGCTCCGGACGCGCGGGCTCAGCGGCCGTGGCTCCCGGGCCCAGCAGCTCCGCGGCACGCGGGATCCTCCCGGACCGGGGCGCGAACCCGCGTCCCCTGCCTCGGCAGGCGGACGCGCAACCACCGCGCCACCAGGGAAGCCCCCTATAGGGACTTTTTAAAGCAGTTTTGGTGGGAAGAACCACTTACTACTTGGAGTGTGAGCTAAAATTCAGTGCCCTCAGGGGCAGGTTCATGGCTCCTTCTGTATAGGGTGTAGGTCTCCACCGGACAGCAGCAGCTCAGGAGAACAGGTGCATCATTACTTCAAGGCCAGTGTCTACAAACTGTTCTTTCGGATCCGTTATCTCATTGTGGCCCAAATTATCTTATCTCCTAAGAGATGTTCTGAAAGTCAAAATGGTACTAAGACAAAAGAAAAATCTAGGACGCCCACAGACTAAATTCTGGTCTTCAAGATTTGCAGGAACACTAAATTCTCCGAGAAACCTTAAGGTAACACTCTTTTCTGATTTTATTCGGTTCAATTTCTTCCAAACTTAGCTGATCATGGATCATCTTCTCTCCATGTAACACTTATGAGGTCAGCAGTAATTAGGTTACACAGAACACCCTTTGAGAGATGTTATGGTATCTTATTATTATATTCATTTTACAGACAATTCGACACATAGCTGCTAAGTGGTGTGTAAGAGGTCAGCCCAGGGCTCTGTGACCCTGTGACCCCTGCTCACTCCTGTGGGACTAGGACACAAGGGTTGGGGTTTTTTAAAAGGCCAATGAGAAAGAGAAAAAAATTAAGGAGCATATATATCATTTAGCTTTGCTCTGATAACCTAAGCCAGAATAATCCCGTGATTGCAAAAATATTTATCTTTCATTCACACGACCTGTCCGCAGATGCAGGTTGGCTGTCGGGGTTTCGTTCTAATTTCTTCTCATTCTGGGATCTAGACAAGCTGTTCTTATGGCAAAGGGAAAATAGCGGGTGGAAATCCTCTAAAGATTTGCCTTCTTACTTATATTACTGTGGGTCGTATTTCCTTGGCCAAAGCACGTCACATAACCACACACGTTTCTGGTATTGATTTTGTATTTGTCTGCTTTACAACCAGCTGCAGTAACAAGCAACCTCCAAATCTCACGCATGTTCCACATGAGTTGTTGTGAGTTGGGGTCAGTGCCTCCTCTCCACATGTTCTCCTCACTTTGTGATACAAGCTGAGGGCGAGGCCATTCTCATGGCAGAGGGAAAAGAACAGGCAGCTGGGAGAAACTGATGCCTCTCTACCAAAGTGTGTATTATGGACAAGCCCAACCGCAGTGGGAAAGGGTGTCTTTGCTTTCCACATAGAGGAGGTACTGCCAGCTACATGCGGACAGGTGGAGATACGCAATCCTCTTACAGGCAATAGAGAGACTGAGTCATTGGGACCAAAAATTAGTTGGGAATGATTTCAGTTGAAAATAGCAGAATATCCAACTAACAGCCCCTTATACTGATAAGGGGTTATTTTTCTCATATGAAAGGAAGTCTAGAGGCAAATGGTTGCTGGTGTTAGATTTTAGTGTTAGATTTCTCACCAATACCATAAAGACCCAAATTCTTTTTTTTCCCGTTTTTCTGTTAGACTATCCTTAAATGTGTTAGTCATTCATATATATGCACATTGTCTTTTAATCAGAAAAAGACTGCACAGTTCTAAGAATTACATGCATATTGAAGAGTGGAAGAAAGAAAAATGGATGGTACAATCCCATCAATTTCTTCTCTCAAGAATCCAAACACTTTTCAAGAAGCCCCTCCATCCCTCACAGCAAAGACATGTGGTTTCATCTCATTGTGTAGCACTTGGCCGCCCTGAGTTGCAAGGGAGGCTAGAAAGTAAGTATGTAATTTCCACAAACTCTAATGAAGACAGGCAAACGAGAGAGGGGCTTGAGTATCAATTGAGTTAGCTAATCAACATTGCCTTCCTCGGAAAATTATTGGAAAGGATGGATATTTGAATCTGAACTTTTGTCCTTGTTCACAACTGGGAAGAAAAGGAAAATTTACATACTTTGTTGGTCTAGTTGATATGGTTTTCATTTGTTATGCGCGTAATTTCGTCAATAATAATATTAAATCTCTCAAACAATCTAGTCTCAGGATTTAACTAGATCTATTTTGTTATTAAGGATATTTTTGTTTACCTAGTACACTATGTATGTAACTCACATCTTCCCTAAGCGAGAAAAATGAAGCACAGTGATGAAATCACATTGAAGGATAGGCTTTAGGAGGGAAAAAACCTTTTATTTTCATTTGACTTGCTTATATTTGTAAATGCTTCATAATTCTTTCAAGAGGGCTCTTTTATGTTACTAAAACAGAAAATAATTGTGTGGCCTAATGTGTTACATACAAGTTGGGATTCACTTCCAAGGGTAGAAACACATTCTTGTTTCCTGAGAGGGATGTGTTATTAATGTCTCTCTCCTGTTAAAATTGTGGGCTGCGAAAAGGCGTCTGACTGACTTGTGATAGTGGACTCTTTTAGAAAAGCCTCATAAAAGAAAGATATTTCTATAGCAAAAACTTAGTGTCTGTTTCCCATGGATTCAGAATAACTATGGGTTCTGGAAGACATAGAAAGAAGGGACGTTTCCTCTACCTGCTCCTGGTACAGCCTCCTGCTCGAGAGGTCACCCAGGCCTGTGACTGGTCGTTAAGATTGGAAGGTCCTTTGCTGTGTTCAGAGGCGGAAGCTACTGTCATCTGGAAGGAAGTCAGTCAAGAAGAGGCTATTAGTTTGCCAGGGTTGCTTTAACATTGTGCCACAGCCTGGGTGCCTTAAATAACAAGGCTTTATTTCCTCCGAGTTCTGAAGACTGAAATTCTGAGCTGTAAGTGCGGCCAGGGTTGGTTTCTCCCAAGGCGCCAGCCCGTGGCTTTTAGATGTCCACTTTCTTGCCGTGTCCGCACGTGGTCTTCCCTCTGTGCATGTCTGTGTCTTGATCTCTTCTTATGAGGACACCAGTCACAGCTGATTAGGCCCCACCCTAATGAGCTCATTTTACCTTAATTACCTTCTTAAAGGGTCAGTCTCCAAATACAGTGACAAATGAGGTACTGGGGGTTAGGGCTTCAACATATGGCACCATTCAGCCCACAGCAGAGAGGCACACGTGAGCATATTTTCAGGAGGTGTTCATTTCTCTATAGAACGATATCCTATATCCAAAATCAGTTACTTCTTCTATTGCTTTCCCTTTCTCTTCTGCTGCCTTTGTGCCTTTCCTTTGCTGGCAGACACACAGCACAGAAAGCAGCAGTAGTGTCTGCCAGACCACCATGTTACACACACACACACGTACCATACATCCACATTCACACACACACACACACACACACACACACACAGTTTGTCCACCTGTCCAGCTCTGTTCTGAGCATTGGCATCAGATACCCAAGGACCCAGGCCAGAAACACCTCCTGTTACCATGGCTGTCGACTCAGTTTAATGGATGATAAGCTCTCATTCCTCAGTCAGGCCAAGGCTGGTTATCTGACTACAGAGAAGAAGACCCATATGATTTCACAAGAAACTTGTTATTCACGGTTTTGTTTATTTATTGACTTTCCTGATTGAGGACTGAAGAGTAGCCATATCACATCAAATTTAATTTTCTCAACATCATCACATGTTTGGAACTTGGTTAGAAAATTCCTACTTTACTTCATCAACGAAGAAGGGGAGGATGAAACCAAACACGTGGGACTTTGTGAATTTTCAATGTGACAACACTCATACCTATTTTACTAAGAAACAGGAAATCCATGTGAGTGATGTAACCACTGCAACACGTGTCCACAGGCAGCTTCTCATGTTCTCTTTCCGCTTCGTCACCAGGACACTGGTACCTTTACTTCTTCACTGGGATGGAAATCAGGTTACCAGAAAGCTCTCAGGAGGAGCTTAAATTCTGTCTTGTTTAACAGAGGTGCCTTGGAGACTCTCCAGCCTTGGTTTATTTAGGTGGAGAGATGAAAGGGTCTAGAAAGTAGCAGTCTCAACTTTGAAGGGACAAGGAGTCTGTTCCACTCCGCTGACATGAACCCCTGCCTCCCCTGAGCGGCGGGATCACCCAGAGAGCTGGGGGAATCAGCGTCAGGCAGAAAGCCTGCTGAGCCCCAGAAGAGCAGACCTCCCCACTCCAGCGCCAAGCCGGCCGTCTCCTCTGTTTATTTTTTGCGCTGCGGCTGCTGGTGGCTGTGGCCTGGAGCTGGTGCTCTCCTCACCTGACGCAGCATCATGGCTGCCGCCTGCGCATGGACTTTCAGAGGCATGCAGACGTGAAGGCAGTCAGCACAGAGCTAGGTGTTTCAGCTTTTTCTGGTACTTGTCTTTTGTTTGTCTCCTTCTGGTAAATCACTGCTGCTGTGGCCTGAATACGTCCTCATGCTGAGTGCGAACTCGGCCAGTGGCTGAAAAAGTTGACAGATTTATGTGCACTTGAAATGCTTCTTTTACAGTCAAACATACAGGGCTCTGGAGTACAGACAGGCCAAGCCGTGCAGAGCTTAACAACCCAGGGGTCTTACTAACCGTGGAAGCAAAATCATCAGAGGGGCCCTTTGTTTCAGCTATTCCTGGCTTACTTCCAATGTTTTGAGAGACGGGCAAGGGTTGCCCATATGATTTCATGCCCAGGCCTGACTTATTTAGAGGAATGGGCTCTGGGGCTGGGCAGAGAAGATCCAGGAGGGGTGGGTGCGGAGGTCTGTGCCACTGGGGGCTGGGGTACTTGTCGTGGGTGAGAAGGAGTGGGGAACTGACCCTGCAAATAATGGGACAAAATTGTACCCTTACCTGAAGGGGCTGCTCACCTATTTTTTTAAAAAGCAAAAAGATATTTAAATATCTTAAGATTTGAAACACAACTTTCTAAAAGTTTTATATAATAAAGCACAAGTTTAAACTTGGATACTAAAATTAGTTCTATGATTTTAGGCAAGCAAGGCAAAACCAAAAAAACAAAAAACCGAGAACAAAACAAAAAAACAAAACTCAAAACCAACCAAACAAAAACAACACGCCAAACACATTAAGTAAAAGGGTTTTAATTTTTGATTTTAAAAAGCATACATGTCTATGTGCTGACTATTTTCCTGGAACAAAGTATTTCAAAAATTTTGACTAGGTCTATTTTAAAGGATCCTTGAACCAATTTTAACAAGAAAAATACAGAAATGTTTGGTTGGACGTTAGGACCTACTCTTTGTATAGGACAAAAACACAATGTTGAATTAAATAATAATAAAGGAAATCCTGGAGGAGCGTGTTAGTAGAGAATAAATAGTTTGTTTTCTCATAATTTAGTTTAAATGTAGGGCAAGCACCTAGAAAGTTCTAATAATAACGTGACTTCTGAATCTTTGAATGGATTCTGAATTTTAGTCATTTCACAATTCAGTCTTCTAATACCGGTGAAAAACTTTTAGGGACCGCAGTGAGGGAACCGTGTGGCCACTAGTCATAAAAGAAGAAGAGCTTCATTTGGCCCTGGACCTTCGAGGGTGGACTTGGAACTTGTTCAGACGGCAGCTAGCCCTCAGCAGGGCAGGGACGGTGCAGAACCTGAGGATAGAGCAAATGTGACTTTTTTTTTTCCCAGAAAGGGTTTTGGAATGTCAAGCTGTCATTCTGGTGATTGGCTTACCCACCAAAGTGTAGTCTATATCCTATAGCATGAGAACATGAGATTAATCTAAACATTTAAAAAATAAGTTAAATAGCTTCCTGTCCCTTCCTTAAAATACATCCATAAGACTCTTGTATTTTAGATTTAAAAAATGCACCTCCAGGATTAGCTAGCTGCCAATTTTGAGTACACCTATTGAAAGCCAAATTTGTCTGAATAAATGTTTGTAAACGACTGCCAAATAAAATGGCTTTCATTTCAGTGTAATCTACCTCTTTCAAAAAAAGCTTTAAAAAAAATTCAACTAGTTCTTACTATCACTAACAGATTAAATAAATAAATAAAGCAAATAAATAAATAAAAGTTGTCACTACCAAGTCAGATAATAATATTAGCTGTTACCTGCTAAGGCAAGAAACTATTAATTTCATTATTTTCATCATTATAACTTTGGTTTTTTAAGCTTAAAGAGAAATATCACTTTAGAGCCCGTTTAAAAAACTGGGTTTGTATAACTCACTCAAGGTGGGGAGTAAAAAGAAAAAAGGGAAACTGATTTCTTCTCTGAAGAAGGGTGGCAGACGGCTTGACACATGGTTTTTCTGCAGGAGTTGGGTGTCTCTTGAATGAAATGAAAGTCATCCAGAGAATAGAGAGATGGATTAGAAATGCTCTCAATTTCTGCCCACATCCCAATTTCTGCTCAATTTCTGATCCAGGTAAGTCAAATGCCCACACTTTGACTTACCTGGATCTGTAGCTCTTTCACGCTTCTCTCGTCTTCAAGACAGTTTCCTTCTGGTGCTCTAATACCACCCTTTCCACTCCCTGTGTGTTCTTTCCCCTTCAATCATTACTGCTCTTCTTTATTTATAGCACCTCCTCCCTCCTGGATCTTCCTTCATGGTCTAAACGTGATAGGTTTCTCCTACCACGAAAAATCCCTTCCTCCATTCGGTGCCTGCCTATTTCTCCCCTTCCTTTCACAGCTGAGCTCCAAGGAAGCATCATCTAATCATCAGCTTTTCCTTCCCCACCTCACGCCCTGCCCCTAAGTGTCCCTCCCCTTGTCCACTGAGCCTTTCTGGAAAACATCACCGGGGATCCCGACAGCAAGCCCAAACATCTTACCCCTCGTTGCAGCATGTTATAGACGACTTGCTTCTCCTTGAAACTTTTTTTTTACCCTCGGTGTTTTTTTTTTTTTTTTTTTTTGGTCCCGCGGTATGCGGGATCTTAGTTTCCACCCAGGGATGGAACCCACAGCCCCTGCAGTGGAAGCACGGAGTCTTAACCCCTGGACCGCCAGGGAAGGCCCTACCCTCGGTTTCTAAGGGCCCGATCGTTCCTTCCTCCTTGTTCTCTGATCCTTCCCTCTGGCTTCCCCAGTGGCTGCTTTTCCTTAAGGAATGATCCGTGTCTCCCATGGTTCTCTCTTTACAGATAAAGAGCAAAGACTTATAGAGATTAAATGATTTGGTCAGGTTCACAGGTTTAGGGGTAGCATCAAAATTCAACTGATACCTAAGCAACGCTTTCCCTATGCCACGTTTCTCAGGACATGTAAGAACTCTCAGGAAGGAGTGTTGTCAGACTTGTTCGTACCTGAAGATTCAGAAGAAAGAGAAATTAACAAGCTGCTACGACCACCACCATCAAATATTATGCTGCACTAGTACTTCTTACTATATCTCTAACAATTAGAACATCTTTTTGGCTTCTCGCCTGCAATCTCTCCCTGGCGGACGTCGCTGTGGCCTTTAGCTGGCAACGTCATAACCTACTATAACCTTGCAAAGCATCCGCATCTGCTTAGCGGATGCGTCCCACATCCAGCCAGCTTCACACTTCCCGGCTGAACTCTGCCCCTCAAGCTGCAGCTTTGCCTGCACTTCCTGCTTTGCTTTGTGGTCTCCCTGTCCAGCCACCTCCTCAATGAGAAACCCCTCGAAATCCATCACCTTAAGAGCAAGTGATGGGAGTAACACAGGTGAGAGGGGTGGAGAGCTCTGAAGTGGAACTCTGGCAGTCAGAGCGGGAGCAGGAGAGACAAATGGGTGAGATGCTGAAACTACGCTATTGGCCAGCTTCCCAGAGGAGACAGTTGTCAGCGAGCCAAACTGAACACGCCTTTACGCCATCACACCTCATCTCATTGTCTTAGCCAGAGGCTTGCTTGGCCCACATAAGAATTAAGGATGCAGGATTTGGAAGCAGGACCATTTCTCTGTGCTCTTGCTTCACAAGCATGCCCAGGTTAGGTGTACCTGGGCTAATGGAGATGGGAGACTTGGTATCTGGACCAAACTCTTTTTTGCACAGTCTAAATTACCTGATGTTTGCCAAGACTCTGGATTGTGTGGAATCAAAAATTAAGAGTTTTGGGCTTCCCTGGTGGCGCAGTGGTTGAGAGTCCGCCTGCCGATGCAGGGGACGCGGGTTCGTGCCCCGGTCCGGGAGGGTCCCACGTGCCACGGAGCGGCTGGGCCCGTGAGCCGTGGCCGCTGAGCCTGCGCGTCCGGAGCCTGAAAAAAATTAAGAGTTTTTAAAACTATAGGCATGATAAAAATAACTGTCTTTTGGTTATGCACGGTCCTTATGAACTACCAAGTTTTTCAGTCCAGGACAGAGGCAATGAGAAAAAGGAATGTGATGTTCAAAGCGTAAAAAAATTTGCCTTGAAACACTCTGTTTTCCAAAGCACAGTTTTCTCATTGAATTTGCCTTGCTAAGGGAGTTAATAACATGCCAATATTTTAAAAAATGTATAATTGAGAACAAATAGCCTTTAGAAAACACAGCATTTTAGCCGCTAGAATCAAACTTCATGAGAACTTGGACGCTGTTCATTTTGTCGTGGCTGAATCTCCATGCCTGGAACAGCTCCTGGTACATCGTGGGTACTGCACAAAAAGTTAGTTGTGGAGAGAAGTCTCCAATTATGTGTTCATATTCATATGAGTTGATGTTTAAATGTTTGTCCGCATGTTTGATATATTTATTGCCTATGACATCACTTATGGGCCACAGTGAAGAATCTCAGGGAAAAGAAACTATAAAGTTATTTCTAAATTTGAGATAGTGCTGCAGGTCAATTATTTCCATGCCCTGATTTTATTGTGGTCGTTCAAACAATGTATAAATAAGGTCTTCAAATACTATATAAATTTAATAGTTTAAATTTCCATAAACATAATAGGTCTTCATTCCAATGAATCAAATGTAAACCATTTGGCATGTAATATAATTTACAATAGTGAAACCACCTTTGTTGC
Source organism: Physeter macrocephalus (assembly GCF_002837175.3). Classification (NCBI taxonomy): domain Eukaryota; kingdom Metazoa; phylum Chordata; class Mammalia; order Artiodactyla; family Physeteridae; genus Physeter; species Physeter macrocephalus. The sequence continues at coordinate 75,634,247 of NC_041228.1, forward strand.
TTCCAACCTTGCTGGTGATTCTTCAAATTCAGGAATATAGGATTGCTAAATACAAAATCGCTCTTCTCCGTAACAGCATGGTTATCACTATGATTGTTCATTAAGATTCAAAAGAAGATAAATAACAAAATGAATAGCTATTTATTTAAAACTGTCTGGCATAATTTTAAGGGCACTAAAAATGATACCAACTGCGGATAGTAATTATATGGATAACTGTCAAGAACTATTCACATCCACGCATATTTGGCTGTGATAGAAGATGGTCAGATTAACCTGACTTACATTTGTCTTTGGAAGACCGTGTTTGGAGCGGCCAGCTTTGAACGTGCTTCTACCAGCATTTATAACTGCTGTCACTGTTCCCAATAACTCCTTTGATAGCTTGCAACCTCTGCACTAGGGGCTAATTAGAGGATCGCCAGGCTCCTGATGGGGACAGACATCTGATTTCACTTTCGACATTGTTGCCTGGTTACGAGGCCAAGTTTTGGGTCCACTGCAGTCTTTGGAAACAGCAGTTTCATCCTTGCCCAAGAAAGGGGCAAGCGCAGAAATGGAAGTGATATAGGAAGAAGGCACTCTAAATCAGAGTTTTCTAGAAACTATATGTTCCTTCACATTTTTTGGCTTCTATTTTCATTTTGAAACATGATGCCATATATATGGATATTCTTTCCATTCTAAACTCTCAGTGGGAAGAAACTTGCTATTTATAAAGTGTTTCAGTGTGGTAAGGAAGAAATGAGGAAGCCAAATGACTGACTTTGTAAAATAGATTAAGCAACTTATTTTTTCGAGTTTATATCCAACTAGAATCAGGCCACCCAAGTAACCAATATTCATTAGAATCCCACTTAAGTAATAAACACTGGGCTAGATGCTGGCGTTACAGGGATTAATTAGACATGGTCTCCGTCCTGAAGAGGCTCACAGTGTAGAGGGGCAGATAGACAGCTACGCTAGACGAAGCAGACTCAGCTGGTGTGATAGTTTCCAGAAAGTCTCCCCTGACTCAGTTCTGCCCAGACCCCCTCCCACCAAGTGTGCCCAGAGCACACTGTTGTCTTTCTATCGTGTCATTGATCAAATCCACTCATTTCACTCAACGTATATTCCTTGAATGCTTCCTACACGTCAGGCTCTATTCCACATGCATAAATAAACATATGCATTTGATATATACGTATATACATTTATATATTATATGTGAGATATATAGTGGCACGTAAATAAGAATGTATGTTAAATAAATCTTTGCAAAATCAAGGGCATTTTTTTTTTTTTTTTTTTTTTTTTTTGCGGTACGCGGGCCTCTCACTGTTGTGGCCTCTCCCGTTGCGAAGCGCGGGCTCCGGACGCGCAGGCGCAGCGGCCATGGCTCACGGGCCCAGCCGCTCCGCGGCACGTGGGATCCTCCCGGACCGGGGCACGAACCCGCGTCCCACGCATCGGCAGGCGGACCCCCCATCCACTGCGCCACCAGGGAAGCCTCTCAAGGGCATATTATATGTGCTGTTTTTGAGCTTTGAACATGGCTCAGTATTTCTCTTTACATTAAATATTCATTGACAATGCGCTTTTACTATAGATGCACCAGATTCCATCGTTTGGAGAACAAACCTCAGTCTGTTTAGCCAATTCCTAATTATTGGTCATTTGTGTTTTAATGTTTTCCTGTTACGAATAATACGAAGGCCATTGCTTCTCTATGCAAACCTTTGATTGCATTTCTATCACAAGATTATAATTAGCAATCAACCTTCAACGTAATCAGCCTTTGGAAGCAGGTACGTTCTCGTTGGCCTTTCAGTCAGAAGTTTTAACTGTGTTGTGTGATTTAATTTCACTTTTGTGTTTGACTAAGTTTAGATTTCTAGTTCTACACTTGATCAGTGTAGCGGAATAATTCAGTCAGAAAGAACAAAGGCTGTGCATTAGCTCCTCTTACAAACTTATACCTATCTGAACATACTTAGAAAAAACCTCCATCAAGGACTGGCTCGGCAAGTGAGGAGGGTTCTCAGAGGGCACGGGGTTGAGGGAAGTGGGAGGTGGACACAGTGACGCCAGTGACGGTGTGACTGGTGACCCTAGTCTACCTCCCAAGAACTAGTGTCAGCAGTATTTCCAGTTTTCAAGGCTAAAGTCTGAATGATCTTTCCCCTCCCCCATCAGCTGTATTCACTGAGTCCTGCTGGAACGTCAGGAGAATGAGAGGTGCTAATTAGGGGTGGAACTGTGTGCTCCCCCAAAAGATATGTTGAAATCATACCCCCAGTAGCTCGGGATGTGACCTCATGTGGAAATGGAGTCTTTACAGAAGTAATCAAGTTCAAATGAGGTCATGAGGGAGGGTCCTCATCCAATATGTCTGGTGTCCCTATAAAAAGAAGACACTTGGATGCAGAGACATGTACAGAAGAAGACAACCACGCTGTGTGAACAGACCCAGGCAGGAGACAGCCAAGTGAAGACTGGAGCTACGCTGCCCAAGCAAAGGAGGGTCTGGGCCAGCAGAAGCTGGAAGAAGCTAGAAAGTGTCCTTCCTTGTAGGTTTCAGAATGAGCACGGCTCTGCCAACACCCTGATTTCAGACATCTAGACTCCAGAGCCGTGAGACAATCTGTTTCTGTTTTTTATAAGCCCCCTGTCTGTGGTATTTGTTATGGGAAGCCTACGACACTAATACCACACTTATATCCTGTGACTATTGACCCCAGCTGATATTTGACATGGGGGGTTAGACTGTAGCATTTATTAGAGTTCAGCTCTAATCAGATTAATCAGATGAATTCATTCATCCTTCCATTTCTTATTTGACAAATGCTTATTTAGTATCAAGCACCTCCCTCAGATCTGAATTTCTAATGCATCAATGCCACAGATACCTTTTGAATATTTTTTTCAGTAGTAGTTGTACCATATTTCAGGGACAATTCTTTTTGGCCCCCTTTGCCTACAACTCAATGGCCAAATAAAATGTTCCTACAGGGAAACCGTAGCCGACTGTGCTGGTCCTCTTTCTTTCACTCCCTGGCCCCTCCAAGTGTCACGTGATGCTGTGTGGTTTTGTATTACTTGGTGGTTATATTTATCTTGTCTCCTTAACTCAGTGATGCTCTGTTTGAGCCAACTGAGGTCGAACCATTAAATATACAACCCCCCACCCCGCCCAGGAGATAAGTCTCTACTGCCTTTTTCACATCTTTTATTTGACAGCAAGGAGAAAGAGTCCACGAATTCAACCTAGAGTCCAGCATTTAAGCAAAGACATCACTTGCTTCAATTTATGCATGAAGGGCTTACTCCTTGACGATTATAACCAGAATCTCTCCTGTATTCCCACAAGGTCTAGAGTGGAGGTGAGCGCACTGTATGGCATATAACATACCTGTGTTCTCTGTGTTCCTGTCTGTTTCAGACAGAATGGGGCTGGGCTCCTTGCCTAAGATGATGTTTATCCAACACTTTGTTTTGCCCCTAAAATGTATTGTTGTATCTGGGGGATTTTGGTTACCATTGTTATGATTATCAGGGATCGTGGCAGCGGTGGAGAGAAGCAGCCAAACTCTAAGAGGTGGTATTATAGACGAGCTGCTTAAGAGAAGGCCTTGAGATCACTTCCCGACTCTCACACCTAGGGGCAGTGTGACTCGGGAAAAGCAGTTGATTTGCCAGACCCAGATGTGTTAGCTGCAAAATGAGAGTAAGATTATCTGCCTCAGTTGACAAGTTATGAATATTCACTGAGAGGTAATGTGTATATAAAGCTTAAGTAGATATAGCTGGAACATAGTGGGTGCTCATAGACAGAACACCATTAATACTAAGTAGGACCCAGCATTAGACTTCCAGGCGGTACTGAAAGACTGGGAGAAGCCAAGGTTTCGGATACGGTCAAGTGCCGGGAACATGCTCTGGTCACCAGTTGGCTGGGGTCATATGCAGGTCTGGACTGTAGTCTCACCTCATGTACTTTGAAAAATGCAAAATCCCAGGGCTTTTTCCGTTTTTAACCTTTTAGTTTCTTATTCAGTTTAACATGTGTCTTTGATCCCCCACCCTCCTCGAACTCAGCTTCTGGGCACTTGACAAAAGGTCTTGAGACAAAATCTGATGCCATGAGTGCCTCGTTTCAGCCCCTCTTCCTTTTGCTTCACTACCATCTAAGTTTTTATATTAATTTTAAATTTTCATCTCATTCTTCTGTCAGTGATATTAGTAGTTTTGTGTATAGACATCACCTTCAATGGAACAAAGCCTTTTCGATAACTATCCTAAGAGAAGTACTTGCCTTTCTTTAACCCTTCCCAGAGGGCTAGCTGGAGACTCCCAGAGGCAAACTTTATGGGATGTAAGAAAAACAGTCCTAAGGCAGAAAAGTCTTATGTAACCTCAGTAAACACCAAAACACATAAGTTACTGCACAGAAAGGCGCTGTAATGTGGAGTTGTTTATTATGTCAGGCAGCGTCAAATTTCCAAGGCTTTATAGGGAAGGAAATTAGAGCAATGAGCTTCAATTAAATTATGAACATGAAATCTTCCTCAGTTGTGCTAATAGAAAACCCTAATGTTGGTCCTGGCATAACTTCTAAATTTTAAACATTAATGCTTTTCATTACTCATAATCACCATTAAAACTTGAGCACCATCCATAAAACTAGTCTTTATTTTTAGATGCCAAAAGGTAAGGCAAGAGCAGTGGAAGTTGCTACATGTAATAAAATGCCAGGCAGAAATATGAGGCTATAGCACTGTTCATTTTCAGAGACCCTCAGCTCTCTAGAGGCCACTGGGAGTTTATCCTATCTATTCATATAGCTTCATTTATTAGTATAATCTTATCATATGAATTAGGGCGCTTCAGTAAATGGTTTCATTAATTACTAGGCCTTATAATGTTAGAACGTGCAGTTATGCTTTGAAGACTTCTGACATTCTTTTTTCCTCAAAAATCTTTTAAAACTCTCAGTATAAGTGGCTGTGGAGCTTGGGAGGTGGGAAATATCATAGTGTCTCATAAGGTGAGCAGTGAAAATTTTCTCTAACATAACCCGGGCTGACTGGCATCAAAGAGTTCGGGGCTTCTAACCGCAGACTTGTCTTCGGCTCAACTGCAAGTGGGCGAGGCTTTCAGGACACGAGTAACCCAGCCCTCAAAGGGTGGAAGAAGCTAAGACACAGTTTCTTGAGCACACGGAGGTCTCCCTAAAAATTAAAACTCGATCTACCGTATGCTCCTGCAATCCTACTTCTGTGTATATATCTCAGGGAAATAAAATCAGTATCTAAGAGATAACTGAAGTTATCATTCTATTACTCTATTCATTGCAGTATTAGTCACAGTAGCCAAAATATGATAACAACCTACGCATCTCTCAACGGATGCATGGATAAAGAAAATGTGATCTATCTATCGATCGTCTAAAACGGAATGCTATTTAGCTATGAAAAGAAGGAAATCCTGTCGTTTGACAGCAAGAATCAGCCTGGAAGACGTCATGCTTAAGTGAAATAAGCCAGACATAGAAAGACAAATATTGTATGATCTCACTTATATGTGGAATCTTAAAAATTAGCCCTCAGAAACCTGAGCAGAGAATGCAAGTTTCCAGGAGCTGGGGGGCTGTGTGAAATGGGGAGTTGGTCGCGGGGTATAAACTTTCACTTATGAGATGAATAAGTTCTGGGGAATCTAATGTACGACATCGTGGTTATAGTTAATACTATATTGTATACTTTAGACTTGTGAAGAGAGTAGATTTTAAGTGCTCTCAACAGAAAGAAAATGGTAACTATGTGAGGTAATGTTAGTTAGCTTGATTTTGGTAATCGTCTCGCAATGATTTAAATCATTATATTGCACACCTTAAATATATACATTTAAAAAATCAATTATACCTCAATAAAGCTAAAAAAAGGACACACGTACATGAAATAAAAAACCTTGAAAATATCACGTGTGCTTGGAACATTGTGACACAACACCTAAATTACAGGGAAACTACCTCTCCTGTCGTCCTCCCAGTTCTGATGTATTGGGTCGGGGGTCGTGTTTGGGCCCCTCTACATCCACACTATTCTAATCAGAAGGTACAGAGCTTAATAAAAGTTGCAGCTAGAAAGCGGCAGCTACTCTAAGACAGTGCAAAGCCAATGGTCCACGTGGAAAGAGTCGAGATCCTTTTCCGCGGCAGCGCTGGATAAATGCTAATGGGCACGGTGGGAATTCAGTTGAAAATTATCTTCGTTAAACTCTGCAGTGAGGCCGAGGGAAATCCATACACTGGCCAAATCGCTCCAGAAGGAAAAAAAAATCCTTCACCGTTTCTGGCACCTAAGAACACAAAACATTATCCTGAAGGCTCAGTGAAACAGCAAACCTCTTAAAATGCCTTAATGTAGGAACCATAAGACTATTTAGAATAACTCCTAAATGAATATTGATCAGTAGGATGAAAGAAAAAATGACCTCTGTGAAACAGGTCCAAAAAACAATAAGAGAATGGGTTGTATTAATTATGATTCTGTTGCAATAGACAGACAGCCCAGGACAAACTGGCATTAGCAAAAAAGGAATGAACTAACTCCCTAATGTGAAATGTCCAGGAATATACTGGCTTTAATGCTGCTGCACAGGTGAGTCCAAATTGTGTTCTCACAGAATGATCCCTTGCTGTCCATATCTTTGAGAGAACCACCGTCCACTCTGTGGGTTCTATCAGAAAATCTCTTTCTTTTGGATAGACGATGGCTGCAAGAGCTCCAGTCACACCTTTCAGGCTCGGTATCCATGGAAACAGAGCAGCACCTCTTACTCAGCACATTGCTCTTGTAGCTTCATTGGCTTGTCAGGTCAGGTGCTCTTTCTGGAATCAATTGCGGGGACAGATTTCACTGAGTGGTTTCGGTACAAGACTCCTGCCTTTCCCTGAGACCTGTCAGGTCACAAAGACTTGAATAAGTCCCCGAGGTAAACCAGGAGCTTTGGCTTGGAACAGCGGAAATGAAAACCGCCAACAGCAAAGACCCACTACTTAGCGTAAGATTAAAATGAAGCAGAGCATGGAAAGATTCATAATAAAATTAAAATCAAAACAGAATTGAGTGCAATACACAAGGACTGCAAAAAAAATGAATAGAACGACAGAATCAAAATTTGCATTGGGACTAGTAATTTGCAATGGTACGAATATTAAATTGTGATATGAAGGAAAAATTAAGAAAATCTTCCAGAGGACAGAGGAAAAAGAAAAGAGGAAACTAAAAGTCATGAAAGGCTCAGAAAAGAAATCCAACTTAAAAATTATATTTTAGAATACAGAGTCCATAAATAGACCCACATAAATATAGTCAACTGATCTTTAATGAAGGAGCAAAGGAAATACAATGGAATAAAGATAGTCTTTCAACAAATGGTTGAACAGCTAGGCAGCCACAAGCAAAATCATGAATCTAGACACAGTCCTTACACTTTTCACAAAAATTATCTTGAACTGGATCATAAACCTAAATCTAAAACACAAAACTATAAAATTCCTTGATAATAACATAGATGAAAATATAGATAACCGTGGGTATTGTGATGACTTTTTAAAAATCATTTTTTATTTATTTATTTTAACATCTTTATTGGAGTATAATTGTTTTATAACGGTGTGTTAGTTTCTGCTTTATAACAAAGTGAATCAGCTATACATATACATATATCCCCATATCTCCTCCTTCCTGTGATGACTTTTTAGGTACAACACCAAAGGAACCATCCATGAAAGAAATAATTAATAAGCTGCACTTCTTTAAAATTAAAAACTTCTGCTTTGTTAAAGACAGTGCCAAGAGAATGAGAAGACAAGTCTTAGACTGGGAGAAAATATTTGCAAAAGAAATATCTGATAAAGGACTATTATCTAAAATATACAGAGAACCCTTAAAACTCAACAACAAGAAAACAACAGTCAGCTCAACTAATATATAGACCAAAGACCTTAACAGACATCTAACCAAAGAAGATACACAGATAGAAAATAAACATATGAAAAGAGGCCCCCATATCATATGTCATCAGGGAAATGCAAATGAAAACAATGAGATAATACAATGCACCTATTAGAATGGCCAAAAGCTGGAACACAAATAACAGCAAATGCTGGTGAAGATGTAGAGCAATAGGAACTCATTCATTGCTGGTGAGAATCCAAAATGGTACCACAGATTTGGGAGAGTCTGGTGGTTTCCTACAAAACTAGTCATACTCTTACCACATGATCCAGCAATTGTGCTCCTTGAGGTTTACCCGAGGAGTTGGAAACTATGTCTGCCAAAAAAACCTGCACAGAGGTGTTTATGGCAGCTTTGTTCCTAACTTTCAAAACCTGGAAGCAACCAAGATGTTTTTCAATAGGTGAATGGATAAATACACTGTGATATGCTCAGACAATGGAATATTATTAAGCACTAAAAAGAAATGAGCTATCAAGGTATGAAAAGACATACAGGAAACTTAAATGCATATTATTAAGTGAAAGAAGTCAACCTGAAAAGGCTACATATTGTATGATTCCAATTATATGACATTTTGGAAAAGGCAAAATTATGGAGACAGTAAAATGAACAATGATTTTAGGCATTGTGGTTGGGGGCAAGGATGCATAGACAGAGCACAGAGGATTTGTAGGCTGTGAAAATACTCTACATGACACTATAATGACTGATAGATGTCAGTATACATGTGTTCAAACCTGTAGAGTGTACGATACCAAGAGTAAACCCTAAGGCAAACTATGGACTATGGGTAATTGTGATATCTTAATATAGGTACATCAGTTGTACCAAATGTATCACTTTGGTGGGAGATGTTGATAATGGAGAAGTCTATACATGTATGGGGGTAGGAATATATGAGAAATCTCTGTACCTTCCTCTCAATTTTGCTGTGAACCTGAAGATCCTCTAAAAAATAACGTCTTTAAAAAAATTATAGGTATTCCTGAAGAAGAATTCAGAACAATGAGAATAGAAGCTATAATTGTACATAATTGAAAAAGACCTCCCAAGACTTCCCTGGTGGCACAGTGGCTAAGAATCCAGCTGCCAATGCAGGGTACACAGGTTTGAGCCCTGGTCCAGGAAGATCCCACATGCCACGGAGCAACTAAGCCTGTGTGCCACAACTACTGAGCCTGTGCTCTAGAGCCTGCAAGCCACAACTACTGAGCCTGTGTGCCACAGCTATTGAAGCCCGCACACCTAGAGCCCATGCTCCGCAACAAGAGAAGCCACTGCGATGAGAAGTCCGCGCACTGCAATGAAGAGTAGCCCCCGCTCGCCACGGCTAGAGAAAGCCCGCACGCAGCAATTAAGACCCAATGCGCCAAAAGTAAATAAATAAATAAATAAAAAGAAAGAAAAAACCTCCCAGACATTAAGAAAAAAATGTGTATTTATGTCAAAGTGACTTTTTTGGTCCGAGAACTATTAACGAAAACTGACCTATATCTACATATTATCCAGCTAAAATGATCAATTAATATCATATAGAAAAATTCTGAAATTATTCAGCAAGAAAAAATAGACTATATACAGAGAAATAAAAATAATTTTGGCCAGATTACTAACTTCCAGAAAATAATGGAGTCCTTATTATCTCCAGAATTTTGAAGGAGCAATATTGTGACCCAGAAATTTCATAATCAGCTCAATTATTATTTATGTATGGAAAGGACAGACATGTAGACCATAGTAAGAAGTTATGATATTTACCTGCGTATATTAAAACAAAATTACTTATAGACGTAATTCAGCCAACTGATAGCTGTATCAAAATAAAAATTAAAAAGTAGAGATGTCATGGTGTGTGCTATGGACTGAAAGTTTGTGTCCCCTCACAATCCATAGATTGCCTTAATCTCCAATGTGATGGTATTTGGAGGTAAGGCCTTTGAGAGGTAATTGAGTTTGGATGAGGTCATGCAGGTGGAGCCCTCTTGATGGGATTAGTGCCCTTATTAGGGAATGAAGAGATCAGAGCTCTCTCTCTCTCCACCATGTGTAGATACAGCAAGAAGACAGCTGTCTGTAAGCCAGGAAGAAAGATAACTCTCATCAAGAATCTGACCATGTTAGCACCCTGATCTCACATTCCAGCCATCATAACTATGAGGAAGAAATGTTTGTTGTTTAAGACACACAGTTTATGGTATTCTGTTATAGCAGCCCAAAATGATTAAGACACTATGTGAAGAATGATGGAACTTTGTTGTCTAGAGTCAAATCTAAATGGCTGTAAATATCATTACAGATATTAATGTAACTGTAAAAATAATTACTGACAAATAATATGTATATACTTGTAAACAATAACTTAATAACATTGACCTGGGTTTTGTACTTCATGTTACACTAACAAAAACTAGGTTTGGGGGAAACGGAGAAACAGTAAAACTATACTTGCTTATATCGGGGAAGTCCAAAAGATATCATTCTATTTTTACCTTCATAAGCAGAGAAAAAGAAATCAAGAATATTTTTGAAAATTCAAAAGTAATAGATGGTAGTATTAAATTAGGATATATAATTTTTTTAATGAAGGAAAGAAAGAACTAAGAAATGACAGCCTTAGCTCATACATCAAAAGGCTAATAATAATAATAATAATAATAATAAAACCCCCAGAAAACTCAGGGAGGGAGACAATGTGATATTCAAATACACAGTATTCAAAAACAACAACAAAAATCTCAAGTATACAAAGAAATAAGACAGTAAGGTCCACCTAAAGAAACAAAAGAAATTGACAAAAACCACCCCTAAGGAAGTCCAGACATTAGACTTCCTAGTCAAAGACTTTAAAATATCTATCTTAAGTATGCTCAAAGATTTAAAGAAAAACATGGAAAAAGAAGTAAAGGAAATTAGTATAACAATTTATGAGCAAATATCAATAAGGAGATAGAAATTATAAAAAGGAGCCAAACAGAAATTCTGGAGTTGATTGAATCAACATCAAAATCCTCCTAACAAAGAGAGGTCTAGGACTATCGATACTAAGTATAAAATGGGTAACTAATGAGAACCTACTGTACAGCACAGGGAACTCTACTCAATGCTCTGTGGTGACCTAAATGGGAAGGAAATCCAAAAAAGAGGGGATATATGTATACGTATTGCTAATTCACTTGGCTGCCCAGTAGAAACTAACACGATATTGTAATGCAACTATACTCCAATAAAAATTAAACAAACAAACAAAAACAAAGGGAGGTCTAGGACCAGATGGCTTCAATGACTAAAAATTAATGCATTAGATAGGATGAAGAAAATAGGGAATATCTAAATAAATACTTGCTATTCAAAATGAATTGTGGCGTGATTTGTTAGGAAGTGACGTGCTTCTTCCTTTCTATTTTAAAGAAAAAAATGGTTGGACCATCTTCTTGGAAACAGAACAGCAAACAAGGCAGTACTTCTTCCTCCCCAAGGATTTCCCTACCCTGTGGTTTCATGATACTATTATGAAAATTGTGCATAATTTTTCCTTTGACCATGTATACACTTTAAGTAAAATGCAATCCTCCTTTTAGACTATCATACCCATTTAAATGTGATGGTTTATTTTTAAGAAACTTGATTTTGTCCTTCAGAGACTTGGTCACGAATTCATAAAAAAATTATATTCTTTGTTGTTTTTCCAAAGCTAAATGAATGAAAATCCTTCACATTTGGAGGATTACAATTTCGTATTTTAAATTGTGGATGGGCTGCAGACGTAGCCAAAGCCTCTCTCCTGCTAACCACTAAAGCCAGCAGTTACCAGGAAAAAGATATTCAAGGTACACTGCATTTGTCAACAAACTTATTCTGGAGAAATTAGTCCAGAATCTTCAAGAGAACTTAGAAGATGCCTCTGATCCATGAGGACATCAAGACTCTCTAGTTAGCCACATCTTTTTTTTGGAGGGGTGGATCATAGGGAGGCCAAAAGCATTTCATGGTCCCAGACTCAGGACTCCTGGGATATGAAATATGAAATGTGTTATTCACTTAAAAAAATTGAAAAGAAGGGCTTCCCTGGTGGCGCAGTGGTTGGGAGTCCGCCTGCCGATGCAGGGGTCGCGGGTTCGTGCCCCGGTCCGGGAGGATCCCACATGCCGCGGAGCGGCTGGGCCTGTTCGTCCGGATCCTGTGCTCCGCAACGGGAAAGGCCACAGCGGTGAGAGGCCCGCGTACCACAAAAAAATAATAATAATAATAAAAAATTGAAAAGAACATCAGACTTGTTCATTTCATTTTCTTAAAATCAAAGAATAATGAAGTCAGTTAGAAAAATGTAGGTAAATGTCAAGCTTATTATTATTATGTAAATAATTCAGTACCGGATTTAAAGAAAAACAAAATCCTCAAATGGGTATGCAAAGATTCTTAAGTTTGTCTTACTTTGGTGTTAATAGACAGATGAGCTCATAGGGTCTTTCTTCTCAGCCCACATTAAAAATTAGGTAATTAAATAGCTTTTGCTGTACTCAGAAACTGCCAATAATAAGCCATCGAAAGACATGAGGATGTAAAAATGAAATTGCTCACATCACAAAGAACAAATTCAGGGAGAATCTGAGCCTGTGCTCACCACAGGCTTTGCTCCCCAGGTGGGCTTGGGAGGTACATTTCACTGGCCGTGTCAATTTATGCAGAATGGTGTTCTGTAGAGAAACTAATTGAATGAGACCCTCCGGAGTTTGCCTCACTCTTTCATAACCCATATAATTTTTATTGCATTGTGCACTGGCTGACATAAGCGGAACACAAATGAGCTTGGTGAGGGAGGGCTGTGCACCTGTCAATAAGCTGTTCATCTGTATGCAAGTTATATTACCATCTTGTCTTTTAGTACCAAGATAGGAAGGGGAAATGCAAGGGTGAAGAGACACCTTCTCAATACACCTACTCATCTCAGCCTCTTTTGTTTCTACCTCACTTTTCATCCCCTCCTTGACTGTGTGAAGCCTTTGAAAGGACTGTTATCAGCTCTCATTAAACCAGCATCCTGTCTCCTTGGCAACTCTTATCAAGCTGTACCAGGCTGCTGGGCGGCTGCCGAGTACCTTCAACCCTGCCCTGAATAAAGAGTTTCAAACTGTTACCATCTGGTATACTGAGCTCTCATAAAACATCAGGAGAAAAGCTGTGTCTGACACTGTCTACAATCTTTGTGCTACAAGAAGATGTACTGGAATTCACAAAAAGGTGGGAGGAAGAGAGAAAACTCAGTCCACAGGTGCAGGAAAAAAAATTCTTTTGATCCCCTTTTCAAACTGATGAATAATTTTATGAGGAATGTCTGTCTCTGACTCTGATCAATAGTATGTTAATATTCTTATTTTCTTCTCCATATCCACATCTTAGCACCATGTCCAGCCACTGAAAGAAGAAAGGAAGCTGCCTTCTTTCGGTTCTTTGACAGATCAATGTCTTGGGCATACATCTGGACAAAACTCTAATTCGAAAAGTTATATGCACACTTTTGTTCATAGCAGCACTATTTACGATAGCCAAGACATGGAAACAACCTAAATGTCCATCAGCAGAGGAATGGATAAAGAAGATGTGGTACATATATACAATAGAATATTACTCAGCCGTAAAAAAGTGAAATAATGCCATTTGCAGCTACATGAATGGACCTAGAGATTATCATACTAGGCAAAGTAAGTCAGACAGAGAAAGACAAATACCATATGATATCACTTACATGTAGAATATAAAATATGACACAAATGAACTTACCTACAAAACAGAAACAGACTCACAAACATAGAGAACAGACGAGTTGTTGCCTGGGGGGGTGGGGTGGGGGAGGGGTGGACTGGGAGTTTGGGATTAGCAGATGCAAACTCTTATATATAGGATGGATAAACAACAAAGTCCTACTGTATAGCACAGGGGACTATATTGAATCTCCTGTGAGGAACCATAATGGAGAAGAATATGAAAAGAATGTACATATGCATAATTGAATTACCTTGCTGTACAGCAGAAATTAACACAACATTGTAAATCAACTCTACTTCAATTAAAAAAAAGGCTAAAGGAGACACCATTGCCTGCCTGCTGTCCCTAGACATTTCTCCCTTCTTCCCTGTGCAGAGTTCCATATTTGTCAGTATTTTCAGCCCCCAACCCAATACACACAAGGCTCAGGAGTAGACTCTTACTAATTTAAGCCAATCACAGTGACTTTTCCCTTTGCCAGTGATGGCTTAGAATAGGATCTGTGACTCAATGCCGGTTAATGAGAAAAGAGGGGAAGCCAACTGGGAGGCTTCAGAGGGTTTCTTAATCAAAAGGAGACATGGAGAAAGAAATAGCATGATGCTTCTGTCACTGGAATTGGGGGAGCCACCTTGTGACCATGACAGTGCTGGCCTGAGGCTGTCAGTGGAAAGAAGCGTCAAGACCCTGCCCCTTGATGACATCACTGAGCTGTCGAATTAACTAACTTTGAAGGAACCCAGCATGAGGAACTTTCTTAATGAAAGTAGAATTTCCTTGTTGCTCATGTCACTTGGTTTATGTATTTTTACTTTCAACATCCTAAATATGCTCTTCATAATTTTAGCCCCCAATTTTTCAGAGCACTTCTCTTAGAAACCTTGCTTGGAATCTGAAATCACCAAATCCATCTTCACCTGTATAGGCGCACCTTGGATTGAACCATTGATCTGAGTTAGCTAAAATGCAAATATTTCCTAGGGAAGCTGACTCAAGCATCTTTTAGTATCAAGTGGTTGTCACCTTAGCTTAAATACAACTAGTTCCTTAAGACAATTTTATCTAGGAGAGGGAAGATTTTATATAAGGGAAGGGATAGGAAACAGTAAGGAAATGAACTCCATCAGGGGTTCTGAATGATGGCAGAAAAGCAGGAGGGTTATTGCAATACCAGAAAGCAGCAAAACAAGGGCAGCTGGCTTGGAAATAGGAAGAGAGAGAACTAAGGCTTTTAGTAGAAAGAAAGATGAAGAGTGAAAGAGGAGCAAATTCTCATCTTTCCTTCTGGGAAGGTGAAGAACTATTATCTAAAGCTGATAAGTCAGGAAATAAATGTATAAGCTTATTATTTCCAGAGTAAAACTTTTTGTTCTGACATTTGAGGGACTACAGGCTTAATCACAGGTCATTTCCACCCCCAACACGTACGCCCAGGGGGTGATACCCAGTAATACCCAGGACTCTAGAAATACTTCACATTAAAGAGGTGGATCTAATGAGGACGTGGACCTTCCTAGAACAAAGCAAGGAAAACCTTCACCAGCCAGCCTGTTTTTTATTCTTAAGTGTGACCGTACTCCCAGGACCACCACATGATGAGGAAATAGAGAATCATGGATGTTGATTGTGGAAGATTATGAAAGATTAATTAAACAAAAAAGCTAATTGGGAAGATGTAGATAGTAGATAAATAAGTTCTGGAGATTAATGCATAGCATAGTAATTATAGTCAATAATTCTGCATTACAAACTTCAGAGTTGCTAAGAGACTAGATCTTAACTGTTCTCACCACAAAAAAGACACCATAATTATGTAACATAATAGAAGTGATAGCTAGCGCTACAGTGGTAATCGTATCTCAATATATAAATGTGTAAAACCAACATGCCGCATGCCTTAAACTTATGCAATGTTAATATGTCAATTATATCTCATTTTTAAAAGAAAACTAATAATGGAGGAAACAGGTGTTTTGAAAAGAAAAGAGAACTGGGAAAAATCTCCAATTAGAATACTAAGAAAAACTTAAAAAGATGTTATTTCTTATAAAATGAGAATAAGGTGAAAAGAATACTCAAATAACTTGACATTTTAAAGATTAAAAACAATATTGTAAAAAGAAAAACTATTTAATTAGAAGACATGCAAAACTAAGTGATGAAATTTCTCAGGATGTAAGGAAAAAATTTAAAAAGACAAGGAAGGTAATTAGAGGGGAGGAAAAAGATCTACCAGGTCGAACCAGGAGGTGTAATATCAGACTGTTGACAGTTTTAGAAAAAGAGAACATAAAAATGAGGAGAGGGAATTATCAAGAAAATGATAGAAAATAATTTCATAGAACTTAAAAAGGACAATAATTTTCAGATTCAAAGGAACAAAAAATTTACAAAAACCCAATGCCTAGAAAACAGCTGCTAGAGACTGGATTTGGAAGATGTAGGACTCTGCAAGACAGGTATCCAAGGAAAAGGAAGATTCCAAGCAACAATTAGGGTAACTGATGGGATGGAAAATCTTGAGGATATGATAATTGACATTATTCTTTTGTCAATAAGGAAAATAAAGTTAACAAGAAACAAACAAAAACTATATAAGGACATCATAGAGAAGGTAAATGGAATTAATATATCCTACATAGTGATTATCAAGATGATAATGGAAAAAGGAAGATACAACTACTGTTTAAATTTAGAAAAGTAACAAACAGTGTAACTGAAAACAATATCATCATCAAACATTCTTCAGAAGAAAACTGAAGCCAAACAAATCCTCATCTTTCATTGTCGAAAGGTATGACATTATCATGTAAAGTTGAGAAATTGGTCTGTAATATATTTCCAGGTAAACGTGGTAGATTAACAACATGTAATTATTTCCTTTCTCCCAGAGATGCCATTAAAATGATAACAAAAGAATTAAAAAATCTAAGATGATAGAGAGTATGGGAGAGTAGTTTCTTCAGGAAGCAAGCAAACAAACAAACAAACAAGGTTAACTGGATTCTACATTTGAACACTAAATCCACTACCCCGGTTTTCTCTAACAGAACATGAGTAGGTAAGGGTCTACCTCCCAACCTCTGGCAGGAATTCAGAGGAATTCTTCTCTAAAAAACTCTAATAGCATCCAAGTAATGATCTCCAAATTCTGGCATTTCTGGGTCACCCAGCATCATGGGCTGGGTCACTCCCAGTCACCTGCAAATGGAGCTGTCCTGTCCACATACAGACTCCCTCATCAGCTTGTTAGTGCCCGGCTCATTTTCATTTGCTTATTTCTTTCTTATGTAATATTTGACACAAAAGAATATGTGATGTCTATGTAAATTAGGAAGCATAATAATAAAACAAACACTAGTGAAACCCCAAGCCCATGTCAAAGCTAAAATCAGAGCTGCTGATACAATGTAAACACTGTGAGTTTCTTTTTGTATCACATTTACTCTTTTCATCCAGAGTTTACCACAATCCTGAATTTTATATTCACCATTCTTATACTTTTTAAAAAATATAGATTTACCACACGCTTATTTTTTGCTGGATAATGTGTTATGTAGTTTCACTTGGTTTTGGACCTTATAAAAATGATATTCTAAATTCTTAACTCAGTTTTTAATCGTTCAACCTTATATTGATAAGATTTTCTGGAAAAGACCAGATAGTAAATATTTTAGCCTTTGTGAGGCATTTGATATGATCTCTATAGCTCTGTTCAACTTTGCTGTTTTAGTAGGAAAACAGCCAGAGATGATATGTAAATACATGGTCGTGGCTAGGATAGTTACTTACAAAAACTGGCAGCAGGCAGGATTTGGCCCCTGAGGGTAAGACACGTGGGGGACAGGATTTGTCTTGTTGAGTATAGTGCTACCAGCTACAGTGTAGTAGGAGCTCAAGAAACATTTTTTTTCCTTTAAGAGGGGAATCAGTGGGAATTTAGTAAGACTAAGGAATTACATAATCTCTATGTTACCCAAGTGCAGTGAATTATCTGGATTTGGAACGAGACATAGAATGTCATTGGCTGTATCATAGCAAGTTAGGCCATAATCAAAAGTCTCAATTCATATTGCACCAGGCCATACTCTGAACTTTTTCATAGGTTGTCCATCCCAAAGATCCAGGGGGATATGACCACGGTCTATACGATAGTTATTTATCTCTTTCAACATAGAAATTCTAACCCCATATTTGTGTGGTTGTTAAGATTTGTTAAAACAAGACTTAGGTTGCATAAGGGTCACAAAACATGGCTACTACAGAACTGAGTGGTCAGTAGAGGTTCATTGACTGATGGTACTTATTGTTAATTGTTTAAGATGGAAAAAAAATCACAGTGAATCTCCAGCTTTTTCTTCCATACTTAAAGGAAAATTCCCTGTTTTCACATTAAAATCTCAGAATAGTTTCTGACAATAAAAACAGCAGCCTGTTTGTCTTTCATCTGTAACTGTTTAATACAGATGCTAACAGTTTCTGAACCTAAGCTGGTGAATGACTTGGCTTTGACAGCTGGGCAATAACAAAGCAAATTCAGTAATTGTTACTTTTAGCTGAGCCTGGGCTATGGGCATATCAGCTCAAATTGAATTCAAATTTTAGTGTGCACTGTCCTCAGATTCTGATTTAGCCAATTTGGTGTTCAGAAGTCATCGTTTTGTTTTGTTTTTTTTTAAAATTGAGGTATAGTTGATTTACAATATTGTACTGGTTTCAAGTGTACAACATAGGGATTCACAATTTTTAAAGGTTATACTCTATTTATAGTTATTATAAAATATTGGCTATGTTCCCTGTGCTGTACAGTATATCCTTGTAGCTTGTTTATTTTATACATAGTAGTTTGTACCTCTTAATCCCCTACCTCTCTTTTGCCCCTCCCCTGTTCTGTCTCCCCACTGGTAACCACGAGTTTGTTCTCTGTATCTGTGAGTCTGTTTCTGTTTTGTTTTATTCATTTGTTTGTTCCACTCCTGAGTATATATCCAAAGAAAATGAAAACTTTAATTTAAAAAGATAGATGCACTCCAATGTTGCACTATTTACAACAGCTTAAGTGTCCATCAACAGATGAATGGCTAAAGGAAATGTGGTATATATATATATATATATATATATATATATATATATATAATGGAATGTTACTCAGCCATAAAAAAGAATGAAACCGCCATTTGCATCAACATGGATGGACCTGGAGGGTGTTATGCTTAGTGAAATAAGTCAGACAGAAAGAGACAAATTATGTATGTTATTAAGAAATATTTTTGAATAAATGAATACTTATATGTGTACATTCATACATCTCAGTGGTATACTTCTCTGAAAATTTCCTTGGGATAAATTATTAGAAGTGGAACTGTAGGAACAAAAAGTATGCAGTTATGTAAATTTCCAAGGTTTTACCTACCTCTTGA
This sequence comes from Physeter macrocephalus, assembly GCF_002837175.3. Classification (NCBI taxonomy): domain Eukaryota; kingdom Metazoa; phylum Chordata; class Mammalia; order Artiodactyla; family Physeteridae; genus Physeter; species Physeter macrocephalus. The sequence goes on from NC_041228.1 coordinate 75,653,439, forward strand.
AAGCGTACTTTGTTTACAGCAGCAATATAGAATAGTGCCCCTTTTCTCATGCTATTTTCAAAATTAGTTATCAATTCCTGATACTTCTGCCTCCCTAAGTGAAAAATAATTGGACCCTTGTTATTTTAGTTATTTTAATTTAAATATTTTATCACCAATAAGGTTGCTATGCTCTCAAATATTTTCCTGGCTTTTTATTTTCTTCTTCTGTGAAATATATCTTTATATTTTTTCTCTATTTCCCTACATAATCTGTTTTCTAATGCTTTGTAAGAACCTTTAGTATGTAATAGAAATTAACACCACGCATTTGTCAAATGATGACATATCATTCAATATCTGAAATAAAATCTGAATTTATTTCTTAGTATAGTAGAGCACCGCCATACTGGTGGAGGTGGGGCAGTCTCTCTGCAGAGCGGAGGACAGATTTCATAGAGGATTTTTGGAAAGCGTTAAAGTCAGGGATTAACAGACTTCCAGCGGTGAAAGTAAGTTGATCTTCCCTAGCAGAAGTGTGGGTCCTTGTGGGAGGCTGTGTTGATTGGTTGGCACTTAGTAGTGTGTTACTGGAAAGTCATTCCTGACTGGCTGACCATCGCCAGCGCTGTGACTCACTAATTGGTTGGCTTACAAAAGCCTAGTATTCACTGAGGTAACTTGTCTTTGATGCGCTGAACACACATAAAACGGGTTCTTTTGGTTATTGGAGACTGTGGGGAGAGAACAGTCAGGTTTTTTTCCCTAAGTATGTGGGACCTTTGTTATTTTCACATGTTGTATAAATATTGAAATATTTTTCCCATTTTAATGTATGTTTTAACTTTAATCACGGTTCTGCATTTTAAAAGTTTTAAGTTTTATGTAAACAAATTTAGTAGTTTTCTTTTAATTGTTGACTTTGCTGTCATGTGAACTTCCTCTACCTTCATCGTTATTGAAAATATCCATTTTCTTCTGAGTGTTTACAGTGTTTTAAAATTTAATTCATTAAAACATTTAAAAAATTAATCTGGAATTAAATTTTAGTATAGGTATTAAGTAGAGGTTTAACTTCTCCTTTCAAAGTGAGTTGTCAATTTTCCAGCCGCCTTTTATTGACTAACTTATAATGTCTCCATTTATTTGAAGGACACAGTTATTAGATTATAAAATATATGCATATATATGTGTGCATGGGTGTTTATGTGTGTATCTTGTGCGTGCATGTGTGTAGTTGATTTCATTTTTAGAATCTATTTTACTATTAAAGTGCCACAGATTTTCAGTTACGATACCTTTATAATAAGTTTGAATAACTGAAAGAGCAACCTCCAATCTTATTTTTCAAGACAGTCTAGCCTACTACCACCCATTTATTACCTCTATGTGAAATTCTAAGTCTTCTTGACAACTCTCTCCATCTCTCCTAAAAAAAAAATGTGAGCTGTGTTTTTATTGTAAATGCATTGCATTGATGTTTCTTTGGGGATGGGGAGTACTGCCATCTTTACCATATTGTCTTCCCACCTGGAAAGATAGAAGTTTCTTGAATTACTCAAATCTTTTAGTTTTATAACCAGAGTTAAGCTTTGGGAGCTATAAACTTTCCTGATAATTGTTTTGAAGCATAAAACCCTGACTTCTCAGAAAAAAATTGCATATGCACAAACATAATATTTCTGGAAAATACATTTTTGAAAGTCCATCCATTAAAAATTCGATCTACAGATAGTTAAACTGTGTTATGATTTCCATATATTCAGCCAAACTTGCCTTATTGTTTCTTTTAATTATCCCTACCACCACTTGAAATGCAATTTGCTGAATATTTTTTCTTAAAAGAGATGGTGGTGGGGCATATTTAGAGCAGAAGAACTGTATTCACAGCCCACATCAAAGAGCTGGAATTGGCAGTCCTACAGGGATTTCCTCTAAAAAAATGCCATGATTTAAATAAAAGTAGTGACATTAGACAGCTATAGATTGCTGCTAGATTTTTAAATAATGAAATATAGAATAATAAAAAACACTGAAAAAAAGAAACTGGGTATGAAGCCCAGAAATTGGTTTCATGACTCTGAGTTGTAAAAATCCTATGAACTGTTCCACTCTCTCACTTTATGAAATACTCATACAATAGAATTGAAGCCTAGGGAAGAGCTCAAACAATCAAAAATGAAGTGGAGTTTTGCCTTTACCCGGTAAACCAATTGTAAAAACTAAGTGATCTGTGCATTCTGGGTATTTTTTATTTTCATTAGGTGCCAAATTTCTCCTTATTTCAAGTTGAGAGGTATGGGCCTCTGTTGCTCAAATTCCTCGAGTAGAATGTAGTTACATTGGTTTGTGGGAGAATTATTAGTTAAATGTAAGAAAATTACCTAAAATGTAATTGTGATATACATTACATATATACATATATAGCTTCAAATTGGACCGTCTATATACTGCACAAAATAATTGATGAAAATTTCCTTAAGATTTCTCTCCATATAAGATAATCAACATGTGCTTTGGGGAACGTGATTAAGATAAAAGAGAATTGTCCAGAAAACCGTGACTCTATTTCATTCAACCAGTGGGCCTATGCATGCTTTTTTCCAAAGGTTAACAACGCATACTGCTGCAGAGAGGATCAGAATGGATTAAAACAAATCTAGACTCCACTCTTCTGAGTTCCCAGCTAACATATACAGAACATTCACATTCATGAACTTTGGACCAAATTCTGGAAGATTCACTACATCTAGGAATGGAGATGGAGACAATTATGTCTGTATTGACACAGGTTCATAGTGACAAATATTTCTATTGCAGCATTTCCCCTAGTTTCAAAAGCAGTACATGCTCAAGGCATGGATTTTAGTAAACATAGACAATACAGCAAAAATAAAACTAAAAATCGATCAAACTTACCTGGCTTCTTTTTCCGTTGGACAACACACCATGGAACAAATTTCTCCAAGGGTGGCTCATGGGCCGCTGGTACAGGAATTACGTGGAGCTGTTTCTTGATGGTGCTGCCCTGCAGGAGTATCTGAAGGATGAGGAGCCTCCCAGGAGTAATTCATTCTTCAGACTGGCTAATAAAGGCAGCTCTATTGGTACTCTAATTTTTCCTTCCATAAGTAATGCAGTGAACATCTTTTATATGAATTTTTATCAGAATATTTGATTTGTTTTTCCTTAAATAAAAGCTCCGAAGCTAGAATCATTGAATCAAAGTGTGTAAACTCTCTTCTGGGTTTATGTTGATAGGGTTATGTTTAGCATCTGTATTCTTACCTACTGGTCTTTTTTTTTTTTTCATTTCTGAGATAAAAGTGTTGAAATCTACCCCTATGTTAGTGACTTTACCAAGTTCTCCTGACATCTCTAAGTGTTTTTACATATATTTCATTACTGTTATTTGATGCATAAGGGTTCATGAATTTAATTCCTTGGTAATTTGAATCTTTTCTCATTAAAAAAATCCCTCTTTGTTTTAGTGACCTTTGAGTTTCTACTTTTTGTGGGTTGCAATGGGCAAACACATTTGCTTTTTAATTTTCTTTAAAGTGTGCTTTTTTTTATAATAATAAAAAGCATGTCAATAAGATTTTGTTTTTATTTTAAGATTTTGTTTTTAAACCAAGTGTGAGTGCAGTTATCTTTAAACATGACTCTGCTTGTTTCCCTCAACTGTAATTAACGTTTTGTTTAGTTTTATTTCTTCCATCTTCATTTATGTTTATTATTAATAATTTCTTACTCTTTCCTCTTTTTTTCTTTTTCTTACTTTGCTGGACTGATAAGCTGTTATTTGATTTTTTTCAACTCTAATTTGGAATTTTCATTATGTAGGTGTTTTTGCCAATGCTTGCCCTTATATTAATAGTCATATTTAAACCTACATTTCTTTATTAATAGACCAACATTGAAGATTTGCCTCCTTTTTCCCCAACCAAAAAGAAAGGCCATTTTTTTTTTCCCATACCTATATGGACTAAATGTGTGTGTCCACCCCCCCGCCAAATTCATATGTTGAAATCCCCAATGTGATGGTTTTAGAAGGTGGGGTCACACCTCTGGCTCCTGGTATGAGGCCACAGTTTTGACAAATATTTCCTTATAGATACCTAAAAATAAAGATTACCGAAGACAGTTTGCATTTGCATGGGAAGTACAACAGCACACTTTGACTCTTATTCTAGCGCTATGTTCGTTCTCCTGCTTTCTGTCACAGTATTGATTGTACCGGTCTCGCAGGGACATTTAAAACGCTTTCTGGATGCGCTGTAGAATAGCACTATTATCTGAGCACTAAGAGAACGCCTGATGCACTGACATGGGACCCCGGTGTTACACGACCTTAGACCAAGAGACCCATTTTACAGCAGTGAAAGTGTGAAAGAGGGTATGTGACCATAAGACCCACTCTTCCTACAATATACTATATGGAGTGACTTATTGAAAGCTCAGCTAAAATCCCAGCTCAGGAAGATACACTTATAGAGCTGGCTTTGTCCTCCAGAATGGTGTATGTACTCTAAATATTCAGTAGCATGAAGTGGTCCCTTATAGCTCAGTCCCCAACAGCTAAAAATGCATGGGTCCAGGAGCAGAAAATGGAAATACAATTGGCCTGCTTTACCATCACTCTTAGTAACCTGTTTGCAGAATTTGTGAGTCCTATCTCCATAATTTTAAGCTTTTCTGGGTTAGAAATCGAAGATTCCAGGGAGTAGAGTAAGGGATCTATTCAGTGGAGGCTACAATTGCACGTTGGGTCTCTTTGGAATCCTCACGCTGGTAGATCAACAGAGAAGGGAGTCACTGGCCAGGGTAATTAATCTGATTAGCTGGTGTTTCTGTTACACAACAGGCAAGGGGGCATAGATCTAGAGCTCGGAGGCCAGTGGGATCCCTTCTTGGTGCTCCCATGCGCACACCAGCAACCAAGCCAAGCAGCCAAGTGTGCTCAGACCCTCAGAGGTAGATTTCAGGGTCTTCTAATCAGCCAAGCCATCTAGAGCGACTGAAGGCTGGCTGGGGATGAGAGAAGTCTAGAAGGGGCTTGGGATGCAGAAGGGGGATGATGCATCTTTGGTATGAGCTGCATCAGTGGGGGCTGTAGCTTGTCCTACTGCTTTGTGTGTATTTGTTAGAGACTGTGCTGGCTGCCACCTTGAAGAGCCAGTGGCAAGGAGGTGGGAGCTCTGAGCCAAGTGAGGGTGAACTAAGGCATTTCTAGGTGAACTAAGGCGTTGAACTAAGGATTTTATCTGCTGCTCTGGAAAACAGTCTGCATGCCTGTGGACTGCATCCACCTGAATCCCCCCAGTCCATCTCTGCTTTTCTGCCTCAGGCCTTTTTGTTTGTTTGTTTGTTTGTTTGTTTAAGAAACAGAAACCTTTTCAGCCCAGATGCAAACACAGCTGAGAAATGCAGGGGAGTTAATACTCCTCCGAGGGACAGCCCTCAGGCCACGGGGGATGGCAGCTGGGGGGTACCGGCCCTGTCCTTCCAGCCCAGCTGGAAAATTCTGGGAGGCATCTCACAGCTGCACCCTCACCGGAACACACTCTCCTTGGTTCTCCTCCTTTATCGGGCTCCTCCTGTCTCTCACTTCTCTTTCTTACCAACCTCCTGCATCCGAGCTCTTTGTTTTAGGAACCCAAAGTAAGAGATTGGATTTAAACTTTTCTCTACTATCAGTATGAGACTTGTAAACTGTGATTCTAAGTAAATCAATAGAAGCTAAGTATTTATTCAATGAGATCTTATTTTTTACTTGGCAAACCTATAAGAAAAAGAGATTCTGTAGGATGAAAAAACCCAGAACCTCTGCATGGCACACCAGAGCCAGGTTGCACTTGTGAAATGAGGTATATGTCCCTGAATCACGCTCCTTTGCTTGAAACCATTGTGATGTAACAACTACAAACCACTAAGCAGTGATAATCCGTCCCTTTCTCAAGGCTGCTCTGCTTTGTTTGGGCTACTCCTCCAGGTTCTATCTGTATTTTCACTGTGCCCCTCCCACTCTTTTTCCCAATCCAGCCTCCGTGTATTTCCATACATTCTCTTTTTTTTTCCCCCTCTCTCTTTTCTCTCTTATTTTTCTTTTAAAAACATGTCTCTTGACATCTGCCCCTTCTCATTCAGTCTATAAATAATAGTGTCATTGAGGCTTACTGTAATTCCGATTCCCTCTCTTTCGTAGTTTCCTGGAAGTATTGATGCTTTTTTTGTGTGCTAGTACAACGATTTTCGATTTTCAAGAACTCTTCTCAAATCTCAGATTTCAGAGTCTCCCTGGATTCCCCAAACCCATTCTCAGTTTCGCAGTGTCTTGCTAGTGGGGAGAGCCTAGATGATTTCTGACAAATAGGAATGTCAAAAAATATAATGAAAGCCTTTTAGAACCCTATTAACCCAAGGTATTGGAAGCCAATTTCAGATACAGAGCTCTGTACCACAAGAATTGAAATCTTTTATGTCAATTATATCTCAGTAAAGCTGTGGGGAGATCTGAAAGCAAAAGCATCACATGTAAAGATACTACGCTTGTTTTTATGTGATACCAAGAGCACAGAGTGCCCTAAATTCTCTGATATGTTCTTGCCTCAAGTTCTTAACAAATAATGAAGACAGACTGTGGACAGCCTTGATCCAGAATCCCATCAATGAAAATGCAGATTGCTCACTGTGGCTTTTTTTAAAAAATTAATATTTTATCATATAAACCTTCAAAAGGGACACGTGTAAAAGGTTTGGTGGCAAAAGCAGAATTTCAAAGGCGGATGTGGAAGAGTAGAAGGTGCTAAATATGTGTCAGAAACCAAATGTTCTTTCTAGAAAGAAAATGAGAAAAAAGTATCTAGAAATGGAAATGTGATAAGAAAGCAGAGTCAACACCATTGGAACTTATCTTCGCTCTTCACATTCCTCTTTTCTCCTTTTTCCTTTAATTCTCCAAGTTTCCACAGGATCTTTCATTTTGAAAGAAAGCTATTTAAAATTAATTGAATTTATTGTATCTGTGCTAAACATTTACATGAAGCAGGGCAGCATGAAAAATAAAATGGTTGACTTAAAAACCACACAGTTTATACCCTCACTGTCCACCACGTACTAGGTTTTTGCTGCTAAAAAATCAGCTCAAAGCTTGCCACCTCCATGCCATTTTCCCAGTTGAACAGCCAGTGTAGCCCATGAGAGTTTGTTGGTTTCCTAAAAACGTATCTCCTTCCCTTGAATCTATTTCTCCACCTACCCTACTTTTTTTTTTTTTTTTCCACACATTAAACCACCTGAGATGTGGCACCCTCCGATCAGGAAAAGTGGTTCAATGTGGCACTTATGGGGGTGAGTGCGCGAAATGGAATTTCCAGAGAGCAAAGTTGTTCGGACCTGTGGTTCCCCTCCCCCAGCCAGTGATGGGGATTTGCCACCAGAGCAGCCAGTGTCCACCATTTTCCAACTGAAGACCACTGCCCTCGGGGCTGGGGCCAGTGGTGAGAAGAAGTTTGAGTTAAAAGACAAGGTGTGGGAAGGGTGGAAACTGACATCTCTTTGTAGATGTCCTCTCAATTCTTAAATGCTTTATAGAGTGTGCCCCGTATGTTGAGTCTCTTTCTAAAGGTTTTGCCTCAGCAAACACTGATGCATCTCCCAAACACAGCGAACCATGGAACGAACCTTGATGTGAACGTAAAAGGGTTGAGTGTATCAGTATAGTAGCAAAACTGATTTGCTGAGTGGGTTGCAGTATCCCAGAAAAGAAATTGGAGCTGATGTAGTGGGATATGTCTCATTTCCAAAACTTACTACAGTTAATGAGGATGCCAGAGTTCCTTAGCTTCGGCAGGGTGACTGTTTCCTCCTAATCATGAAATGTTGGCATTATAAGACTCAGGAGTTTGGAAATGGAGGGACATTTGTGGAATAGGTGGCCATGCACTGGACATTTCTGAGTTCACAGTTGAATGGTAAAATAGGATTTTTCCAATTTCCAGATTTATTTAATATATTTCACATCAAGTGAGGAAAAATGTATAAGGAAAAGGTAAGCTTCAAAGAGCCAAATCTGTAAAATGCCACACATTTGTTCCCAATGAGTTATTACCTAATCTCTGTTTAATGCTAAGCCAAGTCTGTATTTTGCAGTATTTACAATTTAATTAAATGCTCCCTTCTGTTAACTGCAGAACTACTAAGCCATTATTTATTACCAGTCTTTCCTTTCACCAAGCCGGCTGTATTCTGGACTATGAAACAGGGCTGAGGGGCCGTCAGGGCTTGGTGTGCACAAGCCTCCCTCTATCCCAGCGAGCTGGGGGCTGTCTCACCCCCATGTGCTGTTCTGTACTCTCTGTGGTGCCACGTAAGCCGTCCGTTAACTTAGGTCAGATCATTTAGTTTAACCATATGCATTTATTTAAAATGACCTTTGGACCCGAATATTGTCCCCGTTGTCAATGTGAGTGCTAGTTCCTTCCAAAATGGAAAGAAAGTTGGTTCCTCTGATTTTGTAGTTTGAAAGAATCCGGACCACCCATCCCCTCCGGCCCCCGTGACAGAAAGCCACAGGCTCTGGCATTTTCTAGAGAGTACTGCCAACCCTGAAGTAAGATTTCTTTGCGTACATCTTTGGCTAAACTTTTTTGCCCTGATCTACTGCTATGTTCTCATCCCCTCTCTCTCAGGGGTACTTTTTCTCAGACCACAGAGCTCTCGTTAATATCAGGGGGTCCATGCCTATTCCTGGGCTTTTTTTTCCTAAAAGAATTCCACGTTCAGTGCAAGCTTGTACTAAGAAGATATGAACAAAGCTGAAAACTAACTAAATAAATCTGGTTGATGTTAACCCAAAACACTCATTTTTTTTAATACATTTTTTGAACGTTCTGTTTATATCTATGATACTTATTATTTTTTTTTTACTGATCTATATCAGGACTTCTACTTTTGTGTTAGAAGGACGAAAATATTTGAAAGGGTGCTAAGAAATCCTGTCAATTTTCCAGTGCCTTAGATGGACATAAAGGCAGATCCAAGAGGCTATTTCCTAGTATCATTTTCTCCCAAGAAATTTAATGTAGTTCTAAAATGTTTTGGCTAGAGAGTGATACTATAGAATAATGTATTGTTTCCTTTGTGTTGATTTTAGTGGCGATAAAAAATTATAGCATGCTCTTTGCTTTTGTTTATTCAATTATTTAATGGTAGATGGGGTTTTGCTTTATGGCAAGAGATTTATTGAAGGTTAAATAGCTATACTGAAAATTTAGTAGTGGTTTGAAAATAAATAAATGATTTGTTCTGATTTTTTAAAGGAGAAAATGCATAAGAAGGGAAAAATCTCTTATGCAGCCACAGACTGTGGTGTTTATGAATTCTAACATGTATTTAGGTCAAGTTAACTCCTAACATGTCAACGGATATGAAAAATTACAAATAAAGAAGCAATTTTGCTTGAAAATATGTCCTATTTATTTAATCTTAGCGCTCTGTTATAAAATTCTGCAAAACGTGTCCTCTCGGCCAGCGTAAATGCTTCACATTCGTGGTTGGACTTTGGCTAGTGACCGTGGATTAAATGATATTACCAAGATGTTCGTGAAATGGTACTTTTAGGGAAGAGGAACGGTGTCTTGGTAATGAGAGGGCTGTGCCTTAGGAATCTGCCAATTTATGGAAAATATTCTTCCAAGGAAACTTTCGAGGGAAATAGCACCTGACGTGGGAGGTACTGATTTTGTTTTCTCCCTCAACGAGTGATTTTATTGTTGCTACATAAACATATAAGAATATATCATAGTCCTATGAAAAGTCTTTATTGAATTTGTTACAATATTGCTTCTGTTTTATGTTTGGTTTTTTGACCGTAAGGCATGTGGGATCTTAGCTCCCCGACCAGGAATCGAATCTGCACCCCTGCATTGGAAGGCGAAGTCTTAATCACTGGACCGCCAGGGAAGTCCCTGGAAAGTACGATTCTGGCGAGGGTTATTGAAAACGTTGGTCCAGTATTTGGCAGATGCAGCCTGGGTTTTCATTTGATTATTGTGAGGAAGTTGCCGAAAGCCAGACTTGTCTCAGGGACATAATCATAAATATAGATTGCAAAGTACAGAGCACCAAGGGCTAGCAAGTTCTGCTTCACATCTTGGGCATAGGGAGAAGCATCAACTTTAAACACAAATGGATCGGTTTAATGAAGGCCTGGGCTGATCCAGGCAGAAACACCATCCGTAGACTCTTTGTAACAGAGCTCATTCTTTCTAAGGGCCTTATGAGTTAGTGGTCAGAGGCATTGCTCATGACCATTGAATAGCCAGACACATTTAAAGACCAGCTGACATCATTAGTAAATGAAAAAGATTGCTTTAGGGTCAAATTCAGTTTTGACTGTAAATTGACACTGACCCTCCAGGGCAATGATGCGTGACATTTCTTAAATCCTTGAACATATTTATATGGAGAAAATTATTCTGCCTCAGTACACATCCCTGGTAGGCCAGGCCGATCGGAGGTCAAGGTGGATTTGACTGTATCTCTTACAAAGGATGAGGTGTGGTAGCATCACCAAACTTAGGAAATCTGCTCTGCAAATTAGACTCTCAATTTCATTCAACCACGCTTTTCACACATTTATTGTCAGTAGCCACACTGGCGTAGACTAGAGGACACATGAAATATTTTAATACACAAAGGATGCTGTGGCTCATTTGTTACTTTGCTGGGACTTCCTGTGGTGTCTGCCAGCCTTTTAGCCAAAGGATTCTTTCATAAGCTCCTTGTCAGCATACACCATCTGATAGAGCTTTGATATTGGGCTACTTTCTCATTGAAATGTCTGAGGAAATCTTTGTTAGAACCTCCTGTTAATATGTAGTGCATCCAAATTGATTTTCGGATCGTGTTTCTTACATCAAGAAACCATCTTGGCCAAGATTTTTGTGGGATTGAACAAACTTCAGGAGTATTTTTGCTTTCTTTAGTGCCGTTTGTCAACATACTTAGAGCCAGTTGGAGAGTTCTCTGATCTTTGGCAGTTGGAAGTGGAATTCTTTCTAGTATATCATTTTTCATCATGCAACTGAAAGACTAACTCGGGAGATGTGAGACTTCAAGGGCTGAGCACAGTAGTGGAAGTGCTGGCATTTTGTGATCCGATCCAATCAATTTTAATGGATGAAAATACCGTTAGAATAAACGCATAGGAGCCACAAAATACAGTAGCAGTGAAATCATTGTTTTGCTTAAGATTATCAAAAAGTAAAAATTAAAAAATGAAAACTTTCTGAAAACTTCCTAAAGTAGTCATTACACTCTATAGCGTAAACGCAATTTTTTTCTGGAAATATTTTTTATTAATTTTTTTCACAATTTCCATCTCTTTATCTATAATAGAAAGCTATTCTTCTGAATTTAAATGTAATTTAAAGCATTTAAGGGTTACCGTGGATAATATTAAACAGTGTTAGCACGATGCCGATTAGGCATTAAAGTAGATGGAAAAATGGTATTGGTAAAAATTGATTGATGTTTTTTCTAATGTCAGATCATGCCAAAAATATTTGCTCAAATTTACGAAATTTCTTTTTATTAGAAGGATACTGTCTTTGTTGATTGTAGTTGTTGCTCTCTATGTAAGCTTCAAAAATGTAGCTCTATAGTCCTGTTGTTTACGTTATAAAAAAGCGATTTACTTTTTAATGACCTGCCTGTGTTTAAGGACAGGTTCTAGTGCTGGCTAGCTTATGACCTTGGACAAGGCACTTAGACTCACTCTGTGTGCCTCGGTTTGCTCATCTGCACAATGAGGATAATAGTTTCTACCTGCTACGGTTCTTAGGAGGAGTCTATGGGTTAATATTTTTAAGTACACAGAGTAAGTCTCTTTGTGTTTGTTACATAAATAACATACAATAGTACACGTGCTTGTCTGACAGAATCACCTTTTTTTCCTTTGTCGTTCTTTTCTTCCTGCCTGCCCTTCCCTCTCTCCCTCCCTGTCTCTCTCCGTACCTGCCATCTTTCTCTAATTTCTTCCTTCCTTCTTTCAACACATCTGAAGGTCTCAAGAGAATTTGAATTGAGATCATTTTTTTATACTTGTCTATTGGCTAACAGAGATTTTGGGTGGTCTTACTCCCTGTGTACATTTTATCTCTTCTATTTTTGTGCTGTACACGTTTTTTGGTATCATAAGGAGACACTGTTATCCATGGGCAATAAATACACAAAAATATGGACTGAAAAGCCCAAGGTGTGTTTCCTAGTGAAACTGTCCTTGCGCAGGTAAGGTTAGGAGAAAAGGAAGAATTTGACATTTACCGACAAGAGGAGTCAGAGCCTGTTTCTCAGAGCTTGTTTGAAGGTAATGGGGCCCAGAACTTCTTAATAAAGATAATGCCTGGCACGATTAAAGAGCTTTCCTTTAGGGACTGGTTAATAATGATGAAAGGTCTGATGCCTCACTGAAAGCACTTCGGGTATCATCTCATTTTAATGTTGAGTGTGTGCAGCTTGGGGTCACATTAACATTGGTGTGAATTAGATATCCAGGCTCAACTATGAAGGTGAAGGGGAAGAAAAAAGAAAAGGAAAAAGTAGTAGTCTAAAAATCAGCACTCTGGGCTTCCCTGGTGGCGCAGTGGTTGCGCGTCCGCCTGCCGATGCAGGGGAGCCGGGTTCGCGCCCCGGTCTGGGAGGATCCC